>NW_019416534.1:35604-130961 GCF_000390285.2 Anoplophora glabripennis | reverse complement strand
TTTGGGTGACGAAGCTAAGCAGTGAGCACACCAAATATTTTTTTGTTACTTACAGTTTTATTTATTTTAAAAGCGTTTTTCGTTTATAAGAATTAAATAATTATTATTATAAATGGTATAAGAATATGATTTTTATCTTTTCGAGTAAGCTGCAGTTATCAGTGTGTTAAAAAGTGTATTATTCACATATTTTGTCCATTTTGAGGTTATACTCTCGTACACTTGTAATTCTTTAATGTATCTAATATTATTACTTAATATTACAAATAATCTTCAGTTTGCATTTAAGGTATTTATATTCGTTTTCTTTTATGCTAAACATGTAAATGTATGAGTTTAATATTTATATATGAATATTAATCCCTTTTTTTGTTTTTTTTTTCAATTTTATTGGCTTAAAGTTTAATTGCCCAGTTATTTTTGAAGAAGGGCAAGAACTCGATGAGATTTAAAAATTAATTATTTTGTAATAAATTTGTTTTTTAAAAAATAAAACATATTTTCAATAAAATCTCTTCAGCCATTTATAATTTTCATTTTTCGAATCTCTATATTACAAATATGAGCGAGTTTGATTTAAAATCAATAATTGTTAAATAAATTGTTTAAAATAGTTGAGCATATTGGATCAGCCATTTTGAATTTTCATTTTTCGACATCATATTCTTGTTTAGCGACGTCAAAAACCCCTATATTACAAATCTAAGCGAGTTTGATTTAAAATCAATAATTGTTAAATAAATTGTTTAAAATAGTCGGCCATATTGGATCCGCAATTTTGAATTTTCATTTTCCGACTTCATATTCTTGTTCAGCGACATCGAAAACCCCTATAATGTCAATTTGAAAGAATTCGATTAAAAATTCATTGCATTATTTTAAAAGTTCTTAAAAAAACTATTTATTATAGTTTAAACAATTAAAAAACAATTAGCGTACAAAAATAAGTTTATAACTTTTTTCTAATACTTATCTCCAAGTAATTTCAAAAGGTTTTAGGAAAATCCATGCTTCCCATAATTATTTCGAAATAATGCGTAATTTTAAGCTATCTTGACTCCACTATATTCCAAAAACTTATAACACTGATGTATTAAATACGCTAAAAAATATACCTGGACTAAATTCCAACGCAATACATCGTTTTTTCTTATTTTGGGAAACATACGATTAAAACTTGATTTTAAAAAATCGTTCTTTGAAGGCCTATATCTCAAGAACAAAAGATGATGGTCCATATAGTCCATATAGATTTTTTACATGTCAAAATATATTTCAGTAAACAAAGAAACGTAAGAATTAGGAAAAATTCAGTAGAATTGAATGAACTATTTCACCCCAGCTGAATGTTGGGGCTTCATATTCAAAATAGTTTTATTTGTCTGTGAACAGTTGCGTACTGAGATGCAGAGAAATAAAGAATATTTTTTAAAAAATTCCAAAAATAATTTGCAAATATTATAAATGAAAGCTACTTACCGCAAATACCTAGCGGTCAACGTTTTTGTTATCACGTTCACTGACAATTTCTTATCATCGGACTTCTCTACATCGTTGTAAATTTGAATGGTGCGAAGCCATCCGGACATCAAAAAATTAGATTGGATCAGGAGAAGTGAAAAATTTATCAAACATCTTCCGAACAAGTTTAATAGAAACTGTGAAAATTTAAAATCATCTTTAAAAATAAAATTTAAACATTCATAGCTTTCTACAGGATGTAACTAAGATGTTTAGTCAAATTTTAATACAGGGTTCTGCGCAACGAATTAAATAAAAAAAGTTTGTTTATAAACATGGGTTCACAAATGCTTCGTTTTCGAATGTTAAAGTTAAAAAAGATAATTCTTTTTTAATTACAAGAAAACGACAGAAGCGAATTCATGCGAGTTTGTTAAGGTTTGTACAAAGCTTAACAAGAAGACACAGGGTGTTACGATTGAAACTTCCCACTTGGAAAATATTGAAATTAAAAAAAAAACAAAAAAACCTGAGACGTTGATTTTATTTTCAAGGGGGGGACACAAGATGGCGTAAGTTTTGGTGTCTTGGAAGCTACCCCTTAGGCAGAGGCGTAAAATACCCTTAAACTTTGAATGGCACCCTATGTTGAGTGACGCTTCATTTTAAAGCTTTTTCAATATGACTTTTAATTTTTGGTTTGGATACGATAATAAAATAATCACTTAATGAATAAAACAAAATATCACTGCATGAAAGAATTTTATTTTATTAAATGTTCAAATTGGTTTCCCTCCGCTTCCATACAATAATAAAATATTTACTCCACTTCCTAACGAATATTTCAAAGCATTTCGTGCGTTAATTGACAACATTCTTCAACAATTCGTCAAATATGTCCCGCTTGAAAAGACGTGTCTTTTTCTGTTTTTTTTAATTCCGATATTTTCCAGGTGAGAAGTTTAAATTGAAACACCCTGCATGAACAGCATATTTATCGAAACACGCTTGAGCATCTATTTGTTCGAAGTCGTTCTAAATTGAACAAACTTAATCTGCAATAAACACAACTTTCATGTTAAGTTAATTGAACAATTATTACAATGTAAATAGTGCAGTTCTATTTTAGTTAAAATTAGTTTTCATTGAAAAGTGCGTCTGAATTTTTAACATTTAACACAAAATATCTAATTTAAGAAGGGGTCACAACTTCAAAATGTTTGGGAACTACTGATTTAGGGTAACTGTTTTACTTAAATTTGACAGTGTATTATGGTTCAGTTGGAGGTTCAAGCTGCCTATCAATTTAAATTTTACATAAATTAACTTGACCCTGAATCTAACCTTTCGATATCGATACTCACATAATCTATTATCTTGGTGTTGGCCACATAGGTAGTACCAGCTATTATAATGCTGTGACCGCCCACCACCAACCACATGGTTAATATCCTGAAACCTTGCAAACACTTTAGTTTGTTGTAGTCCGTATTCCTTATAGGTTTTCTCAAAGATTCCCAGTTGCTTAGAACTGATAGAACAGTGATGATATCTAGCAAACATAAGATTCAGAGGTCAGATTGTTTTAATATAATGTTATACGTTAATGTTAATGTTAATTCGGTTGCCTACTGCTACAGAGTTCTGATCAAAATTAAACCAACCCTTTGAATGGAACAACGATTTTTTTCAAATACCCTTCCACATATCAATTTGGTCGTGATATCGTTAAAAAATTGACCATGGGACACCATGATCACAATGTGTTAAGCGAAAAATACACTGCGCTTTTATACATTTTACATTTAAGTAAGGTTTGTTTTCGTAAAGGCAAAATAAAAACCGTTGGATAAGTGAAGATTGGGCTCCAGTAATTTCCAGTGATGAACTCAAGTTTGATATGTGTGTTGGGAATTTTCGGAAGCGCGCGATACGAACGACAATGGAAGCCTTCCACAAGGAGTCACGATCTGAAGATGCATGTTGACAAAAGGGGAAGAGTGAGTTCATTAATGCAGATAAATATTGGCATATCTTGAAGAGTAACTTACTGCCCTCAGTATGGTAACAATTTGGCGACAGAAAATTCCTTTTTCCAGAACGAAATGGTTTGGAGCCAATGAACTGGCCCAAACTAAATGCCACTCAAACATTATGACATCATATGAAAGGTTCTTGTAGATCAACCCCTATAGGACCATTTGCTAACCCAGGAGATTTGGGAATTTCTCACTCCGGGGTTAATCGACATAACACCAAAGAGGAAAAGACGGTTTTCGCTAGATTTGAGGGTATGTTACATCACGACAAAGTACTATTCTTCTTCTTCAAAATCAATTTCATATCCAAAAAAGATATTCGAACAATTCAAGATGGATTTTGAAGAACAATAGTAGTGCATTCAGTTGTTGTAACGAGTTTAGTGGAGAAAAATTACCTCTTGGTGTAGCATAACCTCAAATATGGCGGAAAACTTGTTATTTGCACTTTTAAGGTAGGATATTTCTCGACGTGATGGAACAATTCTGAGGTACTTTTCAAAAGACAAAAATGTCGACATTTTTTAAAAAAGTAGCTCAAACGTGGGGTTCATGTAATCAATTTTTTTTTTGACTTTTGGTGTTTGGTATTGATCCTTCAACTAGTGTCCGATATCAATAGGTTATATTCAAGTTGGTTCGCATGAAATTAAAGCTGACTTAGTTTATTTGAAATTTCTGTTTAATTTTGACCATGCAGCACCTTGTAGATGACTGCCACTCGAATTGAGAGCCACTCTATATATGTACCTATATAAAAAATCCAAACCCAAAAGACCTACATATCATTTGCGAAGGAATTCATTGCGCTGAGCACGATCCAATGGTAGTCAAATTTCATGACTTGCCGGTGAATTTCGGAGGAAAGTGAAATTTTTGGATGAAAACTGGCAGAATTATGGGTCAAAAGTGATTTTTTCCTAAATTTTGTCCAAATAGGTAGACTTATCTATTTATATTTTATATGCAAACGATCTTACAGCTCTTGAAATTATCTTTAAAATGCTTTTTTGTAGGATACTATAGCTTCAAAATTAACCGAGTTATGGTAAAAAAACCAATGACATTTTTTCGGAGCAAAATAGGGTTTCTCATTTTTATATATTATATATTACATTATACAAATAAAATAAGTAAAAAAATTTATTGTGATTATTTATATGCAGCGTAGCAATTTTTTTTATGATTGATTATATTTAAAAATCGATTATAATAAAAATATTTTACATTAATATTGGTAAAAGGGTAGTTTATAAGAGTTGAAAATGGCAAAAGTAAAATATTCTTTCATAAACAATATAAGGGAATTTTTATTTTAAATTATTGCACAATTATAGCATTCCAAGATTTAAAACGTATTTTTTATCATTTTTTTAGCACAGTGACTTATAAGGATTGAAAAGTATTATGAGATACAAATTCTTTCATAAGCAATGAGGGAATTTTTATTTTAAATAATTGCACCGTTAAAGTATTCCAAGCTTTTAAAAAGAAATTTTTTTATCATTTTTGTCAATATAGGGGTGGTTGTTAGGGGTTGAAAGGGAAACATTCTTCTATTAGCTATAAGGTAACCTTTATTTTAAATAATTGCACGATTTAATCGTTCCAAATCTTTAAAAAGTAATTTTTTATCATTATTTTTTGCATACGGGTAGTTTTTAAAGGTTAAATAAAGGGTCGAAAAGATAAAATATATCATGAAACATGTTCTAGAACATGAAACATTATTTAACCTTTGTGCTTGAACAAGATTTTTATCAATAAAATGCTTAAAACTTAATTTTCTCAATTTTTTTCACTTCGGGGTAGTTTTTACCCCTAAAAAACAAAACGCGTCAATCGGGCTTATGTCACTTTTGAACTTGAGCCTAAGATGAGCCTTATTCTAAATTTTCATGCAAATCCATGCAGTTTCAAAGAATTAGGTTACAGCGGATTTTCAGCTTCAATGAGTATACTCCGCGGTCGAAATTATAGAGTGACTCATCGCTAGCTTTTGGACTAGTAAGGGGGATGAAGCATGCTGGGAACAAAAATTCATTGGCGTGTCTGCGTAAAAGGCAACAAGATATAGAAAATATTGAAAAAAGATAATAAAACATAACATCTAATATTTTTATACGGTTTGCTATAACCAGCACTTTGATCCATTTTAATTATTACAGCATTTTAAAACGTCCTAGTTGTGTTTTTTTAATTTATAAATTTATTATAGCAATGGAATTAGACCCCTCGTCTACGCTTATGCTATGACGTTTCTCAGGACGGCTAAATCAAGTCCGTTTACACCCACTAAAAAAGAATTTCCCTATTCCCTACCAAGTGCAAAAGACAGAGATAGAATATAGATCGACGTTCAGTGTAACTCAGTCTATAGACTGAGACAGATTCTATCGATGTGCGTAGTGAGCGGCACAAAGATAAATAATATTGAACCGTTATAAAAATCATTTTATATTTTATGCGCATTATAGTAATAGTGTATTTATACTATGTCTTAGTCACTCTCTATAATTTCGATCGCGGAGTATAGTAAAATTTACCCATGACCTCGATATTTCTCAGAAAATCCAGTATTTGTGTGAAAACTGGCCCAAATATGGGTCAAAATTGATTTTTTCCTAAATTTTGTCCAAATTTTCGTAGTATGTATCTTGAAACCTCTAGTTTTAATTTCAATTTTGGATTTTCTGATAAATATCGAGGTCCTGAGTAAATTTTACTGATGGCAACGTGTTCAGCATCTCAAAATATTACGAAAACGATATATTTGGGTAAAATTTAGGAAAAAATCAGTTTTGATCCATATTTGGGCGTTTTCACTCAAAAATTTCACTTCGAAATTCATCGACGTCATGAATTTTTACTACAGGATCGCGTCTAGCGCATTGAATTCCTTTGGAAATGGTGGGTCTCTTGAGTTTGGATATTTTTTGTGTTTTAATTTAAAAATATCTACTGAATTAAAATTTACATACTTGTTTTGGGTGCATGGTTTCCCTTATTTTTTCTTGATAATATATCAACCACTGTCGCGAAAATTAGAAGTACTAAATAACCCACGAGTAACCACCTAAAAAAATATCTTTTAATATGTCTAGATTTACTATTCTCGCAAGTACTTTGGAAGCGACAATCTGTTTCGTATTGTATTCGAAGAATAATGATTTTTGTGAAACCGGTTGCAACTTTGCTATACTTACAAGACAAAATAGCTTTTTAAAGTCAAATCCTGCATATTTTCTTTGCATTTGATGCTTTCTATTTTCGCGTGAAGCGACATATTTTCCAATTTTTTGTTTTCCAGTTGTGTGATATGCGCCACTGTGGTTTCCCTGTCTGAAAGAAATTCCTTAGCAAGGCATTTGGCGCGGTATATGACGTCACGTTTCAGGATTAGTTTTTCTTTTTCGATAGTCTACAACAAAAAAATAAAATCAAACACGATTTCATTTTTTTACGAACGGGAAAAGTTAGTATATGAATAAAAATGACTTCAGTTGCAATCGGTGGATGTCTTCACTCCGGCTGAACCTGTATCTGCTTTTCTGCCACAGTTAACTCATAAATAGGGCTGTTAGAACTGAGCAGTGGGACATAGGCGTTATTTATTAAAAAGCAACAAACTAAATTGTCTACAATACACCACCATAACCACCAACGGGTAGAAATTAATGAAGCAACATCACACGATAACAATGGCAACAGTATACTAACGTAACGTGAAAGTCAAAGGCATTCTCTCTCCGACAGCCTTACTCATAAATATGGGCTTGGAACTTATACGACATTCATACGATCATGTTACTTTTAATTTCTAGTTTTTCACAATTAAATATCTAGAAATATGGAACATACTATAATATAATTTTTTTTTAATTTATTTTACGTCGGAACAAATTTTGTATACGTAAAATGTACAAAATTGTCACAGATAAGGAGACGTTTTATCTTGCACAAACCTCAATGAGCTTCCACAATTTACTGTTCCTGTCAATGGGCATTAGAACCAGCTTAATTTTGCAATACTCGTTACTTTCTCTGTTACAACCATTATAGTCGTCCATATCATACAATTGAGGAAGCAATTTGTAATCATCGTCTGGAATGAAAAAATGACACCCCTTTTTTGTAGAAATGAAATAAATTATACCTACCTGAAATTGTGACTGTCGTACACAATTTTAAAAACAAGGATAAAACATAAAGTAGCCCGAAAAGGAACATTGTATTTAAACGACGTTTAGAACTTGACTGGTTTGAGGACGAACATATTCTTTATGATTGATTAGATATCGTAAACGTAAGCATGTATTTTCATTGTAAGTATGTTAGTTATCAGAAGTACAAGATATGTACATACAACTTAAGATTAGTAAACATTATCTAATTTTATCTTTACCAGTGACTATTAAAAAAAGACTTTTGCTTTGTCTTTTTTATGTGTAAAACGATAAAAAAACGGAAGGTTCCAAAGTATGGTAAATGTTTGATAAATCCGAAATTCGCTTGTCGTCAGAAGCAGTCATAATTAAAACTATCGTGGGATATAAGCATACCAGTGTGTCAGGTGACGCAAGTGACGCACCGCTTCACCTAAAATTTCTGTTTGGTTGTGCAATTTAAAATGATTTTTAATTTTATATAAATTTTATAATTTAGGTATAATTCTATATTGAAAATGTATTGTTTAATTGTTTAAGGGCCCCATATTCTTTAAATAGTGTTTTCCGCAAAGACAAATAATTTCAAACATTTAATAACTGAATAATCTAAAGCTTATCAAATAATAGGAATGTTATGTCATGCCACCTGAGTATTTTCAAAGACGCCGCAGTAAAACGAATAAACAGGTGCAAAAAACGATCAAACCATCAAGGTTTTAGGTACTGAAATCTACGAAAATACTAACTTTTTTATATATAATTCCACATGTAAATATTCTTATAACATTTACTTGCTTAGTCCTACATATAAAATTGTTTACTTTTATTTATAAGTACGTGAAAATAATTCTTAAAATGTGGGGTTAGAATAACAGCAAACGCATGTTTTACAAACGCTTTTTTTTAGTTATTATTTTATTTGAGTAAATTTAAATGGTAACAATGAATAAACAAAACATCAAGGATTTTATTTTTGTGCTTACTTTTGTTCTACACGTTTTACTTTTAAAGATTTCAGTACCTAAAAACGCCAGAAATTTCACTATTTCTCGGCCAGAATATGGCCACCTTAATACGCAGAAATAAACAGAATAGTTGCGGGTTAACGTCTTATAAAAAACATTGCCTTCGTTGAGCACAAACATCAACCTCGTAGCTTATTTTCCTGGCCTATATTGTGTCTTGTTTTGAAGAACCCAGTGACGGATTTATTTATAAGCTACGCCATTGAACTGCGACTCTCTCTGACAGCCTTAGCATAATTGTCGCAAATTTAAGTTTTTACGGTTTATTTTTTAAAGGTTTAAAAGAATAAAACGTTTTTGCTGATAAAAATTTAATTTGTTTTTGGATTGGGTGACCATTTCGTAATTATTATGTGTACAATATTCAGCAGAGGTCTTTCAACTATTAAATGCATTATTAGCCCCAGTGCAAACGACAAGAGTATGTCTGTTGAGACAATTTTTATCTGAAACAAAGTTTTATTAGTTATAACATTAAACGTATTTTTCTAAATGTTATGCAATACGTCTAAAAAGTTCTAAAAATATAAATAACTTACAAAAGTACTTACAAGAAATAAATATGACAACTCAGGCATATACGTCCAAGTTGACGATCTATAGAATATAAGTGGAAGATGGAATATATAAACAGAAAAAATCCACCTTGACACAAATTCCAAGGGATAGCTTTCAAACACCCTCTTCATAAGACCTTTGAAATGAAATAGTATCCGTTAAACTGTAAGGCTTAAAAAATTGTAAAACAATAGCGCTACTTCCCATCATAAAAACTTACCGCCTATATTATGGGACATTCCTAATATGCCAATTCCTATCCCCACAGAAAATAAAGGTTTTAACAAAGAACCAATTACTGCGGCGGTAAAAGGTGAGTAATTGTAAAGGGACAAAGTCACGACCAAAGCTTGAAGACCAAAGTGTCCTAGAATCCAAATCGTTGTGGTGACCTAAAAACGAAGCATGTCTTTTGTAGTCAAGAATGGAGTTTTTTCACGAACCCCAGCAGGTAAAAAAACCATTCAAGAATGCCAAAGCGATATTGTAATAATTTCGAAATATTGTTTAAATTAGCAGAAAAGGGAGTAAATGTTTTGGCATATACGATAAATTATTTTGACGTTTATAGGGCAAATTTTTATTATTATATAGCTAGGTAATCATTAGAGCTCGGAAATTGGTACGCATGGCTCGTCTTTGATGTCAGAAACCATAGGCGGATATGCATCCTTGAGGAATTATAAGCATTTGAATAATGCTTAAAATTGGTTATGAGAAACAAGTGCAGGAACAAAGTCTTTTTTGACCCTATTAACACGTCTGTGTATTTTAATTTCATAATTTTAACCATTTTAACAGAAAATCGAGATTTCCACTAATTTTGAGCTATTTTTGAGGTTAGGGAAAAATCCTCACTTGATAGAGCATTTCTGATGGCACCATCGTCTACAGTGTGTCAAAATACAGGGTCATACTCTTAATGGATATGAAAAAGGAAACATCAAATTAAATTAATATTAATTAAAAGTCAATTAAAAACAAATCGTCTATTTTAAACGAAATATATAACAAGTGCAAAATATAGGAAAATCGATGTAATTTTAAAGATAGCAATTTTAAACACACTTCAGTTTACGTAAATAACAATGTTACATAGTTGAAAACTACAATGTTCA
Source organism: Anoplophora glabripennis (assembly GCF_000390285.2). Classification (NCBI taxonomy): domain Eukaryota; kingdom Metazoa; phylum Arthropoda; class Insecta; order Coleoptera; family Cerambycidae; genus Anoplophora; species Anoplophora glabripennis. The sequence continues at coordinate 120,591 of NW_019416534.1, read as the reverse complement.
ACTTAAGTATTGAAACAAAAAAAAAAGGAAAAGTAATACGATCCTCACCTAATAGTTGGGTGTTTACGTATATTTTATCGCAATCAAAAGAAAGATATATTTAAGTTGGTCTTGAAAAAAGCCAACATAAAGTTACTTACTTTAATTCAGTATAATAATAGTAATAGTTCAACTATTAAATGTTTAAAATCTTTTCACTGATTAATACAGTTTTTTGTAAGTAGTTGAATTTGTTTAACTTATTAAAGTGTTCCATATTCGTTATTAGAACATCTAGTACCAATTATAACTTTCATAATAATAAATGCATTAAACTGTTGTATACTTTGTACGAGTTAAAATATATATATACAGTTTTTAGAAATTTTATTGTACAACTGTAATTATAAGCTGAGATTCTAATGTAAACATATAACAAACATTTAAGTATTAAAAATGATGACAAATCGCTCCCAAAACTGCCCAGTTTATCTTCTTAGCAACGATGCACCCGTATTGTCTTGTATTACATGAGAATTTGCACTATAACTCTTGCACCTTAAAAATGAAGCAGCCTCTTTTTGTCACACCGTTCTGTTCCTCCATCTTCTGTAAAGTTTAACATTAGCGATTTCTAATAGGGCACACAAGATAATCATTTTTAAGATTTAATCAAGACTTATACGAAAAAACAAAACAATTACAAACCATAAAACAGTTAGACTTACATAACTTTTCACTTCACACAACGCGGTATGATCATCTCACAAAACATGTGTCTGGACCGTATATGCTCATCCAACTAGAAGAAGCGCAATAGTCGATGCACAGAGGACTGGCGGAAATTTTACGATTACAACCGATTATGCACTTAACAGCCATTATAAAACGAATAATTCTGTTAATATAGATGTTATATACCGATTCGGATAATGGTCTTTATACAACAAACTTGACTACTATACAAATGGAACATAATAATATAACCTTTATTTCATAAATACATAAGGTGTATTAAACGCTTTCCAGTTAAACTCATTGAGTGTTTCTTTTTTAAATAAATTTGTTATAAAAGTTTTAAGCCAAATTTAGTAGTAGTGCAGTTCTTTTATATTTGTTATTTCCGTTCAAGATAAATCTATTAAACTATGATAAACTTGTTAATTACCTTATTTATTTTTATAGCAGCGTTTTTATATCGGTAATATATTGCCCCAAATAATACACCCACTATATAACTACCGAAATTTGTAAAAGACGAGGTATGGTAGATATAAAGCAAGTCGTTTTCTATGAATTTGTCCAGTTTCAATTCCCTGAAACATAAATCATTATTCATTTCCCTAAAAGCATTGTAACAAAGAAATAATTTTTTTTGTAAGTAGGTACCTATTAACATACAATTTTATTTATTTAGCTACAAGAACTCACTCGGCTCGTGCTAAGTATGTGACCTCTGTTTCTACACCATACACAGTGTATGCATGGTATAAAACATACGCATTAACTATACCAATCAGCAACAAGACGATTCCAAAAAGTTTTATACCAACGTTGTATTTGTACATCAAGTAAAAGAGGGCCATGCAAACAAGGAGAGCTTGAAAATCGCAGGACAAATACCAGGAGGAAACATTGCACTAAAAAGGGTAAGAAAGTCTAATCGAGATTCTCCAAATTTTTTATAGAGGGTGTCCCATAAAAAAAGTTTCGGATAAAAGTCGTAGGATATCAAGAATTCAAGGTCAACTTGAAAATATTAAATGGAACACCCTAGTTTTTATGTAAGTAAATTTTATGTCTGAGAATGGAATCAGAAAATGTTTAGGGTTTATCCTTGAAAATCACTTAGAGGTTAAAATTACACAGGTCAACATTTTATCTAGGCATGTGCACTGGAATCGAAGATGGTATTCAAGGGTTTTTGGGGCGCTGATTACGATGAGTGGGTCGGTTAGGCTCCATCACATCAAGTTCAAGGTAATTTGAAGGTCAAACGGTCAAAAAACCTTCCAAAAATCTGAAAAAATTCATGGACATGTTTTTGAGGTCGCTGAATCCGAATCCGGTGTTTATTCTTACTTTGCATGCATCCTCTGTCCCGTAACACTTTTACTTGTGGTTGCCATGATGGCATGGAAGCCATAACCCAGGGACTTTGCCGGATAGTGGCACCACGTGGAGGTGCCCAGGGTGCAACCACAAGTTTTAGTTAGTCGTGGTCAATTCGACAATTTGAGCTACATAAAATTCTTTAGACAATTCTTATAGTCAGATAGACTATACTTCTACTTTTTTACGTGGATTCTACAGTCATTTTCCAAATATTTTTTTCTGGTATAAATCTTAATCTGCGAAATGCAGAATTGTGCCACTGAACTAGAATACCTGCCATGAGATGACCTTGAATGACCTCGAGGATGCATGCAAACTAAAAATACCGACGTCAAAAACATGTCCATGAATTTTTTCAGATTTTTGGAAGGTTTTTTGATCTTTTGACCTTCAAATGACCTTGAAATAAGGTCGACTGACCTTAGATTCTTATCTAGGGTCCTCGAAAACATACGTATGAATTTTTTCAGATTTTTCGGATGGTACTTTGCATTTTTGTCTCAAAAAAACCCTCAAATGACTTTGGGATGACCTTGAATGACCTCGGGGTTGCATGCAAAGTAAAAATAAACGCCGGATTCGGATTCCGCGACCTCAAAAACATGTCCATGAATTTTTTCAGATTTTTTGAAGATGTTTTGACCGTTTGCCCTTCAAATGACCTTGAACTTGAGGTGATGAAGCCTAACCGACCCGCTCATCGTAATTAGCGACCCCAAAAACCCTAGGATACCATCTTCGATTCCCGTGCATAAGCCTAGATAAAATGTTGACCTGTGTTATTTATCGCTGAATGTTTCAAACAAAACTTCTAGGATTTTGAATGACAAATTAGATGGTGACCTTGGAATTGACACAACAGCTGATTAGATGTCAGTTTCCAGAATGTCCTCATCATAAAATTCTATTTTGTTAAATTTCAGAATTGTTCACACTAATACTTGTAGTTGAAGACGTTTATTAATTTCTAGTGCGTTTATGTTCATTATTTCTTGTGAAAAATTAGTTTGACTTTCAAATGACCATCAAGTACTTACTGAAAAAATAGGATTAGGATCGGTTGTTGGATAAAAGCAGCGTATTCCATTTAAGAGTTGACCCTAGATTGACCTTGCATTTGTGGTAAAGGTAAAATCCAAGGCCACCATTTAATTTGTCAATCGAAATCTTATAAATTTGCATGAAATAATTTTGTTGAATTATTCAGAGAAAAATGAGTTTGACCTCCAAATCATCTCCAAGGACATACAGAAAAAATATTCTGACTCATATTCGGAAGTAAAATTTGTAGCTCTATTGATTGCTGATATACAAAATAGGGTATTCCACGTAACATTTTCAAGTTGACTTTGGTTTGACCTTGAAATTAAAAATCAAAGTCAAATACAAGGTCAGCAAAATATTGGTTTCTTGTTATTCTACAATTTTCATCTGAACCTTTCTGATTTAAATTTATAAAAATGAAGGTCACAATCGAAATATGAAAAATTATGACTACAATTTATTTAATGCCTACCATATTCTTAACGTAGAAAAAATTATTTACTAACAACAGATTTGCCCACCAATACGTTTCACAAGCTTTGCTGTCGACGTCTAGTAAATCTGTTTGGGGTCCAGAAAAGCACAATTGTAAGAGATGAGACTTTTGCAGTCCTAAGTAAAACATTAGGGGAAGAATAAACCTGAAAAATAAAAAATACTTAACGATCACAACACTTCATGAATTAAATTTTATAATTTTTTTCACTCAAATTTATTTATACGTATTTAAATCTTAGAATCTACACTAGAATTTTCATTTTTATGTTTACCTTAAATATCTAGCCACTAGCGCTCTTCCGATCATATTCAACTTCAATTTTTTATGGTTAGACCTTTCTACAGTCTTATACACTTGAATGGTGAGAAGCCACCCAGAAATCAAAAAACTCGGCTGGATCATGTGAAGGCCAAAGTTTATCAAAACTCTTTTGAAAGTACTTAAAGAATACTGAAAATAATCGTTCATGGAAAAGGGTATAAGGAGTATTATTATGGTTTATTTTTTATTTAAAACAATTGTAATCTCTCCCATACTCACATCTTCCAATAGTCTAATGTTGGTTGAATACGCCGTCACCGCCGCTAACATACTGTGGCAACCTATCACTACGCACATAACAAAAATCCTGTAACCCTGGAACGATTTTAATTTGTCATAGTCCGCACTTCTTATTGGTTTCCTCAGAGCTTCCCAATTGCTGATAACTGACAGCACAGTGATGAGTTCTATAAAGTTGGGTATAGTCTTAATATACAGGGTGTGGCGTGTATAGCCTATAAAAATTAAACTACAGCTTCCTGATGATATTTGTAATAGAAAAGTCTTATACGAAAGAGTTCCATCTTCGCGTTTTTTTTTTTTTTTTTGTAAATTAAAGTTCATTTATTCAACGAAAATGAAGGCCGACCCTGTGTTATTTAATAAAAACTTTGGAAATGTTTTTATGCGACCCGAGATGCAATAATTTAAGTCGGTATAATCTAATACTAGTAATACTAAAATAAGGTTAGGTTACATTGTCAAAAAATTTGTGCAGCCAACTGATTTTGTATTTGTATTGAATTCATTATTCATTTAATTATTAAATATTAAGCATCGTCCATCGACCCATCGGTGTTAAAAAGTGAAAAATCCCAGAAAAAAGTTTTTATTTTGTAATTCTACGAAGTGTGTAATTTTTATAAAGAAGTAAAAAATAAGAATAGCGTGCCGATTACATTAAAAACGAGATTCTTATTTCCTACCTTGCTTAATTTTTTAGTTTGTGCACAAACTAGTTTTACAATGAACCGAGAAAACAATGCATTTACTATTTCCGAACGTGTCGATATGGTGTCAGTGTATGGTGCAGCCGGAGAAAATGCGCTCGCGGCGACTAAGTTGTACCGGGAACGATGGCCACAACGTCACCCCCCAATATGCAAATACAATCCTACAGTGCGTTCAGCGGCTGCGAGATACGGGAAGTGTTATTCCTCGAGGAGAAGGACATGGTCAGCAAGTGAACCTTAATGTTGAAGATACAGTGTTGGAAAATCTTGACGAAGACCCCACAATTAGTACTCGACGACTCGCACAGCAAGTAGAAACTCATATCGTACCGTACATCGCATCTTAAGGCGCCAGTTGTTGCACCCCTATCATCTGCAACCAGTTCAACAGATTTTACCCCCGGATTGTGATCAACGAATGCGTTTTTGCAGAGTGTTTTTACGACAATGTGTCAATCAAGTAGACTTTCCTGTTTCTGTTTGTGTAACAGATGAGGTGATATTTACCAGTGATGAAAGGAATTTTCATAATATGCACATATGGGCCGATGAAAATTCTCACGCGATTAGGGAAACTCATTTTCAACATCGGTTCTCGGTAAATGTTTGGGCTGGCATAGTAGGCGATGTACTTGTGGGTCCCTATTTCCTTGAAGGACGACTAAATGGACCAACATATGCTGACTTTTTGGAGAGCCGGTTGTTTGAATTATTGGACGATGTGGCATTACAAGTTCGGACACGCATGTTTTATCTTCAAGATGGGGCTCCTCCACACAGTACTCGAGCAGTAACGACACTTTTGAATGAAATGTTTCCTCAGCGATGGATTGGACGCTTTGGTCCTATGCCGTGGCCACCTCGGTCACCCGATCTAACTCCAATGGACTTTTATCTTTGAAGTCACTTGACGTCATTGGTTTATTGGGAATTGGGAAAATATTCGCCAAAATTGGGGGCGTCAGTGCCATGCCTGTATCCACGCTAATGGGGATCAATTTCAATATTTTCTCTAGGAATGGTAAGTTTTATTTAATTTTCCATATTTTAATGGAATTTGTTTAGTGCACGCAGTTGGCAACTACAGATGCTTACGGATGTGGTTTTGTATGCGAACTCTTGCAATAACAACAATGCATTTAAGGCGGTAATTTTTATTAATTATTATAATTAGAAAATATCAGTTTTTTTTAAATATCTATTTTTCTTAGTTTGTACTTTTCCATTGAAAAATTCCCCAAAGTTTGAGAAGTATCTTTCTATCTTTCAACGACGATTTGTTTACGCGGCTGGTCTACAGCACGTAACTCATCGTACAGCACACGGACAGGACCGTTCCAGAGAAAATATTTTGATCCATATAATTGAACTTTAATTTACTAAAAAGAAACGCAAAAATAAAACATTTTCGTATAAGACTTTTCTATTACAAATATCATCAGGAAGCTGTAGTTTAATTTTTATAGATTATACACGCCACACCCTGTTTTAAAAATGAAATATTATCTAAATAAAGGATGCTCAAAAGTAACAGATTGCTGTTAGACAAAATGGAGCGCTATACGACGGATGAGCGAGTGAAGATTACAAGTACAGAGAGTTTGTAGCTGAGACCGTGCGCAAATTACGTGGAATTTTCCGCTCCGGTGTTATTTTCGTGGTGTCTTTGTCAATCTTGGTGATATAACAGCAAAAATATGATACATTTTGCGTTTTTGCATTAAACATATTTAGACATATCAGTTTTAATTTTTATTCAATGCTAATTAGGAGTATGTAGTCCATAGAACAGTTTTATTTTCCTAATTTTTTCGCCATGTCTTTTTTTTAATTCTTTAAAATAGAGTACGTACTTTGTTTTGGAATATCCAGGATATAATTTGTTCTTCTTACTAACAGATCAATTGATGTTGCTAATACTATAAGTAGCAGATAACTTAGGAGCAACCACCTAAAAAAAACATTTCAAACTTAAAAACTGTTCCACGAAATAGATACGTATAAGTAAATAGTACAATAAAGGCCAGTATTTTGAACGAAGTGTAAAATTATTTACTGTCTAACCATCTGATTAGTTAACCAAAGGGTCCTCAAAATACTGGCATTAATTTTTTCCATTTTCTTACAAAATAAAGTAGTTATTTACAGACAACTCTTGCACATTCTCTTTGCAATTTATCTTTTCCACTTTCACGTGAAAAGATATATTTTCCAGATTCTTATTCTCCTGTTCCGTAACATGTGCCAATACCCTTGCCGTATCTATGAAATATTCCTTAGGAATGCATTTGGCGCGATATATAACATCGCGTTCCATGAAACGTTTTTCTTTCTTCGACGCCTGGAACAAAAAAAAACAGTCCGCTTTCTTTACTTTTTGACAGCGAAAATAATTAATTTTATTTGTGTCACCCTATATCTCAACAACAAGTATTTGAAAAACGTTTAACAAACCTCGATGACTTGCCACAACTTGTTACTTGCATCGTTCGGTATTAAAACCAGTTTAATCTTGCAATATACATTGTTTTCTCTGTCACAAGTATCGTAATCTTCCATTTCATACATTCGAGGTAGTGAATTGTAAGCGTCATCTACAATAAGTGATCTCTAAAGCTTTTAAATACTTATTTATATGCAAATAATACCTGTAATACTAGTACTTAGCTTAAAAATCGATAAAACGAAGAGAGCTCTGGAAAGAAACATTGCCATTATGTAACAAATGCAAATGACAGTCCTTAATTTGTGACAATCACATAAGTTGATAACAAGTGCTCTGGTGCAGAACACAAAACGTTCTACACTTAGATATCAAATGTATTTTTATAACTGATATATGTATCAGTTAATAAATAAATTCAACTTATTAAAAAAAACTTTTTATTTAAAAATAAACAGATTAATTTAATAAGTTCGAAGCTACAGGCTCTCCAGGAATTTTTTTTTAACGCCTCGCCCTCAGATACAAATGTTATTTATATCGTTTCTTTTTTTCAATATATATTTGTGTTGTTTACACATTTGTTTCGTTTATCGTTAACGTTTATAGTCTTCCAGAAAATAATAGCGATAAATAAAAAGATTAACATGAACTTATTTAGTAAAGGTCTTAAGTTGACAACAGAGACAACAAGTAAAATTCAAAGAAACTAAAAACGGCTCTCTATGATTCGTGCTTTTTGCGACTCTGTAAAAGTCACTCACTTCGATATTTAAGTGTAAAATTTTCAATTTCGGAAAAAATACGGTTAAATATAAAAAGTGTACTTACCCTTTTTTAAATCAAACTGTTCAGGAAAACGAAATTGAGGTCGTAAATTACGATTGCGCTAGTGAAGAATGGTTGAGGTATAACACACCTAAAGTATGGTAACATTGACAGTAAAAGTAAAATCTAATACCTCTTTAGCTATTTCTGGTGTTCCTCAAGGATCCAATTTTGGGCCACATTAACCAATTAACTATTTATTAGTGTTTAAATTATAATAAAAATTTACATTGTGAAATTATCGGGGGGACGCAAAAATAACCGTTGTAGTTCGGACGTCTCCCGCTAGATGGGTGTTGCGGAAACCCGCTTCAGTCACTCTACCAAGTGGCTTTGCTCGAGACGGATGGCAAAAATACTAAAAATGCTCCGATTGTTATGAAATTTGGTACCGAAAGGTTTTTTGGGTCGCTGATTTCAAATCCGTACTCAAAATTAAGAAATTCAAAATGACTGATCCAATATGGCTGACAAAATTGCTAAAGATGCTCCGATTTTGCTGTAATTTGGTACTGAAAGGTTTTTGGGGTCGCTGATTTAGAATCTGTACTCAAAATTTAGAAATTCAAAATGACGGATCCAATATGGCGGACAAACATGCTAAAGATGCTCCGATTTTGCTGTAATTTGGTACTGAAAGGTTTTTTGGGTCGCTAATTTAGAATCCGTACTCAGAATTCAGAAATTGATAATGGCGGATCCAATACGATGATTATAAAATTACAAAATGGAATTTTGAACTAAATTGCGTTTACATAATATGGAAAATTACAGTATTTGCAAATTATCGCTGAATGAGTTCAAAGTACATAGACATTATAGTTAAGATCTTAAATTTTTTATTAGAAGTTGCAGTTTCGGGAAACTAGGAAACGGCAAGTTGTATAAAACCAAAAAAAATAAATACAAATGGTTTCGCAAGAAATCACAATACTCAAGTCAGGATAATCTCCACATATCGTTATTTTCAAATGCAAATATCAGTAATACCGATATTGCATAGAACATTAACTTCAGAATACATAACCCCAATTTTTTAAATGTTCAAAATTTGAGCTTTTTATAAGTATTGTCAGTATTGTCAATATCGGAACGCCGGTTTAAGATATTTATTTAGAACACCCTAAAGTAATTTTCAGAATTTTTTCAGATTTTTCGCAGCGTCGTTTTTTATTATAAATTAATATCTAGACATTACTGTAAAGCATCTAAAGTATCAGAAGAAAAAAATAAAAAAATCATTTTTTCTGCTGTAAATCTAAATAAGTAAGTAGTTGAAATATTTCTTATAATAGTGTCCTGACGGTTTTTTTATTTATAATCAGCGACCCGAAAAAAACGCGGGTATTGATTTTCAAGAAAACTAAAAACTTTTTTGAATTATTGGTCCACCATATTGGGTCGGTTATTTTGAATTTTACAATTTTGACTTCTTATTCGTAATCAGCGACTTCGAAAATACGTCGATGCCACATTAAAAAGTTCCAGAAAGAAATAAAATATAGGTATGGCTCAAAGAGTTAACTCTCTTTCACTCGTGCTGTCACAGTTTATTATAAAATTCTTTGAATTATGTGAATATTTGCAAAAGTACGTAGGTTTTTCTTAAAGTACCCACTTTAAGGAATCCAATGATACATCACTCCTTTTGATAAGTAGTGGAGTTTAGGGGAGTTCTGTTTCCAAAGTATAGTCAAAGCATCGAAATTCACTAATATATGAGTCTAACGTTCCGTCATATTCTCTGTTTTTCATTTTTATACTATGCGCCCTATTACAATGATTTTTCGAAGTAACAACGCAACAGCGGACGATTTTTTAATGGTTGAAATTGTAATAATTAGAATACCTACTTTAAGAAAAAAAGGTTAATAACTTAATAAAGTTAGATGAGGTTAGGGTTGTAAATGTTCTCTTAGGAAACCTCTAAAAAAGATTTTAAAAAATCCATTTTGGGCCATTTTTATAAGCTCTAGGTGCTTTTTACTACTAACTACAAAAGGCCCAGTGTGGAGTGGCGCGCGCAGCGAAATTCGTCCGATTATTTTTGGGTCCCCCCTCGTATATGAATAGAAAAAACAACAAAAGAAATGTCATGTGTTCCTTTGTTCCCATCTTTTTCATTCTGTTCTTCTTTTATTTATTTTAATGGTGCTACAAAATAAAATTCCACTTTGCTATAAAAAAAAAGTTTATTAATAATTTTTAAATTCCATATAAATCATCCAATCGAATAAGCGCGATCAATTAGAATATCATTGTTCACAAAAATCATAAGAATAGCTTATATTTTACTTAGAGCGTAATATCACAAGTAGCGTTCAAATTATCTTCTTAAGATTAACATAATTGCACTGGCCCTTGTTCTCGAACCCCAGCTTCTCGAACATGTTCTGCGATGCCACGTTTTTCACGGCGACGGTTCCCACTGGATCTTCGTCCCTTTCGGCGATCTTTTTGGACAGGACTTTGGTTATGACGCTAGCATATCCCCTCTTCTGATAGCTCTCGACCGTCTGGATCATACCCAGTTGCCCCAAGCCGGTCAGCAGGCCCCAGGTGACGAGTTCGTTGTTCGATTTGAGAAAGAGACCCCACCCGCCCACCAGCTCGATGAGAGAGGACAGAAATTCCTGCGAATGTGCGAAGTTGTGGGGCCAGTGCTTGTCTACGGTCGTCGAATGGGCGGGGGTCAGTTTTCTCAGCACGACCTCTTCCGGGCAGCTGAAAAGCAACAACCAATTGTCTTAAAATGACATGTGACGTTAAAAAAGTTCGTGGATCTCGCATATTTAAACGCTATAAGTTGTTGGTACTCAAAGGACAAATGGTGAGTGCGACAATAGAACTAAACTTTACTAACCAGTTTGTGACGTCATTAAGAGACTCATTAAACCACTGGTAGTAACGTCACTAGGTGCTGACGTGTTAGATGTAATACAATTACCTCAAGTTTGAATAGAAAATTCATTATTAATCGAATAAAAACAATAATTGACTCCAGGAGTACGTGACCGAGCAGTGACCAAGGCCCTGTATCCAAATCGTAATACTAACACTTTACCAACTACTTCAGTGACGTCACGCGAACAGCGGTAAGGCCTCGTTCTCTCGCATCACAGACAGGTACAAAATGAAAAGCCTTCTACTTACTCTATATTAAATTCTAGCGCCTTCTCCTTCGATACGGTGAAGATGTAGTAGGCGTTATCGGTCTCGACCTGCAGGTTTTTCTCCTGCACGATCTTCAGTACGGTGGGATATACAATGTTGTGCACGGCGTAGAAAATGAGCGGCCTCTCGAAATGCAGTCTCTTGGTCCTCGTGAGGCCCTCGTATACATTTTTGCAGGTTTTGTCCAACGTAAAGATTGCAAGATCATAACTGTGAGGAAACTAAAAAAATACTGGCACCTATAAAAAGTTGAATGAGTTGCACACGTATCCCATCACCAATATAACCAATACTGGACAATAGCAAGTCAGTATTTGGTAAACAGAAAACAGAATGTATTACAAAAAAAATGTAACTTATAATGTAGTTAAAGTTGATACTTTATTTAGATTTTTCTAATACCTGGTTGCCCATATATCAAACTAAAAGTATACAGCGTGTCCCCGGATATGTGAAACGACTTTTATAAGAGATTTTGATTTCGAGACGATCTTAGTGAAACGAATAAAAGGTAAAATAGATCAAGGCACCTTGGAATAGATAATAATTTTAGGTCGCATCACCCGGAATCAAAATAACTTCAAAACAAATGAAAATTCCACGAACTGATCTCTAGAATGAAGAAAATGAATATGTATTCCAAGATTGTTTTGAGATATTTTGTATTACTCTGAAGTGTTTTTTACGTACTTTAAGTATTTGAAGAGCATTATCTGCGTAAGCTTGTTTAAAAAATTGAAACATTTCCCTAAATATTTCCCCAGTTTCACGAAAAATTTTGCGTTGTATCGTTGTTAAAGAAAATCGCACATTTCAAATATCGTCTCTAACACAAACATGTTGCATTAAAATAACAATATCCCGAAAACTACATAAGATATCACCAACCCAAGAACATGTGGTTACAGAGGTAATGCGCAACGCAATGCTGCCAACCGCATGTCACTAAATATTTCCACTAGCGCGCAATTCAAATAGATAGGTTAATTTCTGAACAGACTCGTACAAAGGCCTAGGACATTTAAATTTTGCACAAATACTCAGCTTATAATTATGAAAAACTGTGCTAATACCATTTTGTGGTATCTCGTACAGAACTGACACCTTAATAGTGACGGAAATCAAATTTTTCTAAAATTGCAAGGCTTACTTTGATTTTGTAGATTTGAATATATGACGGATTTTGTTCCACAAACAAGCGAAAACAGAACGAAACAGAAGAAAATTTTCCAAGGCCAAACAAGAGTTGTTTCACTTATCCGAGCACATGCCATGAACAAAACGACTGACAGAAATAAAAAATAATACAATTAGTTCTTTTGCTCTTGAGATACACAACGTTAAAGATGATCTTTAAAATTATTATTATTTTTTGGTTTTACGTGTTGCTTCTTAGTGACGTTAGAACAACGAAAATACAACATATTTTTTAAATTATTAGTTTATTTAACATTTCAATATATCATTTTCAGTTTATATTTTGGATAATTAATGAACAACAGTCATTTGTTAGATACTGACGGTGTAATTAAATGCCACCCACAGAATGGTTTTCTCCAAATAACACAAGAGCAGGCACTTTTTTTGTAGAAAATATAATTTTACATACCTACCCAATAACCTGCAATTTAGAAACCTAACCTAAAAATGGGGATGTCACTGATCATATCTAGCGACCTCTTATAGTCAAGAATTAAACAACTTTAGCATCCTCAAAAACTCACCAGCGACAAATTCCACTATAATACAAAATACATATGACCGAAAATTGATTTTAAAAAAAATCATCTTTGGCGTGTTGTACCTCAAAAATAAAATATAATAGGCACATAGAAAGAAACAGCCTTATTTTTCCATTATCCACTGAAGTTAAAGCAGTTCTTCAAAATGTAATGTTTATATACAAAGTGTTTTCGTTTCAATGAGCAGAAAATTAGTAGCATATAGAGAAGTTAATTTTAAGCAAAATATTGTCAATCAACAAACCAAATATGTTTGGAAAGAAAGAATATTTTTTAGCTTGAATGAGTGAATTTCACGTTGGTAGATTCACCAGTGGCGGGCTTAGTGAGAGCATTTTAATAAAAAATAATGACACGATAATGTCTTAATAGCAATATTCCACCATTTTTAGAATACTCGGAATATTTTAAGAACTACATATTACCTCAATTCTGCTGAACAAAACGAAAACACTGTATATTATTCGTTGAAAATGCTTTTTATGGAATTTGCGTGGATCTACAGGGTGTTCTCCAAGGTCTATGACATAATTATAGTTATAGCAACCATAATTTTTATTTATCAGGCTACTTTAATTGAAATATGAAATTATATTTTTTAAAATCCTTGTAACTCCAAAACAAAAATTAATCGGACCTGCGTTCATATAAGAAAAAATGTTTGAAATTGACCCATAGAGCTTACAGAACACTCTGTATAATTGAACTAAGCAAACAATAAATTCCCTAATATTTAACCAATATTATTATTGAAGTTGTAGTACTTTCATTACATAGATGGTCAATTGTAGTCCCTAGCGTCATTCGCAATATGCGTGGAGAGCCACGTGGCCTCAGCGACTCCGAATACTGAAATCCGATTTTATGATCGTCGTTGCGATAGTGTTTACAATAGTTATCTGTACATCCACAATATGAATCCTTTAAACAAACTGTCAAGACATAAATTAGGGCCTAAATGCTAAATCATACCTCCATTAAAGCAAAAAACGTCCCGTCGTCCTTCCAACAGTTGCCAGGCGACATGAAGCGTATGAAGAAACTCCGTTTTTTCCTCACTCTTATGCCATTAGTGAGCACACTACTGGCGTACGGAATCTCTCCGTGCTCCTTGTACATGTCGGCTAGTTTCTCTAAGTCCTCATCCGGTATGTTCATAAGGAGCTCGTTGTGGCATTCGGACATTTCTAAAATCCAAGCAAAGTTAACTTGATGGTGTATGTTTCTATTGAATTCACACGCGTTTGTTAACAGATACATATGACTACAGACTTAAAAAGTGATATATCAAGTGTAAATAAAAACGTTTTATCTTAAAAAAACAATACATTTAGTGAAATTTACGTGAGATACGTTAAGTGTGAATTACAACTACAAATAAATTCGAGTTGTTTAGTCACCTAAATCGATGTTGATGAACGATAAGTTTCTGTTAGTAATACTCAAAGTAAATATTTGTCGATAAGCTTCACGATTTCAGATGATTGCTTTTTTAATAATTAGACATCGGACACTTTGTGGCGACAATCAAATAAATAAGTAATCTACAGGGTGATTCCAAAAAGATTTGGAAATAGATGCGTCATGGAAAATGGAGTCAATATCGTAAAAAAAATTGTAAAATCCTTAGTTTCCGAGAAAAAAATTATTGAAGTATTTTCAACCTTTACATCGCTGGGCTACTGTAATCTCTAGCGTCATCGCGTTGTACGATGTGCACAATGCGCTCTCTCTCTCTCTCTTTGTGCCCCCATGCTATTTTCAATAGGTACTGAAATCCGATGTTAGTATTTACGTTTTTGTGATAGTGTTTACATTAGTTTTCCAAGTGTCAAAAATGATTTACGTGTATAGCAACTCGGGAGTTGATGGATATCGTTTTAAATTATAATGAAGTAATACAACATTTGTATTATGGTGAAGCATTTGTGATGAGTTCGGGATTGAGCGTATTAGCCTCTTTTACGAGTAAATGAATTTCCAGATTGATACAGTGCATAAAATATCGGCCATATATCGAATTTTCAGAGATTTTTTTGGGTTTATTGCAAAATTTGACGTGATAGAGTATTTTAGAGTTCAAATTTATGATCAGCCCCAAAAACATGTAAGATCCCTACTTCCGAATGCCGATGAAATAAGATTTGTGGTGTTGTGTTGTCAATATATTCAAAAATAAAATTTCTAGCGGTTTATCTCAAAATATCGTAACTCCAATAAAAATAATTCTTTATTAAATAAGATAAATAAACAACTTAAAACTCAATATCGCTTAAAACTCATTTATTAACTTCAATGAAGTAACAAAGTCCTTCCACCTGAAATCCCAACTTCCTAAACAAGCCAAGCGAGGCGGAGTTTTCGTGAAAGACGGCCCCCATGGGCACAAAGCCCTCTTCCGCTATTTCTCGAGAAACAACTTTTGCTAAATATTCGCCATAACCCTTTCTGGTGTGCCCGTCAACAGTCTGTAAAAATCCGATTTGTCCTAAACACGTCCTCATCACCCAAGCAACAAGGTCGTGAGTTTGTTTGGAAAATAACCCAAACCCTCCATTCAATTCAATCAGAGTGGATATAAACTTTTCACCGTCAGGGTACCTATGTCTGTGAGCTTTATACAAATAGTCGATGAGTGGCGCAACTGACAGATCAAGCTTCTTTAAATAAACATCAGAGGGACACCTGAAACAGAATATCTATAGCAAGGTTCATAAATGACGCGTATGCTTACTCTAGGTCGAATTTCAAGGCTTGGTCTCTTTCTAAGAAGTACATATCGTAAATTCTATTGAAATTTGCGACTAGATTAAGGTGCCTGAACGCCTCTAGCACGTAAGGGTAGTGTTTAAAATGAAGATTAAATACTAAAGTGGGGTTCTTCCAGTTTATTTCTTTAGTTTCTTCAATTCCCTTGCGCAGGTTTTCACATTTTGGATCTAACGTGAACATGAACAAATCATAGTTGCCAAACTAAAAGTAAACAAATATAGGCACAAATTAGATACACAGATGTTATGCAGATTTTCTTATTAAACACTATAACACCACTTGGCTGTGAGTAAACCATGAACTAAGTTTTATAGCGGGAAATTTGAATTGAAGTTTTTATATCATTATCATAATTAGAGTTATTAGGTCGAAGACTTGTTTGACAACAATTAAATAATATATTTTTTCAGTAGGAATTAGTAGAATAGGCAACAGACACTCTGTTATTGGCGTACGTTTTTTTACACTATTTTAAAAGTACTAAGCTAATTCAAACAGCTACTACAAAGAGACCTTTCTGTTTCCACATTTTGCTTAAGCATTATAATTTCCAGAAGGAATTTTTTTTGTGTCTATTTTACAACAGAGCTAAACACTGTTTTCTAAACTGTAGCATTATTTGATTGTATTTTGTACTTTTACTGTAGGTAGTGATAATGATATGACACATGACAATTTAATTTTCGTATTTGAATAAGCAAAGACGCAAAAATATTGAAAAGAGAAATAATAGAAGCTGAAAAGATAAACTTGGTTTAACTTTTGAGAGAGCCAGGAAAAATAATTTTTTAATTGACTAGAAATACTCTAGAAATCAGTGTAAAAAAATTAGGGAGTAGAACCTCAAAAAAATAAGACGATTTGTCACTATGGGCGTTTTTTTTGGGACTTTTGTCGTTTTTTGAGAAAAACTCAATTGACTTTCAAAATCAACCAGCTTCTATTTCTCAATCTGTTCAGAGGCGAATGGGCCGTAATTAGATTAGGTAACCTTAATACAATTTTTCTTCCTTATAAAGTTTCGAACCTCAAAAAAAAGTTTTCAATTCATTCCTTTGGAACTTTTAAGATAAAAACTGAACCGAGACTACTACATCTATTTACAAACTGACTTTGGGATAGTTAATTGCGTTTTCCGAAAACAATAGGTACGTTTTAACCGATTTTAATAAAAGTATATTTTATGTATATTGATATGTATTTTACATTATAACGACATTCCCTGTAAAAAAATCTTAACCTCAAATAGACGTCACCATGGCTGTGCAACTAGCATTGCCAGATTCGCAACAGGGAGGGGATGTAGCTTGTCCAGACACATGAAGAACGGGGTGAGGAAAAGGAAGTAACTTTAAGTTTGTTACGTTTGTTACAAGTTTTTTCACTATGTAAAATCTAGTGTCTTTAAATTTTTTACTAACTTTTCCACAGTCAAATTCACGACTCACGTTTGTTTAGCATGACGTTTATCTTGATGTATTGATTATGTATTTGTGGTAAGTATGAGAAAAATATTGGAAGTTTTGGCAAAAAGGTAAGTAAATATTAAATTGAGCAGGTTTTCCTATTAAATATAGAGAAAAGAGTTATGTTTGTTTACACACAAAAGAAAAATATTTATTATTTATTTATGATTCATATTCTTAAAATATTGTTTTTTATCCGTCAACTTTCCATTTTGTTTGTGTGTTTAGAAAACAGGTTTAACAGAAAATATAAAGTTTGTGAATAGAATTGTTTGTATGCAACATTAATAACCGCGCCATTATTCCATGGCTAGAAATTGGCCTCAATGATTTGGGATCGAGGGGGATTATCCCTCTTAATAACATTAATAACCACATTAAAATTGCTAATACATACTGATTTATAAATTTTGCAGTTTCTTTTTTAAGTTTATTTAAACGAGTAAAATACGATTTTACCATTATAAATCGTAATATCGTATATATTTTTAAATATTAAAAGGAAGTAGTATTAGGGTCGTATGACACTATGCTAAAATTATAACTAATTTCAGTAATTAACTAAGAACTTTTTAATCTTGCATAGTATCATACAGAAACTGCTACATTTTTGTTGCAATTTTTGTATGATACTATGCCTGATTAAAAAGTTTTTCATTAATTACTGAAATTAGTTCTAATTTTAGTATAAGGCATTTTTTCGCGAGTGAAGTCGTATGTTGTAGTATGTGTAGTATGAGTGAGTGAAGAGATTTAAACTACCACAGGACAACCAAGACCAAAACAGATAGAAATAGTAACTACAATTCAGATATTCACCAATATTCAGTCGCGAAAAAAAGCCTATAGTGTCATATACAACCCTTAGAATGTATTTTCAAAAGCCCGCGCAAATTGGCATCTGTTTTACCTGCGGTATATTATAAAGTAATCATTATCGTCCCGGCTATCTTTAGTTCCATTTTTTTGGGCGGCCAGACACAGTGAGGGAGCCAGTTGTTGTCCTTTAATGTCAGTGGTGTTTCGATTTTGGTATTATGAAAACGACCTTCTTGTATTATATGTTTTGTGGATGTCACTGGCAAATATAGTAGCTAGCGACCACCAGCAGAAGGCGTATTTAACGCCCTCAAAAACTTGCCTGTATATTCTTAGAAAAAATAATTTTTGACCCCTATTATCTCCAAAAAAAAAACAAAAAACGATAGATCCACACGATGTATAGGACAAAATCATCTATTTTTATGTCAACCTTATTTTGTATACTCATTTGTATACACTCATATGTATACACTCATTTCTCATTTTTACACTGTATTATATTCCTACAATACCTGCATGAGGGCAATGAATGTTCCGTCCTCCCTCCAACAATCATTTGGAGACCACAAAGATACCAAAAAACATTTGCCACTTCGTTTCCATCTCCTCATCGTCTCCAAATAGCTGCGAACGTAAGGAGGGGCATCCGAATTGGCTTTGTACATTTCCGACAATTCCGATATTTGATCATCTTCAAGGGCCTTCAAAATATCGGACATGACAAAAGTCTAAAATGAATTCAGTCTTGGTGGTGGTATTTATGAGAATCTGTTTACATATTCAAAATGAACATACCGTGATAGAACTTGGAGAACAAGAAAGCGGATAATGGCGTTTTGAAAACGGAATGTCACATTATACAACACTGCACTTACTAAAATGTATATAATAATTGAATCATTTAATCTACCTATAATTTTTTATATCTATCTTTTTTAATAATCAATAGATTAAGGATGTCTACTTGATGACGATGGATCACGTTTTTAATATACTTTTTTTGTGAATAATTGGACACAAATAGAATTAAACACACTACATAAAGAAGCCTACAGTAGTCAATAAATATTATAACAATTTATTGTGCCATAAACCGACTAGAATACATCAACTTTGTACCGCATATAAACTAGTTAAACTACATTTTATGCTTTATTTGCTTTTTAATCAAGGCTGCACGTTTCACGAGACGCGCACTGGAATGGTAGGCAACACAGTATACAACATAGTGTTAATCAGGTTGCAATCAACATTACAGAATGTGTTTAATGCACTCCATAAACAATTTATCCTTAGATTATCTCTTTAGAATTACCTTATATTGAGTCGAAAGCTTTATAAGGAAAGCTTAACCATTCTTAATAATAGTAACGATACCATCAAACTTTAAACGTTCAAACTTGCTTATATCTTGATTAGAATTAAAAAGTTGGGTTTAGGTTAGCTTTTAAAGAGACGTCCAGAAATAATTAGTAAACAAAATAAAACAGGGGTAATTATGACTGTAATAATTAATTGAATACTGACCTTTATTTCTTACGGGAGTCTTCACAGGTTTTATTCAAATTTCCAACAGAAAATCTCGGAATAAGAAACTGATAAACTAAATATGCAATACTCGGCATCAAGAGCAACAGGCAGGTCCGTATTCATAGAACGGATCGTATTTTTGTGCCGACAGAAATGCGATATCCCGCGAAGGTCACCGTAATCAAAAAAGTTTCGTTTGTTTGCGGATGATTGAAGGAATTTGCAGATAAATGACTATTGTCAAGATAAACCTATCAAATGCTTACAAATACTGATTTCACTATTTGTCGGTACAATTCTTAAGTATAAAAGACGAACATTTCTTATTGTAGAATAATAAGTAACTTATTATTCATAATGAATGGAAAAATTCAAGTAGAATTTAATGGTTTTCATTTTGGAAATTATAACATAATATTTTTTGCAAATTGGAGACTGGCTCTTCTTTGTCCTAAATATTTAATCAGATTTGGGGAAGTACATGATTATATCTAACATTAAAAAAACGCGCTAAATTCGTTTATCCTGCTTATAATTATATGTAAATTTATTATTCATTATTATAATTAATAATTGCAAATAAATGAAAAATACAAGTAAATTACTAATTGGTAGCGTTTTTTGTTATTTATTTAAGAAAAAAATATAAAACTATTGATTTAATAATAATCAATCATTTGAAATATCTACATGATGTAAGCATATAATTTATTTAATTTCTAAAAAGATGAAAAACGTAACTGTAACTGGTATTTAGGTCATACCTGAATAATTTCCAGAATTGCTTAAATTCAACAAAACTTTGCTCTTGCAAATACTGCGCAAAACTGAATAAAAATAGTTCCTTACCGGATTTTGCGGCAGAAATGTGATAAGTTTTAAAGTCACCAATATTATTTTAATTCAAAAAAATACAATACTTCAAAAAATATGAAGAATTTTCAGTTTAGCCTTCATTTTCAGCGTTTCAATTTCAGTATACTGCCAACTTATCATTATTCTCCCTGTACAATTGCAATTAAAATAAACATTAACTGTTTTCGAATTCCATGCGACAAAATTGGAGTGATATGAGTATCTGCATCATCTAGCAGATGACAATAATATTAAAAAGTGAAATGTAGAATGTAAAATTTGGTCATCAAGTCATCCGTGTTTCCTGCTTTTGTGACAAAGTGGGGCGCAGCATCGGCTATCGAATATTATCGATTTCAACACAATCATTTATTTTTTATGTCCAGAAATGGTTTTATATAAAGTGTTGTGTATAATCGGCTTTTGTATATTATACAATAATTTTGTAAGTAATAAGCCTATTATTTAAAAAACCTCATATTATTTTAAATTTTTTTACACACAAGGAAATATTTTTCCGACCTAAAACATTTGGCGATTTGAAGAACTGTTTTATCAAAGACAGCGGGTACCTAATTTAGGCTAAAATAATTTCATTGTCCACTGCTGCTACGCATAGTAAAATCGAAATATTAAAAAATGCTCGAGGAGTTTCGCAAAGTTATGAAAATATACAAGTATTTACAGCTGTGAAAAATAAAACTGCTTCTTAAAAAAAATACTTGGTGTTAATAGGTACGTTTATAGAATAATAGTTCCATAAATAGGGGATATAAATATCATTAAATGAAAACTATAATTATAATCCAGTCGAACTTGAGTTTTTAGAGGTAAAAAAATGAAGTCAAACAGTATTTTTTGATACTGTGGCAAAATCACATTTACACCATACAGTAAGTATTGGAATTGGAACCATTTTATTGTCCACAGCTGTACAAAATTGTGCACATAATGTAAGTAAGTGACAAAATTACCACAGATTACTAACGAAATTACTATTAGTAGTGAATATAGTGAATATGCAATATGCTTGAAAATTTAATTTCTTTTAGAACTGCGTACATTTGTAGTTTATAATGGACAACAATAATTATCAGTGGTAAAAAATTTAATTCTTTAATGCTACACATAGATGTTTAAAATTATGTAAAAAATTAAATTTTCTCACAATTAAAAACGCATTGTGACGTCATTTGGTGCGACTGACAACACAACCCACTTCTCGGCCGCCTGCCGCCTAATTTACAATAGACTCTCTTAGTTGTGACGTCACATATTTAGGCAACCCGCAACCTTTCATAGTTGAAATTGTACAGACCGAATCTGACCCTTGTGTACTATTTACATAGATACTATAAAAATGAAAGAACTCCAAATTAATTTATTTTTACTAGGATTTGGAAGTATTTAAGAACAACCAACAGGTGTTTCGTAAAATAGATACACTAATGTGCTTAAAACTTAGAAAAAACGATATACATAAAAGAATATTAAAAAAATCAAGTAAAAATTTAACATTAGCCGTGTTAAACGTAAAGAATAGCTTCGTACGCAGGTGAGCTCTTGTTGATATGTTGTGTTTGTCATCATTAGCATATTTTCTCTTCTTTTGTTTAATCTTGGCATTTTCTAGTTCTATTAAGTATTTTTATTGTTTTTCTTGTTGTTGTACTGTGTCAGTGTGTTTATCGAGTGTTTTTTCTTCAAGTGGTTTATTATAAACGTACTCTTAACCACAACCAAACTTTTCTTGAATGATATCCTGTTGCGAGGCTATTTCGCTTACAAGAAATAATCTAATGCGCATGCTCGGTAACATTGATATTTATTAATTTATTAATTACTATAAAAGTCAATAATTGTTCTATAAATTTAAATATATAAATTCTATCATTCTTTTAGTTTGTCACTTGAGGTTTGAAATTTCTTAAATATTTCTAATATTAGCAGAATATCGCAATATTTAAGGTCATGACAAAGAAGACATTCTTTTGGCACTTTTGTACAAAGTTCAAGGTCGAAAATAGATCTAGTAAAGATATTGAGACATTCTTCATAACAATATGTGCACTATGGATGGGGTTGCCTATTATTTGGCGTATGTGACGTCGCTACTAAAAAGGCAGCAGAAGAGACAGAACCTAATCTGGGGAAACACAAAGCTCGAAACAATGTCCATTTTTTCTGTTTCTAGACTATTATTACTTTCTATACTCATGCTATCAAGCAACCCTCTCATTATCAATCATCTCTTCGACCATTGATCGCACTAAATGACGACACGAATTAGCGCGACAACAAACACTGATTTAAAATATTTTTTTAAGGGCCAGACTTTAATTGATTATTAATCAAAAACTTCTTAAGAGATTTCTAATACTTTCACTAGATGATTGTATAAAGTTATAAATTATTTCTAGACATTATATGCAAGTATTGTCCTTAGCACACAAAAACTAATGATTTAAATCTTTTAATAGGTATCTTCAGATCAGAATGAAACGGTTGTAGTAACATCTACCTCAAACATTAAACACATCGAAGTCCCAACATCCGATCACCCAGTTTTAGTCTGGATGGAAGTACGGAAAGGGATATTTCCAAACGTAACAAATGTAAGTCCGTTAAATTCACCCTTTTCCCCCTAATACTTATTTAGTTCTTAGGATTTGGTTTCAGTAACAAACGTAACAGTTGGAGACCCCATATCTTTATTCGTTTTCTACAAGGACAACAGCAACTTGTACGACATCAAAGTTACAGACTGTTGGGCTTACGACGATGAAAACTTTCCTCTGTCGAAACAAAAGTTACATCTAAGTGGGGACTCCTCGAACGGGTGTGTAATTTTTTACATCTCACTTTTCAATTGAATTTACCATGATTATGTTACAGCACAAATAAAGAGTTGTCAACATGGAAGAAATTCCGATCGAGGAAATTTACAAGTTTTCTGTATGCTAGTTTCGTTTCGTTCAAATTCCCTGAGAAAGATAAATTATTCTTAACGTGCGACATACAGGTGAGTTTTGTTAAAAGACGTTTGACGTGTACAGTGAAATTTTTATATTTCAGCTTGTAGGCAGAGAACAAAGCTAAACGTGAATTTGCCAATAGGGAAACAAGAGAACGGCATTTGCTTACATAGAATCTATTATATTATAACACATTTAATATACATATAAAAAAAGGAAACCTATTGAGTAACTGCACTAATGACATATACAGGGAGGTTCTCAATTGTCTCTCTATATTTTAGGGTGGATTCTTATACAAATACACAAATGGAAATAGTCTCGTAAAGCAAATTATTTATCAAGTGATTTAAATTTTTAATTATTTACAAATAAAATGTTCACCAATGAGTTTTTCACGCCTTATATCAATATTTGTATATTTTTTTATTTATTCATAAATATAATTAGTCCATCTATTAAAATTAACAATGATTGTTTAATTTCAAATATATTTACAGTAAATCAGTTTCTTTAGGGACTTTTTAGCATCTTGTATTTCGAAAACAATTGAAATTTTGAAATGAGTTTTATAAGACAGTTTCATTATTTTTGGTTGTTTGATTTAATCTGGGACACCCTGTATTTATGAATATTTGGGGAAAAATTTATACAAGGTGTCCCATTTTAATATACCAGGCCGCATAATTTTTTAATAAGACTTTTATACAAAAATATTTCGAACAAAAGTTATCAGGTTTCGAGGGGTCAAATTATGATGACCTTGAAGTCCATTGTCAAGGTAATTTCAAAGTCAACCCTGATTTTTTAAATGAAATCCTATATTTTTTGCAGATTCGTATTCTGCATAAGTAACTTTTGTGAAACATTTTATTGAAAATGCTTCGTTTCTCTCGCCAGAGTGCGCTATATATACTTTTACTGTTCCGTTTTTAATTATCAGGCTTATATCTCAAGAAATAAACATAATGGTGAAAAATATTTCCAACAGAAGTTGTCAGGTTTCGGGGGGATCAAATTACCATGACCTTGAAATTAACCTTAGTCAATTATCAAGGTCGTTTCAAGGTCAACCTTGATTTTCTAAATGTAAACCCATATTTTTATTACGGGAAGCCTTTTCAAGAAAAATGTTATGTTTTTTTTCCTGCAGAATACGAAACTAATAAAAATGGGGTTTCCATTAAAAAAATTAAGGTTGACCTTGAAATGACCTTGATAATTGACTAAGGTTAATATCAAGGTCACAGTAATTTGATCCCCCCGAAACCTAACAACTTTTGTTGGAAATATTTTTCACCATTCTGCTTATTTCTTGATATTAGCCTGAGAATTAAAACTGGGAGAGAACAAAGCATTTAAAATAAAAGTTTCATACAAAGTTACATATTTTTTCCCACATAATACGAATCTATAATAAAAAATATGGGTTTCCATTTCAAAAATCAAGGTTGACCTTGAAAATTGATTTCAAGGTCGCCATAATTTGATCCCCTTGAAACTTGATAACTTTTGTCCCAAATATTTTGTTATAAATGTTGAATTAAAAAATTATGCACATTAAAATGGAACACCTTGTATAAACAAATATCCTTATTTTTTATGTATTATCTTTCTTAAAAAAAATTGGGGGACAATGTAGGATCTCTCTATATTAAAAATTAGTAATTAAGACAGGACAAATATATTATGTTAAATCTATTTTTATTTTATTTTTATTTCACGAAAGTTCCTTTATTAACAACGCATTCTACACAATGTAGATGTAATACTTAAAATATTACACATATTTTAAATTATTACATGCAATACCTTACAATAAAATTTTACTTATATAAAAAAAAAGTTATAAAACAAATCCACGAGATTCAAATAAATTCAGAAAATTCGTATACGAAAAATAAATAAATCGATTTACGACTAGAAAAAACCTTCATCATCGTCTGTATTAACGTCTGGAGATTCAATAACGCCAATAAGCATGTGCTTAGGGACCTCGGTACCCCTAATTTGTATGTTATAACACACTAATTCCATTTTC
Source organism: Anoplophora glabripennis (assembly GCF_000390285.2). Taxonomy (NCBI): domain Eukaryota; kingdom Metazoa; phylum Arthropoda; class Insecta; order Coleoptera; family Cerambycidae; genus Anoplophora; species Anoplophora glabripennis. Next base: position 95,032 of record NW_019416534.1, on the reverse strand, counting down.
GCTAAGCTCTGTCGGAGAACATACGCTTTCCTCGAAAGCTCCTTATTACCAGGGGATATCAGTCCTAAAAACGATAAGAAAAACCGTTACGTTACTTTAACTAGTATGTCAGAACATACCTAAAAATCCTGTGTTGATGTATCTAACAAAATCACAGAGTTTAAAACACTCATCCACATTACCAACACCCAAAGTGTTAATACACCTTCTCATCAGTTCACCAGTAAAGTCGGCAATGCCCAATATAAAGTCGTACTGGGGAAATAGCAAACTGTACTTTCCACATTCCTCATCTTCGTACCTGAATAACTGGTCAATGTTATCCCATGGGTTGATAGAAGCGTTTTTTATGAACTGACAAAACGTCAGCGCTTCGATGAATTCTTGTAGGCCCCCGGTATAAGCGCGGTGGTACTGATAAGCATCTTGATTCTGCAGTTCTTTCGCTATAGCTTTAAAACTTGTGTCAACTAAAGCTTTTAGCCTATTATCTGCTTCCTCTAATATGGATTTCTTTTTTGATTCTCTAAAAACGCAAGCATTTCTCACACAAAGATTATAAAGAGATAAGTATATATTTACATATCAGTATTAGTATTGTGTAATAAAAATATAACGCGTTTAGCTTCAATTGTAACGTCTCGGCTGAGTTTTATGATCCTCTCATATCTATCAAGTTTACTATCCAATTCTAAGGAATACTCTCTAAACATTACAAGTACAGGATTGTTTTCGTCCATATTTTCAAGGGTTTCCTTAGCTTTATCTCCCACGACAGGTTTTGACCGTTTATTTCGATTGCCTTAAAAAGATAAGATTTTTATTTCTATTATCTACTCTATATTTAACGCACCTCTAAACTTCGACATTTTTTTATCTCAAGCCAACTGTTGATCAGCTTCAATTTTTATCTAGAAAATTTAACAGCAACAGCTTATACAGCCCCCAAAAACTTTCTCTAACCTCAATTTTTCTAATCAGTGAACTTAGCATTGCTCCAGTAAATATTACAAATGTACAATTCAGAAATGCTTACAGTGGAAGAAAAATACGAAATAAGTACAAAAAATTCATTCGTTTATATATTTTGAAATCGTTGCAAAATGTGTTTTTTTTTCCTTATTTTCTTGTTCCAAAATGAAAATTATAAATATTGGAATATAGTAATTATCAGCATGCGTTAGAAGAGGAGGAAGAGTACTTCATTCACACATATATTTCATATAACAATTTCTAATGCAACCTGTATGTCTATCTTTCTTCCATATATGAGTATAGAAGAAGAAAAAAAACAAATGTGTGAAAAGATAAATCAGGAAAATTATATAGTGATGTGTCAAAATTCAAAAGCTCTTCTATTCTATGGTGAAAGGCAGAAAAGTCACGGTGTTTCTCTTCTGTTCGAGGAAAATGTCAAACGTCAGGCAGTACAGTTAGTTGCTGACAGTTTTCCGGTTTTAGTTTAGTGTATTATTAAAATTGTATATAAATAAATTTGCATAAGTTTAAAAATGGTTAGTATTTATTTAGAAATTTAGAAAAATATACTTCCAGTGAATATTTATTGAAGAAGACTAATTAATAGAGAAAATCTATTGAAGAATACGCCTCCCAATCTAATCAATTGTTTATTACAGATTCGTTTTATATTAATTCAAAATAGAGCTGGGAAAACCCGTTTAGCGAAATGGTACATGAATTTTGATGATGACGAGAAACAAAAGTTAATCGAGGAGGTACATGCTGTGGTCACCGTCAGAGATGCGAAGCACACGAATTTTGTCGAAGTAAGATTATAATTCATATAAATCTATTTAAAAAATGCATTCACCAAGTTATAATTTGACTGCAGCTGTCATTACTTTTCTAATGCTTTGCCGTTGTTAATACCTTTTAGTTCCGCAACTTTAAGATAGTGTATCGCAGATACGCAGGCCTGTACTTCTGCATATGTGTCGACGTCAACGACAATAATCTGTGTTACCTGGAAGCAATACACAACTTTGTAGAGGTACTCAATGAATATTTCCACAACGTTTGTGAACTGGATCTGGTTTTTAACTTTTATAAAGTGTACACAGTGGTAGACGAAATGTTCTTAGCCGGAGAAATAAGGGAGACGTCTCAAACAAAAGTCTTAAAGCAACTGCTTATGTTGAACTCGTTAGAATAGGGGCTTTGTCTTTTATTTAAAAGATCAATAACTTTTCATGTAATATATCTCCTCATTTGGCGTGTTATTGATTTTTTAAACGATACCGAAATTGTTGGCTTCGAATCAGACAGTGGTGGTGCTAGAATAGAACACGTTTCTACCCTTTAGGAATATGGACGTACCAACATTTTTTTTTTTTTTAGAAATTATCGTTTTAGTACCGCCACTGTTGTGTAATGTTTTCACAAAGGTCTTTAAGCAATGTTTGTATAATTACAAGAGTAAATGTTTTTCCGTGACATGAACTAATCGTAGTTGCAGCTCTTCTGTGGAAAAATTCAAAAAAGTATATTTAGTACGTTATTAGAAATATTAAAAATGTGTATAAGAGATTCCTGCATATTGATTTAAAAGACATATCTGTAAAGGTGGAGTTCCGCAAAGGCCATATTTTAGCGATTCGTTTTTATGTTAGCATAGCGTTAAGTATTAAAATTACTTATATTTCTCTTATAACGATTGTTCTGTTAGCCAGCAAATTTTATGAAACCATTTTATCTCATCATACATTTTACATACGAAAGAATGGTTAGTTTCTAAGTTTTACTTTGATATTTAACTTATTTAATTAGTTTTAGTCGAAAAGCGTATAAAAAGACGATATGGCCGAGTTAAGGGACTCCCCGTTAAATTTTTGTTAATATTAGATGAAACCTGTAGGATAAGCATGGAAATATTTTCCGTGTAAACCCAGCCTGTGTGAAAACATGGTAATCTGTTGTATTCTGCGTGTATATTATACAAAGATAGGTATATTGTTACATAATACTTACGTCATATGATACTCATTTATTGTACCCATGAAAATAAATTTTTTATTGTAACTGTAATCTTGATTAGCCATTGTAAATGAGCCAAACTGACACGGACATTCCATACGAAGCAGCCATATGTTTTATTTTAGGTTACGTTGCTTATGTTCGAATTTAAAATTATTTTAAATATATTATGAAAGAAGTTTATGCACTCTTTTTTTTATTATAAACCTTTTTATTGCAATAATTATACAATACCGTAACATCTTACAAATTTTGTTTATGAAATTGGTCAAATTCCCCCAATTTCCGGATTTTAATATTAAAATGAGTCGTTAATTCAAAGAGTACTTTTGTTTAAATTCTCAGTTTCTGCTTCATTCTGTTTACATATTTTAAATTTCATTGCAAATTGCAACATTTGCACGGATTCTTTAACATACCAAACATTTTCCATAATTTTATAATATACATATTTTCTTCTTAAAAATTGAAAATAATCTAGTAACACCGGTGTATATTTGGTTGCCTAAAGAAAAACTACCAAGAAAATACTTCTATTAATTTTATTATTTGTCTGTTAATTTATAAAAGGCTTTTAGTATATTAATATCTAACTGACCAAATCAATGTCGAATTTTTACTTTGAAATTCAGTTTTAGGAATAAATAAAAACCTCGAAAGTTAAAATTTTCTTCCTTTTGTTAGATTTTAGAAATTCAATATGATTTAATTAGTACTATGAATAATATTAATCAATGCTGCCTTATTTCTCAAATCCGTTTTCAATTTTAATTGCAACAGAGGAGTAACTATATCAATTTCGCATGTAAAAGTTCAAAGAAATATTTTTTTAAAGATAGCTATTTAAAAATTCCTCCGCACTCAGAGATTCACACAGCAATGTTACTCCTTTTCAATATGGTTGGTGCTTAAGGTCACAATTCTATATCTTTGTAAAACCTATTTATAAAAAGTCTGTGTCCTTGCGAATTGCTAGTATACTCTGGTTGTAGGTTCGATCTGAACTTCATCATTATTCGAAACTGAAAATTATTTAGCATATTGGAAAATTCAAAGCATTAGATATACAGAGAGCATAGCTTGTAAGACCAAAGATAAAGAACGATCGGAACCGCTTCGACCACTAAGGTAGCGCCATCTGTAGTTTCAGATGTATTCGTGCCTTTCTACTGATAAAAATGAGATGTCATTCAAAAAATGATTCTTTTTATTTATTATATCCAGTATAGGCCAATAAATAGTGTATTAAATCAGTGATTTTGTGACAAAAATACGGATCCATTGCCCCTTACCCCCCGATCTTCCCCCACTACTCGACCGCGTACGCGCGCTCGGCCGTTTTGGAGCATGTTTGGAGGAATTTTTCACCTATTTTTATTTTATCGGAAAATTAGAATATACGTTTTGTAGTCTTATACTTCTAATTTTTGAAATTGCAATTATGCCAAAACTAATGGCCCGGCAGCACCTGCTTTGTGCACACTTAAAGTACAATATAATTATCACTACTTTTGTGTACAGGGTCACTTAAAAAATACCTAGCGGAGTAATAAGTTTTTAAAAAAACGTTAAATTTTCCTATTTTCCGGGTTTTCTTCGTTTCTGATTTTCCGATCGACTTCTCATTTTATTCGTATTTCGATTCTCTACAAATCGTCTCTTTATAGCATTCAAATTGCTTCGTTAGTTTAGGTTTTATAAGCAAAAAACTTTAAAAAATGTGTTTTTTGCATGAAAATGTTCATAAAAAATTAATTAATGGTAAATTGGAATAGGAAATATATAAAAGCATATATCTATAGACTGTCTTTTACACGACGGCACACTCCGTTTGCTACTAGTATTTTTGTCACAAAGAAAACCTCTATATTGATTGGCCTAATATCCTTATTATGTTTTTAGTGCCGATTATTAAATTATGAGTCACTATTCGTATTATATAGTTAAAAACTGCGACAAAAAAAACAAAATACAACATGAAGAATATGCTTAACCTTTAGTAAACATAATTTAAAAAATTGACCAATAACGCGCCAACGTCAGGAGGCGCAATGTTACTCATGTGTAGGTACTTGTTTTGCTTGTGCTACTAGTCCTAGAAAGTTCAAAGATAAGAACGGAAAGTTTGAAGGTCAGGTCTCGGTACATCCTTAAGATTACCTACGTTATAATTTTTAAAAACCTTCATATTGTCAACTTTTAAAAAATAGTTTTAGAATATTTTTGAAATAAACAGAAACTTTCGCACAATTTAACTAATTCAGCATCCGCCCATTAAATATCCGTCGCCTGTTGCTCCCTCTGGTGATTCAGTTGATAATACACACCGATTTTATCGATTGACGTAGCGCCATCTAACGTATCAGTGCTGATGTTAAAATCGCTATTATTTGCAGTTATTCCTTTCTATCTTTCCTCTTCCTAATCTTTTCTAAATTTTTATTCAGACTTAAATTAATTTTAGCGAAGAAAGGGACGTATCTATTTCTTGATTATATTCATACGTAAAAAAATGTAACACTACACAGGTACACAAAAAAAAGTTGTCTGTACTTTTAATGCGATATTATGTTATCCGTAGTGTATTTGCCTCCTGATCACGAATCCGGTGTCAGAATTGAGCTATCACTTCACAGGAATTTTCTAACCTCAAAAAACAGGTCAAAAATAGCAAAAATTTACGAGAGTGCTAGGGAAAATATAAAAATATTTTTTCTATATTCAAATGCCGAACGTGAATATACGCGGTCAGAATTGATGGTTCTAACCTCAAAAAAAACGGTTCAATTAAGGTCAAATATCACGAATTTTCAAAAAATAATAGATTTGCGCCAATTTGGTATACGGAGGTGTTCGGGGTCGTTGATCACGGATTCGAGATCAATTTTGCAAAATTCAAGATGGCGGATCCAAGATGGCAGGCCAAATTTTCAAAAATACGGAAGTTTTCGGGGGTCGCTGATTACAAATTCGAGGTCAGAATTGCGAAATTCATTTTGTAATAGTTTTGTTTACTTTATAACCTGAGTCACAGAATATCCTAACTACACAGAAGCGACATAAACGGCGGCTCCTTTGATGTTGGCGTGGTGAAAATATTCGACCTTGAACGGTGGTGAACAACATGTTACACTGAGAGAAAGGTTATCAGAGATATACTGAAAAGACAGTTTATAAAATTTACTTTGAGATATTAAGCCTTTAAATTTTTATATGATTGAATAATATAATCCATAATTCCAGTACAATTTTCAATAACTTGTGGCATAAAACAATCAGTTTGACATAAATTATATTACATTGGTTGTCGATGTAAGGCATGATCTTACGCTTAATTTAAAAAAAGCTAATTTGATTTACACATGATATGCGTCTGTTACTACTATAATTAAAAATTTCGTGTAGATGGGATATAGTTATAAATAAATCCAAATACCACAAAAAAATATTTATTTTTTAATATTAAATACACAATGTTATTTACTATTCATAAGTAATGGTCCATAGATAAATACTAGATTCTTTACTTCAAAATATTACGATTGGAGCCAACATTTCTCAATAAAATGTTGATAATAAAAAAGATACAGGGTGTCGAAGTTAAAAATTAAATTTTGGTAATAATTATGTTATTGAAATAAGAATGTAAAAATTTTAGGGTAAATGTTTTTGGTACGAGAGATCATCTGTTATTTATTTCGATGTATTTTCTAGAGGGCACCACATAAGCCATGTGTGTGACGTAAATGTGAGCGTAACTTTTTTTACGAGTAGCGTAAAGCTTTTAAGTAACGAGTAAGTTTTAAGTAACGAACTTTTATTATTAAAATATGTTGAAAGTAAAGAATCCAGTATTCCTCTATGGGCTATTACTTACGGACCACCCTGTATTTGTAACATTTTATACAAAGATAACAAATAAAGTTATCTGAAGTCCACCTTTGAACAAATATTTTTGTAGTTACGATATTCTGTGCCTGAGCACTTACCCAATCATGTTTTAACCTTCTTTTTTCGGCTTAACCATATAAATGAAGATTTGAATATAGAAAAAAAATTTTTGTGTTTTACCTAGCACTTTCTCGTGAATTTTTGCTATTTTTGACCTGTTCTTTGAGGTTAGGAAATTCCTGTGATGTGATACCTCAATTCTGACAACGGATTGTCATCAGGAGGCAAAAATACTATGGATAACATATGTCGCATTAAAAGTACAGACAACTTTTTTTGTGCGGCTGTTATTTATGAATTAAAAAAATATTTTAATTACAGAGAATATAGCGAGGTGTATCGTGTATTGTCAAATTAACATTTTCTTTGTGAGTGCAGTGTCAACCCTCAAGAGCGACCTACAAATAGGCGTGTCGTATCCTATGTCATTCAACTGATGAACAACATGCCAAAGTTCTCTGCGACAAAATTAAAAAATGCTTACAGACGTCGGCGCCTTTTGAACGAAATTAGATCAGAAAGAGCTTGCTTATTTGCTCCGTCATTAGCCAGCCCCTTAATTGAAAACATTTTAAACTTTCGTCAGCTCAAGGGAAGATGGAGAATGAAGAACTATTAACAAATGTTAGTGTAAGACTAAGTGACATTGATTTACTTCACCTGATAACTACTAATATCTAAACGTTAGCTATGAAAGAACGTCAATCTCTAAAAGTCTATAGGCGTCAGGTATGGACGTAAACGTGTCTGTTCAATTTATCCTGTATCTAGATTTAGTGACCATTTAAATAATGCAGCAGTACTAGACGAAATGACGAGTTTTTTTCTCGTACAAAATAAGAGATTGCATAGAGCATCATCTGGAAACGGCGCTGGTTGTCGGCTTTGAGTGATCCACCCGGACCGAGTCGCCCCATTGCACTCGCTAATGATGTAGACTGCGCGTCTCGCCGTAAAAGAAATGCACGCATTCAATTCCCCATCCCGCCGCTTCTGCCCTCGTCATTTAATGGTGTAAATGGCATTCGACGCTTAATCTTCGTCGTACACATAGTACGCCTTTTGTCTGCTAATGTAGCAATAAATGTCTCCAGTTGCCGTATTAGCTCATTAGGTGTACTACAGAAATTCGCATGTTTTATTATTATTGCTTATATGGTTTTTCAAAACAAGTTATTTTGTGGTTTGCAATTAGGTAAGTTTATGGAACCACAAAAGTACCAGGTTACATTTATTTTATTATTGTAACTTGAGAATTAATTAATTTATAACAATTATAATTGTTCTTTAAACGGTTTAACTTTAAATTGATTTAATTAATGCCAGATCATTTGTTTCACTAGATTTTTCCACAGCCTTAAAACGTTAAACCATGATGCCTTGTTGATATACAGGGTCGGAAAGTCCCCATGGTTCATCGGCCGTTACGTGAGAGCGATAAAGTAAGCCATAGAAATCCATGTGATAGCCAAAGATGGCTATAATGAAGACGTCTAATAGTCACCACCCATTTCGCCCTTCCACAAATAAGAATCTTATTTGTGGAACCATGGGGACTTTCCGACCCTGTATAAATTAGAATTTTATGGGTTTGACGACATTTAGTTGCAATTTTTCAAATTATACGTAAGTAATAGTCAACATACACAAGTGCACCAAATACGAGTTTAAGTGAAGAATTTATTTAACCTAACCTTTATACCTATTTTGAGTGAAAGTACTCAGTTTTAGTTTAAATAGGTATGTATAATCACAAATGAGTAAAATGATTAAAATGTCAAATATTGAGAGAAGGTCCTATTCTTTTCTTTATTTATACATCGATCCGCCCCATATGAGTAACTAAATAAGAGGCTTTTACTTAATGGATAAGACGGACCGAACATGCATTCACTGAGGACATCTCGCGGTGTTCTGGCAAAACATTGTCCTTTATTGAAATTATTATACAGAAATCTGCAACCACAGATCGACTCTGTATTTCCAAAATCTTTCAATCAAAAGAAATAGAATGTTTGAGGTTATAGTTTATATTCAGGTAGGTTGTCACGTTTTGTGCATTAATAAATTTGTTTTGTTTTAGATTAATGTAATAAGGGATTTATTGAATCAATCATCTGAACTGCTGTATTTTTATTCGTTTTTTTTAGCAAAAATGAATTTACCTGGTAGAACTAAACGTCAATGTTGTGCTCCAAAATGCAAAAGCATTTACTATATGAAAGTGTGTAAATTGTGTAATGCGTCCTGTAGAAATAAAAGTTTTTTCAGAATTTCAAAAGACAGACAATTAAGTAGGTACCTCATTTTGTCAAAGCCTCACATCTTTTCAGTCAAATAATAAACAAAGAACATTTTTAAAAATTTTGAATGTTAAGAGAATATCTCAACTTTCAGATAAACATAAAATAATGTATTAAGTAGCTAGATCGTCAACAGAAAATTCAGATTTTGAAATTAAAAAGGAAACTATTAAAATGTAAAAATAATTTGTCTCATGTTCGTAGTACAGAGAGATCGGGAATGATTGACCGGATTCTGAACATACCCTGTCTCAATTGCTATCAAAATTAATTTCCGTTTGCTAAAATTACTATTTTTCCGTGCGATTTCATGGTGTTCTGTGGCGATTTCAAAATTTGACATTCAATTCATTGGCGCACGGATTTTTTGGCTTGAATATTATTTTTTAGATTTTGTTGTTACCTGATATATTTTGCGACATTATAAAACAGTATTTTTCAATACTAGAGTTAGAGTAGGTAGATATTATACCTGAGTAATTAGTTTATTGCGTATGTTGTTCCCTAACCTAATCGGTTTTTTAATTTAGGATAACATGGCATTTTCATTAGAACATGATAAATTTCTTCTGGAAGCTATTTTCGTAGTGGACAAACCAAGGATAATGGTTGGAAATATTCGATGAATTCGTGTCATTTACGATTTCAAGAACGATTTCCAAATGATGAAATTGATTATGAAATTTTTTCGAGACACGTGAAGAGATTAGTGGAACGCTTCCATAACACTGGAAGTGTTTGTAGAGGAAAATCTCCAAGCAGAAAGTCTATTCTTACAGAGGAAGTCTTAGAAGATGTTGAAAACGGCTTACGAGCTAGTCCAACCAAGTCATTAAGTCGGTTATCTGCTCAAACAGGTAATAACAAATATTTATTCTAAAATTTGTATCATTATTCCTAAATTGTTTATAGGAATATCATATGGATCATACCATAAAGCAGTAAAGAAGTTGCATTTTCATCCTTATAAAGTTAGTGTTGTGCAGGAACTACTTCCGTTAGATTTTGGAAAACGTGTGCAATACTTGTAATTGGTTTAACGAAAATCTGAATGATGACGAAATTCTAGAACTAACATTTTTTACTGATGAAGCATGGTTTCATTTAAGTGGGTACGTAACTTCCAAAATTATCACTCTTGGAACACAGAAAACCCTAATATTTTACGTGAAACAACTCTGCACCTTATGAAACTTGGTGTTTTGGGTAGCTGTCACGTAGAAGAATAATCGGACCATATTTTCTCCGTGAAAATGTAACTGGGAAGGTATATCGGCAGCAAATATTGTTACCATTTTTTGAGGAACTTCACGACGATGAAATCCATCATGGATACTTTCAGCAAGATGGCGCAACAGCTGACACCTCTAACGAAACTTTAGAGTTGATTAGAGAGTATTATGATGATCGAATAATTAGACGAGATAGATGGGCACCACGTTCTCCTGACCTTACACCTCTAGACTATTATTTATTTGGTTTTTTAAAAAATTCAGTATTTGCTCAACGGTTACACACAATTGAAGAACTTCAAGAGGCAATTACAATCGAAATTAGGCGTATTACACAAAATGTTTTACAGAATGTATTTAATAATATGAAAAGGAGAATTAATATCTGCTTGAACAACAATGGACATCATATTGAACATTTATTGTAAAAATATAGATATTTTTTTAGTTATCCATATGGATTTTATGTAATTTTTAGATAAAATATTCAATAAAATGTGAAAAAATTTCAATTACTGTGTTATTACATATTGCATGTAACTGATGTTTATTGCTCTTGGTCATATAGACAATTCTGCCGTCGAACATAATCAAGCACTTCAACCGCTTGCATTTGCTTGAAGCAAATGTTTTTAAGACTTGCTGAATTTCAACAGCTAACAAAAATGTTTAGCGTAAATTTTTAGGTTGGATCGCTTGCGCTGGATATTCAGAAGTGTGAAAGCAGTAGCTGCAAAATAGTCGTCTTATAAACATTAAACATACAGCAGTTGCTTCGATGAAAAACAGCAGGTTGCAGCGTAGGGCTGTATAGCTGAATCGTCTTAAATGCCAGAAATGTTGCCACAATAGTGCTTCTCTTTTAAAATTTACTCAAAACTTTTTAAAAATAAAATCGCTGCAGCACTTAAAGTCGTTATTCAAAATTAGCTACATCAAACTTTTATTTAAACGTTTTTCTGATTGTAAATGAAATAAGAATTTTGGAAAAGTTAGGCTAAACCTACATTTGATTCTGTCATCCTCTTTAATAATAATAACAATAATAACATTTATTGGTCCATCAGTATTGCTTAATTTGTGAAATAACTTTGATTTTTGTTAAATAATTGATATTTTCATTATGAATTTCCATTTTGACAGTAACCTAATTTATTTGACGTTTGAACGTAATTATTTGTTTACCATTAAAATCCCTCAACCTGCGCTCATAATTCTAGTATTGGTATCAAAAACTGGTATGCCGCACATCAAAAATCAGTATGTGGCGGCACGGTCAATCATTCTCGATCACCCTGTATTACCTATTCTAATTTATTTACAAAATTAAGTGAACATCTTGATCCAGTAGGAGTAAAATTTATTGAGTCACAAATTAAAAATTGCGAAAAGAAATGACCTATCCATAATTCAGAAAATAAAGCACTTGCNAACATCTTGATCCAGTAGGAGTAAAATTTATTGAGTCACAAATTAAAAATTGCGAAAAGAAATGACCTATCCATAATTCAGAAAATAAAGCACTTGCTTTAACAATTTACAAACGTGGGTCAAGGTGCTACAGGTTTTTACAGAAATTTTTTGTGCTGCCCTCTAAATCTTCCATAAGGAAATATTTAGGCTAAATACATTTAGATGTTGGAATAAATGAAAAGTTGTTACGGAAATAATTATCAGACGTGTTAGTAAAATGATTACAAGACATAAAGTTTGTTGTTTAGTATTTGATGAAATAGCTCTGTCTGTGGGTTTAAATTATGACACTTGTAAAGCTCAAGTAACGGGATATGTCGATTTTGGNCATTAGTGTTACCCGATAATTACCTGAAACGAAATATTACCACGCCCATGGACGGTTCTTATCTCGGGGTTTTATTACTCTCTTTCATTTCCAAACAGACTATAGTGTTTTTGGTGCAAGGTATTAGTAAACATTGGAAGCAACCTATTGCGTATTATTTCACAAAAGACGTTATAAAAACAAAGGACCTACAAATTTTGTTAATTGAAATAATTTTAGCCTTGCAGTCTTGCGGATTAATAATAATTTGTACAGTTTGTGATCAAGGTTCCACTAACAGATCATCTATCAGACAGTTTCATCTAACAGATTAGTTTCCGAGTCATCAGATAAATCCATACTTTTAATGTTAATGGCGAGGAAATTATTCCCATTTTTGACGTTGCTCATTTGCTTAAAAATACAAGAAATGTTTTATATAACAATAATATTAAATTTTCACAGAATAAAACAAGCAAATTTCAGCCACATGGTACAGTGTTATGAAGTTGATAAATCTAGACGCTTCCAAGGTTTACTACGAAAGATACATGACCATTATTTCGAATTCGAAATAATTTTTGGCAAGTAACTGCAATATTATTTTACATAAAGGCAGGCAAATAATTCTTTAATAAAATTTCTTTGAAATTTGCAGGTTTTAATGGTTTCTTTAAAAAAATAATAACAAGAGTCTGCATGTAAATTTTTTTGATTTAAAGTGTTTCATAATGGGTCATGAAACCGCTGTCAATGGTTCATCTTAATTTTAATTATCAACAAACCATTAACAACTGTTTTGTGATGTATCTATTAGACAGTAGAATTAGAAGTTACTCTAATTGTGTTTTCCTATGCAGTTTTCTTAATTATTTTTAGGTCTATGGTTTCCGAGTGTGTCGTTTGCCACAATAACTACAGTTGGCGTACTCTGCCGCTTCTGCCAACAGAAGATACAGAATAAAACCCTCTTATTTAGTTACTCATATGAATATATCTAAGCCTTTAACGTTCGTTTTCAACTTATCACTAGGTTCTTTAATATTTCCTAGACTATGGAAACAGTCAAAGATTTGTCCTATTTTTAAAAAAGATGACAAAACTCTAATTGAGAATTACAGGCCGCGTAGCAATCTTATTCAGTTTTAGAATGAATGGAAGTGGATCTTATTTGTGGAAGGGCGAAATGGGCGTTGACTATGAGACGCCTTCATTATAGCCATTCTTCTCTTTCGCATGGATTTCTATGACTCGCTTTCACGTAACGGCGGATGAACCATGGGGACTTTCCGACCCTGTATGGTGTGTATTTTCTATTTTTGTTTTAATTATATTAATGTAAATTTTATCTGTTTTTTAATCTGTATTATACCTGCCTTATAATTGGGCTCCGTCCTGTCTTGGCAGCTGTTTCCAACTAAATAAATAAATAAAAATAAATAAATATCTGAAAAATTTAAGAAAGCAATCTGCCCCCTCCTCCCGCTTCATTAAGGAATTTAGGATTACTTCTCATCTTTTTTTCGGTGTCGGCTCCAATTTGACCAATGTTTAAAATTTAACTGAAAGTATCCACGCCAATTTAATGCTTCGCATTCGCTCGTATTCCGACTAGTCCCTGAAAAAAAATGCCACTCTAATCAAAAGCGAATTACACAGCACATTCCCCTGCTACATCGTGCGTACCCCCGATGCGCGCCAATGAGCGTCCTTCCCGCCTTCCCGAGCCGTTTCCAGCCTGCCGTTGGCTCTAACCAGCCATTTTATAGGCCCGGGGCGGGGCCGCCGGCCCGCCGTATCAATATCGCTCGAACACCGTGAAGTTCCACTCAAATGGTCACCGATATTTGTCGCAAGTGCTGCGGGACGGTGCGCCGCACATTTTTCTGATCCCACTGAACGCACCGATTCGCATCGCGCCAGTCTCGCGCCCGCTAAACGGTTTTAATGGTAGATTTAATTCGCACGGGCCGTTGATTGTTATCGTGGAGCGGTTTTATGCGCCGTTTGGCGGACCGCTGCCGTCTTGTGTTGGCGGATTTTTTTGTGTTGGTGACTCGTGCCGGCCCAGCCGAGGGGACCCGCCATGGATACAGGTGAGTCGTCATAAGCGCGATGGGGCCGTCGTGAGAGATGTGCGATTGATGTGAAACCAATTTTCTTGAACCTGTTTTATCGGTTCCAATTTTCAATCCAATAAATTCATCAAGTTCAATGTTACAAGGAACCGACTAAATTTTTAAAACAAAAACCTACAGCATGAAACTTTTTTATTTTATAAAGTGTATTTTTCTGATAAATCACATATATTTTTTATATTTTTCGGCGTGGCCAGTCAACTGCTATAAACAAAAAAGTTGTAAAGAAAAATTTAGTCGCCGAATGGCTTTGAAAACAGTTTTTTGATATAAAATGGACGACGAAAAATGTTTCGTTTACGAGACATTCACAATTTAATGTGAAAAAAGTGACGAAATCGACAAACTTTCGGAATTTTTTCCTCAAAAACTACTGAACAGATTTTAATTCTAAAAAAATCATAATAATCGGCAGATTTTCTACTTTAAGATATATTTTTTTGGTATTGGTCAATCATTTTATTGAAGGTCTAAAGCGAGTAAAAAAAAGTCTTTTAAAGAAAATTATGATAACACTTCAACTTTGAATTTTCTTTTTACAATACCTTGGATTAGATTAAATTTACAATAAACATTATTATGATTTTTTTTAATCGATATATGTTAACAATACAAATGTTCAAAAGATCATTTTTTTTGGTTTTGTAGCCGGAGTAAGGTTTTTGCAAGTACCTAATTAGTAAAATTTAAATATCGATTTTTGGTTTTATAAATGGCTAAAATTGACTTGAAAGTTATACCAAAACTAAACTAAATAAGCTTTTTAAATCGTAAAATTGTCCTAATAATAATAATTGACCTAGCAGTCTCGAAAAATAAAAAAGTTATTGGATAATTTATTGTATAGGAACAAGTACCTATCTTCGATTTTCCATCCATGTCTCAATGGATCTAGAGTGACAATTTCACTATTTGTAGCCTGCTTCCATTCGCTTATTTGACTTTATGACCTCAAATAATGTTGCAATAATGGGTAGGAAAGTGGCAATCTATCGCTTGCAGCATTTTTTAAAAGCAATTGTATGTCTTAATTTATTTATAGATTTCGAGCAATATTTCCATTTTTTTAAGAATTTTTGATAAATATAACGTCAAAATTTCAAGCGCATCTTCTAAAGTTAAACTTTCTAAATTAGCAAATATATTTAATTCATCATCTGTAAGTTTATATAAAGCCTTTAAAGCAGTATTTTTTCCAATATTAGATATCGAACATGTATCACAGCCACCGATAGCATGCATTATTAAAATACTTTATTTCCGCATGTTATTGTTATATATCGATTAAAAATATCCTAATAACATTATGTTTACTGTAAATATAATCTAGTCCAAGATATTGTAAAAAAAAATTTGCGCCGCCATTTTGATGCGTATTTGATTATCATGATTTTCTTTAAAATACTGTTTTTTTATTCGCTTTAGACCTTCAATAAAATAATTGACCTATACCAAAAAAATATACGTATCTTAAAGTAAAAGATCTGCCGATTGTTATGTTTTTTTAGAATTAAACTCTGTTAGTAGTTTTTGAGAAAAAAATTCCGAAAGTTTGTCGATTTCGTCACTTTTTTCACATTAAATTGTAAATATCTCGGAAACGAAACATTTTTCGAATTTTTGTCAAAGAACAGAAAGTGTTTATTTTGGTCCATTTTACAAAGAAAAACTGTTTTTAAAGCCAATCGGCGAGTAATTTTTTTTACAACTTTTTTGTTTATAACAATTGACTGACCACGCCGAAAAATATAAAGAATATATGTAAATTATCAGAAAAATACACTACAAAATAAAAAAAGTTTCATGCTGTAAGTTTTGTTTTAAAAATTTAGTCGGTTACCTTCATTTAGAAGCATCTTTTTAGAGGTGAACCTCTCGCCTATTCTTATTGGTGTATCAGTTAAGACAGCAGATTTACGTTTCTGGCGATATATACTTTCTTTCCTCGGATCAATTTTTTGAAAGAGTTTCAGCTGTTGTAGGGTCACATAAAAAGTTGGTGGATCTATGGAATATTTAAAACCAAAAGTACAGGGCTTGTATAGAGTGACGAATTTGTGAGTGCTTTGACTTCCTGTATTTTGATTTTCAGTCGATTCGCACAGGGAATATTTTCAAAATTTGTATTTTCCTCACAATCACAGCCGGTGAAACAGAATGTTGTGTAATTTTAGCGAAATTTAATCGTCACTGCAAAGGAAATAAAAAAAACATTAACATTAAATACACTGTTCCATGGCAATATAAAAAATGATTTGATGGGTACTGAAGCTCTCTGAGAACTACTTAAGAGTACCAAACTCCATTAAATTATATATATCTGTTCCCGTTTATGTTATACAGGATGATTTAGAATTTATCCAAAAAAAAATTGTACAAACTGTACAAAAATGCACAGAGTGCCTGTGCATTTTTGTACAAATACAATTTTGTAAAATAATCAAAAAGAGCAATTTTAATAATTTATTTCCCAAGAAAGAGTACAGTAGCCCAACAATGTAAAGGTTAAAAATACTACAACTTCAATAATTTTCTCGGAGGAAAAGGTCTCCAAAATGCCATGTTGTAATAATATTAGTAAACCAAATATCCCTCTTATTTCTCCCTTTCGCAATTGTAATATGAATGATTAATAGAAGGTGCCTATAAAAAATTAAAATTACTTGCATCACACCAAATTCCGCATTGCTGCACTGCACTGCCAGGCGACTTGTCGACAACTGAAATTTATGACGCAGTCGACCAGAACAACAGTGCGTAATACCGTTTGCCCGCACGCCCATTTTTCAACTGGTCGTATAGATTTCTACCACATGCACGTTTAGTTCCACCAGACCTGTATATGGGAACAAGTTTTTCAAATATTTCAACGCCGAGTTGCTGCGTTAGCGACCGAACCTGGTACATATACTGTCATCCTCTTGGTTCTTCAAGTGAGATCGGAAAGACTATACCGGAACATACTTACAAGGATGGCACTGTACCAAGTACTTTTGGACATAAAAAAACTTGGAATACATTTTTATAAAAACGATAAAAACCACTAAATATCATCAATGAAGTATTATGCATAATTCATTGCAGGGAAATATCTTTGTATTCAGTTTGAGCAACCTAATCACGATATCGAGTAAGCGACGGAGACGGTTGGTTCTTCCTAGTCACATCAAGCACAGAGACATTTTTGAATTTCGAATTTCAACAGAAAATGTTCTACTTAACAGTACTAACCATTAAACGTCACATATTATTATTTACTTGGTTTTACATTTTAAACTATTTACCTATTCATACCTCAGCTGCCTACCTTTGAAGAAATCTTTTAAGAATGTTAATGAATGAATGAAACTACAACACCGTAGTGTTTCCTAGTTATAACAACTACTTGTTGTGGGTTTCAGTCACGCGTACCTAATTAGATGTTTATTTTAAGTTTGCCGTAAATGGCGAAACTTTACCAGTGAGGAAATAATCTGGCACTCGGTAATAATTGGTTGTAGTAAGTAATAGTTTCGTTGAACCCAACATGATTTACCTACATATTTCCCGAACTGAAAAGGAAAATAGAGAAACAAGCACCATCTATCTTACAAATAAATAAATATGAATTTATTAATGTTTATGAACATTGTTACTTGTATTAATTTACATAAATTCTTATAAAAAAATAATGTTAAATCAAGGCAGGCCTGTAAGGACAGACGGGAATCTAATGAAGATAAAACAAATTAGACGACATAGGAAAAAAGAATACTTATATAAAAATCGCAGAAAGAAATAGGATACAACAGATAAAAAACAAAGAAACTTAAATAAATCATTTTATTCTTTTATATTTTTATAACATTTGCTGACGTAATACAATGAAGAAATTAAAAAGTAAGGTAAAAAATGAAACTAGCTAAGTACTAAACTTGTGAGAAGAGAAAATTAAATAGAAAGAGAAACATTTGGCTGAAAAATGACAACAAATAAAAAGTAAAACAAAATGTAGGTAACCCCTTTTTGAAAATCTTTGACTTGAGCCAAAAATCGCTTAGGTATCTCTAACTTAATTCTGTTAAATCAGTTCAAAGAAAAAATAATTATTTCCTTAGCTTTATTTAGTTTTATTACTATAGTTACATTTTATTTTAAAATGTTAAAGCTGGCGTCCTTAAAAAATATTGACATTAATAGGTATTAAGATTTTCGCTTTCTCAACCATGTTTTATATTTCTAATAAACATTTAGGTATTATTTATCAAATTTTAAAAAGTATACTTAATTGTGATCACATATTTTTTGCATATAATTTTAGATAATGTTTTCACATTACCACATATACAGGGTAGGAAAGTACCAATGGTCTATCTGAGGTTACGCGAGAGCGATAAAGTAAGCCATAGAAATCCATGCGATAGAGAAGGATGGCTATAGTGAATGCCTCTCATAGTCACCGCCCGTTTCGCCTTTCCACAAATAAGATCCACTTCTTATTTGTGGAAAGGCGAAGTGGGCGTTGACTATTAGACGCCTTCATTACAGCCATCCTTGTCTATCACATGGATTTCTATGGCTTACTTTATCGCTCTCACGTAACTTCTGATAGACCATCGGTACTTTCCTACACTGTATAATTGAAATGACTAAAAGCAGTAAATTCGCTCGAAAATACTTTTTTGTGCAAAGTAATAATACGAAATGTATTTTGTAAATCACAGGACGAAAGATTTTTTCAAAATGTATGCAAATATTATGTTTAAAATATTTCAATCCACACATACGAACCATCTAAAATGATACTTTATCCACTAGTGGAATAAACTAACTTTGTTTCACTAGTAGAATAATGAAAAAATAATAAATCTATAATAAATCAAATTGACAATGACTTTATTGCATTTTTACCAAATTCAGATAGAACTGTTTATTAAATAATTGATAATAAACAACGTACCATAGTAACCAGTAGGTATAACAAAACCTACCACGTTTCATTGAGTACTAGTAAGAAATAATAGCTATTACCTAACGTTATAGCCATGTTTCTTTATTTAATAATTTAAATATAATTAAACATTATATACATTTTTTAGAGATCCAAATAAACTTAAATTTACACCATTGTAATAATTAATTTCACACTTAAAAGCTGTAGATGGGCGATGGGCTTATTTTTTCGCTCATTCTGAATTGCCAAACTAAAATTTTTTTAATACGTCCCTGTTTATAAAGCTTTGGTTTGTTAGAACTGTGCGTCGCAGACGACATACGCGGTTAGCAGAATCTGTAGCGTTCAACTTTATCGGTTTTAAAGGAGGGTGTTTTGTTAGATTTAATGCTTATGATTGTATGCTGATAAGTGCAGACGAAAATATTTATTATTATTTTGGCAAAATTTTTTTTTAATGACAATGGCTGAACATTTTTTGCTGACAATACTTATTAAAAAAGAACATGACAAAAAATCTTTTAAATTTGATTACTTGTCGTCAAATTAAAAGTGAAGATCGAATGAACAGACGTTTAGAAGGGACGGTATACAATGGGGGCAGTTTTCGTACCAGATCGATTAATTTATCGTCTTTCTCTGGTGAAAACTTGGTTGCCATTTTAAAATTCGTTAAAAATAAATGCCTTTTTAGCACTGTACGCTGTCAGCTCAACTGAATGGCTGCGTTGAAATCAAATCGAATTTGATTTCGACTGAACCGACGACGCACATAATTTTCTGCCTACCGTGAGTAGCAGACTCTAACAAACCAGCTACCCATTTTCTTGTGTTCTTGATTCCTACGTAAGTCCGACCCGCACAACTGACTGTCTGCTTTACGTCGCCTACAGCTCTAACAAACCATAGCTTTACACTCAGCTGGCGAAGTGTGGAGGGTCTCTACAGACTTAGAAGAATGCGCAGCCTATTATGCGCGTTTTACTGTCTATTTAACTAGTATATAAGCTTATGCTATCGGTCTACTATGTAAAAATAATTATTTCCCTTTTGTCAATAAGAATCAAAATTACATTCGTTATTTCTTGCTTCTAAAAATAAATAAACGTCTCATAAATTCTGCCCGATATTAAAAACCATTTTAATAGTTGAAAATGTAGGCAGGAGTTAATTTAATTTCTCTTATCGGACCCATGATTGCATAAAACAGCACCTAGTATCTAGAAAAGATAAGTATATTTAATTTGATAGGAATGAATGAACAAAATCTTCTCCAGCTTATATTTGATAGGGTTTATGCAACTATTTATAAACATTAACGTATAAGGCAAATGATCGATAATACGGTCATTATATTATGGGTTATTTGAAGGTCACCTCGATTGAGTAAGCATGAAATACACAACACATTTTTATAAAGTTTAATTAATTTGATGCAATAACTTGGAACTTTGTTGCGTTCGAGAAAAATAATAATTAACGAAACTATTTAAAAACTTTTTGTCTGTAAACATATTTTGGCACTTATTTCTGGGATACCATGTATTTTACTGCGTCAGTAGATACCTACTGTTAGCAGTTGCTAACACAAAATGTTGGAGAACTGGTTTTCCTGAAACGTCAAAGTGACAACTATAAAACAAAGAACTCAAAAGTTTTGTCAAATAAACCACTTGAAACGTTTACTACTAAAATACCAGATAATAATATACAGGGTGTCCCACCGGGAACTGCGTCGATTGATATCTAGGAAAGTAGTGCTCCGAAAAATTAAAAAATTTGGCAACAAGGCAATGTCCTTGGGCCGAATACACCTAAAACATCTAGAACTCTCTAGCACTTCCAGTTATACCGGTCACTTTATTAAATATTCCCTATACCTAGGAGTTATAGATTTTGAGATATTAATTTTTAAAGAAAAAATTTGACAGGTACAAGGGTTTGCGGAGATGCTAGTAGGTAAGTCTTTTCAGGAGCGTGATATCAAGCGGATTTTTGGTACCTGTAAAGGGTAACATTATATTATGGTATACCAAGAAATTAACACATTTAATACTAGGTGTTTTATTTTTGCCATTACATTTGGATAATTTCAAACAGCTATAACTTTGTTAACTTAAATGAAACACTCTGTATTTTTTTGCTCTGTCGTATGCAGATTGTAATTTCCTTTCAAGCCATATAATCATTGTTATAGTTGCCGTTACTACTTTTAGAGATATTTGCAATTTTCTATTTTTTGGACAGTTATTCTCGTATCAGATCTGCTGCCAAATTAGCCATGACTAGAAACACTCCAAAAACAATTGAAGTTACATTTCATTTGTCAAGTTAGTTGTCAAATTATTGTTATGTCTGTATAGTTTTTTCCGAAAATTTAATTAAAAATGCGTGAGAGTCGTTTAAATTTTACTAATGAGGATTATTTTAATTTGCTTGATATTTATGGAAAATGTGACAAAGTAATTTCAAGAACATGTAGAGAATCTGCTTTCTTCATAAATAACAAACAAATTAAAATAATCCTCAAATATTCTCTTTTTCATTTTTATTTAAATTTTCAGGAAAAACTATAATCCATAACAATAATTTCACGACTAACTTGACAAATGTCAAGTTATTTCAATTGTTTTGGAGTGTTTCTGGTCATGGCCAATTTGACAACAGGTTGAGAAAAACTGTCCTAAGATAGAAATTTGTAAATATCTCTAAAAGTAGTAACGGCAACCCTAACAATGTTTATATGGCTTGAAAGGAAATTTCAATCTGCACACGATAGAGTAAAAAAATACAGGGTGTTCCATTTAAGTTAACAAAGTTATAGCTGTTTGAAGATACCAAAAGGTAACAGCAAAAATGAAACACCTTGTATTAATCGTTTTAACTTGTTGGTATACCATTACTTAGTGTTACCTATGCCCTTTACAGGTACCAAAAATCCGCTTGATATCACGCTACTGAAAAGAGTTACTAGTATCTCCGCGAACCCTTGCATGTGTCAAATTTTTTCCTTAAATATTAATATCTCAAATTCTATAACTCCTAGTAGGAAATATTTAATAAAGTGACTCTCAAATTTCACGTAGAATCCAAAAATGCTATAATATAAGGTGTCCCATTTAAAAGAAGGAAGTTGGTGTCGACTTCCGGTATAGCCGGAAATGCTGGAGAGTTCTAGATATTTTAGTTGTGTTCGCACTAGGGACATTGCCATGTTGCCAACTTTTCAAAACTTTCGGAGCAGTACTCTCCTATACAGGGTGTTTCAGGATTAAGTCGACAAACTTTCAGGATATTCCTCAGAAAAAAAATAAGAAAAAAATCAAGTATAAAGTTTTTTCCAGAGACGCTTCATTTTCGAAATATAGGGCATTAAAGATTTTTTTAAAAATTCGAATTTTTTAAATAACTTCTAAGTGAAGAAGGCTATCACATCTTATAAGATACCATTTTTCCATAGGTAGAAGTAGAGGTCCCTCAAGCAACCAGTGGCGGAGTTATGGGGACTCATTAAATTATAAAAAAAAATAAAACGGCCCTACTAAAAATAAAAAATGATGCTGTTTTTAGATAGAACAGTTTGTTATTGACAAAAAGTGTACATTCACTTTTTTTCCTAACTCTTATAGTTTCATGACAAAATTGATTTTTCGGAAGGGTGCTTCTGGATTCTGTCGATAAACTTTAGGGACACGTTCCTCATAAAACCTAAAAAAATATAGTACTTATTAAAATTGGTCTTAGTCTCGAGTGTGTGTGAGTCAAATAAGACTTTTTATCTCCCCTTCCCTTGGGTTTAACCAACAGTATTAAAATTATTTAGGAGATGCTTCGTTCTTGAGATATAGGGTGATTTTTTTTTTTAGAAAAAAAATGATGATGAAAACAATAGAAATATTTAAGTAACGAACATCTAATGTGACTATGTTATAATGCGACAACGTAACGACTCTTGCAATACTCCTAAATTTTTTCAGGCGGTTTGTGGTCACTTCATTTAGGTACTTGTATTGGGTACATTTAAATAAAATAAGATGGCAAACAATACATGAAAATTTATTTGTAAATTGTAACAACCAAAAAATTACCAATTAATATTATACCTAGACAAAGCGAAAAGTGAATCAAAAATGAAATGATTTAAAAAATATTTTGTTCAAAATGGGCGCCTCCAGACTGCAGACAAGCACGACATCTTCTAATTATGTAGTGGCCGATCGACACTGAATTGGAGTTAATTCTCGACACGCTTGGACTATTCGCTGTCTTAGATCTTCTAATCAACTGGCACCTCGTAGACTTTTTGTTTAACAGCACCCCAAACGAAATAATCCATCGGTGTCAAGTCCGGTGAACGTGCGGGATACGCTGCAGGTCCTCCACGACCAATCCATCTCCTGGAATAATTAATGTTTAACCACTCCCTAGGTCCCTAGGACCCCTACCGAAATGGGCAGGGCAACCATCTAGTTGAAACCAACTGTTCATTCGAGTATTAAGCGGAACATCTTCTAACAGATCTTGAAAACCATTTTCAAGGAACTCGGTAAACATGTCAGCATTTCACCGATGAGGAAGGATTTAGGGACCAACTATAGTGTTGTCCAACACACCCAACCATACGTTAAATTGGAATTCATGCTGAAAACTATGTTCCCTTACCGCCTGTGGATTCTCGTAGGACCAAATATGGTTGTTCCTTTGGTTTAAAATTCCTATATTGCCTATATTTTTATTATATTTTTTTAGGTTTTATGAGGAACATCTTCCTAAAGTTTATCGACAGAATCCAGAAGCACCCTTCCCAAAAAACCAATTTTGCCATGAAACTATAAGAGTTAGGAAAAAAGTGAATGTACGCTTTTTGCCAATAACAAACTGTTCTATCTAAAAACAGCATCATTTTTTATTTTCAGTAGGGCCGTATTATTATTTTTTTTATAATTTAATTTTATTTTTTTATTTTATTTTATTTTATTTTATTTTATACACCACCCAACAGAAAATTCCATTTACAGGATGGGTAAAAACAGAAAAATACAATACATTTAATACCTAAATAACATAATACAAAAAAAAAGATGTATACTAACATACTTAACCTATGTAAAACACCATGAATATAATGCATGTTCACTCAATGATTATTATTAGTTGACACGTTTGCAAATAGGTCCAAAGACTCTTGATGGTTATTATAGTAACTGCATATTTGGTATATAGGAGAGTATTTGAGAATATTCGTACGAGGAGTTGATAAATAAAAACACTGATCATGCCTGGATGTTGCAAGAGGAACATGAAAGTATAAATAACTAATCAAATCACAGCTGTCTATAACACCCTGACATAGCTTATGAAGAAAAGAAAGTGAGAATTTGTCTCTTCGATCATTCAATGATGTTAGAGAACATCTTTTAAGGAGATCATCATGAGGAAAACCAACACATGGATAAACATTATCCAATTTAAATGACAAAAATTTTAAGAATTTGCGTTGTACATGTTCTATATTGTTAATATGTATATTGTAATGTGGATTCCAAATAAGGCACGCATACTCCAACTTAGAACGAACAAACGCAATGTACAACAATTTTACACTGTTTTCATTGGCGAATAATGAGTCTGAGTCCCCATAACTCCGCCACTGGTTGCTTGCGGGACTTCTACTTCTATGGAAAAATGGTATCTTATAAGAAGATGTGTCATGACAAATTTGGCTTAAATAGCCTTCTTCATTTAGAAGTTATTTAAAAAATTCGAATTTTTTAAAAAATTTTTAACGCCCTATATTTCTAAAATGAAGCGCCTCTGGAAAAAAGTTTACACTTGATTTTTTTCTTATTTTTTTATGAGGAATATCTCTTTAAAGTTTGTCGACTAATCTTGAAACACCCTGTATATCGAATACGTTTAGATGTGAAAAATTAAAAATATCTAGATACTTTCAGGTTGCCTTAATATTTGGTGTTGCCGGTGCATGTCGACGCGATGAACTGTACCAATTAAATGTGAGTTACATAGACGATTTTAAATCAAAGCTACAAATATAAAAACCGGTTATAAATTAAATATTATCGAATGAATTACTATCGGTCATTGTTACGGAATCCGCCGCTTTCCACCATGGCGGCACATTAAAATGCGGTGTAGCCTCTTATTCCGCGACTCGCGGTTGGTCTTAAAAACTCGAGCGTATGCGGGCACATAAATTATAGTCGCCGTTGCCTAGATCAAAGCAGGCTGCTAGTTATTTTGTTTTAGCTGCCCGTTCGGTCGGTATTAGCGGCTCCGACAATGTCAACACATGTTAGATCATGCATCAAGACGCTCTGGATATAGTCGACTTTATTAAGTGGTTAGATTTGTAAAGAAAATTTATGGTCCAGTAAAAACTTTAATTTCGGGTAATTAGTTTGCATCATTATGTGTCGCTGTCGGCGGGGCTGTTTATAAATTTACGTCGCTTCCCGACGCCGCCTCGTTTTTAAATTGCCGCGGCGGCCCACTTGATTGATTGTAATTGACTTCGATATTTACGTGAGGAAGTGAAGTGGGTACAAGATTTTTGTTAAGCGAAGCGCAGTGTCGGATAATAAAGGTAGAAACGGTTTATCAGCATCACGCACGCCTAGGGTTGCCAGATCTATTTCATGACAGACCCGGAGAAATTGATGTCCAAAAAAAAAAGGTCTTTAGGAAATTTTGAGGTCAAATCGTTTACGAGGAAATCGATCTCTAAAAAATAAGTCTACAGCAGCTCAATGGACAAATTGATGTCTAAAAAAAACAGTCAGATTTCGGGGGTAGGACGTCTTAACCCGGAGTAATGACATATTAACCCGGAGCCCGGAGATGTACCATCAAAACCCGAAGACTCCGGATCAAACCCGGAGACCTGGCAAGCCTACGCACGCCTAGGGCTGCCTACCACGTCAAAAACAAAAAACAGATAAAATTATTGAAAAAAGTCGTTTATCTGATTCGATCTGACCATCGGTTAACTATTTGTGCTATTACTGAAGCTGCAGGAAGTTGCAAAGAATGAGTACGTCAAATTTTACATGAGAATTTGAACATGTTAAGAATTTGAGCGAATGTGGTGAAAATTTTCACATTCGAACAAAAAGAAGCTCGGGAAAATATTTGTAGTGACACTGATAATGACCCAAACTTCTTGGAAAAAGGGATAACATGCGATGAATCTTGGTTTTTCACTTATGATCCAAAAACTAAGCATCAATTCATGCATTGAAAAAGCCCAAGTTCACCGAGAGCTAAAGCTCCAATGAACAAATCAAAACTCAAAGCAATGATGATTGATTTTTCGATATCCATGGGATTGAGTACCTTCAGTGGGTTCCTGAAGGTCAACCTACTACCTCGAGGTTCTTTCTAAATTCCGTGAAAAAATCAGGAAAATATATAACGAGCATTCAAATAGAAACGTGGTCAAGTTGGTTCTGAAAATTTGGACGTAGGGCGTAGCGTATAGCAAATGAACTTAAACGTCATCTGTCAAAGCTCTATATCGCCGCTATCAATTTGAATATTTTCGTTTTAAAAAGCGTTTAAAATGGTGTTTTCTCAAGAACAAAAAGTGTTTTTCATAGAATCCTACTTTAGAAATGGACGCAAGATTGATGGAATATGGAAGTATTCTATTGAGGAATGTTTCATAGAATTTCAAAATCAATTTTCCGGCGACAAAATTTTTCAAAGTGCAGTTCAGCGTTGTGTTAATGTTTTTAGTGAAACGGGCAGTGTAACAAGAAAAGAAGGAAGCGGCCGACCTAAAAAGCGGACTGAAGAATTAAAAGGAAGTGTCCAACAAATAATAAAAAATGCGCCAAGAACTTCTGTACGTGTTTTATCACAAATGGTGGGAGTATCAGTCGGTACCTGCCACACAGTGTTAAAAAAAGATTTGCGTTTGTTCTCCTATCGTTTAACTTGTCAGCAAGAACTTCATGAAGTTGATTTTCCGCGACGGGCTGTATTTTGTGAATGGTTTTTAAACAACTACGGTGAACTTCATAATATCACCTTTTTTCTGATGAAGCCTGGTTTCATTTAAGTGGTTACATAAACTCACAGAATATGAGAATATGGTCTTCTGAAAAACCTGATAACTTTTTTGTCGAGGGCCCTCTACACGCTCAAAAAATTGGAGTTTGGTGTGCTCTCAATCGAGTGAGGATTTATGGACCTATTTTTTTTAATGGTACTCTTACTGCGCAAAGGTATAGAGAAGAAATTATCGCTCCTTTTGTTAACCAGCTGGAAGAAAACGAAATTACAAACTTTTACTTTCAACAAGATGGCGCAAGGGCACATACAGCAAGCGAGACGATGAATATGTTGAGGGAAGTTTTCCAAAATCGACTAATAAATCTCAATGCTGAACATGAATTTCCACCGAGGTCATGTGATATTACGCCGTGTGATTTCTTTTTGTGGCCTTACCTTAAAAACACTATTTTTGAACTGCCTATTCCTTAAACCATCTGCAGGCTCGACTTATAGACAAGATTCGTGAAATTAACAATACCCCGAGCATCTTAGAAAATGTCTTTAATTCTTTGAGGAACAGGTGTGAAAAGTGCTTGGAACAAGGAGGGGGACACTTTCCGCAGCTCCTTTAATTGTTTGTTATTGTTATCACGATTATTCTTTAAAATAAAGTTATATAGTCATTAACGTTATTGAAACTGACAGCTGCTATACAGCTCGTTGAGAAATGAGGTTAAGTTGGTCGCTATAAGCTACTCCCTACGTCCAATGTGTCAGAGCCAACTTCGACCGCGTTTTTATTTGAACGCTCGTTACTTACGAATTCTGGAAAAAAAGTCATGCATTGTCTGTCAAGACCTTTCTAGCCGGGTGTAACGTTCACCGAGAGCTAAAGCTCGAATGAACAAATCAAAATTCAAAGCAATGATATTGTTTTTTCGATATCCATGGGATTGAGTACCTCCAGTGGGTTCCTGAAGGTCAACCTGCTGCTCAGCATTACTACCTCGAGGTTCTTGCTAAACTCCGTGAAAAAATCAGAAAAATAGACACGAATTCTGGAAAAAGTCATGCATTGTCTGTCAAGACCTTTCTAGCCGAGTGTAACGTCCCAATGTTAGACCAACCGCCTTATTCACCTGACCTGGCACCGTGTGACTTTTATCTGTTCCCCAAAGTGAAATCTGTATTAAAAGGAACAATATTATACAGGGTGTCTCACGGTGACGGCCGATTAGAATTATTTCACAGACTACCTCGATTTGAATTTTAAAAATTTGGGATACCTGGTTTTCGGGCATGCCCTTCTCAACTAAAATAATGGCGTCCACGTGCCGCTTTTTTTAAATGGAACACCCTATATTATTGCAATTTTGGATTCTGCGTGTTATTTTAGGTGGACTTTTATGAAGTTTCCCTATTCCTAAAATTAACCGTTTTCGAGATATTTAATTTTTTTCAAAAAAATGGAGAGAAACAGTGACTAGCTTCAAACCATGTGTATTTTATAGTAACCTCAAACCTTCATAAGTCGGTTTTTTTAAATGGAACACCTTGTATGTTTTTCTATATTCTGATACTTTGAAAGTAAGGATGGGAAGCTTAGGGGTCTAGCTATCTCCCTTATAAATATTGTCGCTTTATCTTTCTTACTACAGTGTAGGAAAGTACCTATGGTCTATCAGAAGTTACGTGAGAGCGATAAAGTAAGCCATAGAAATCCATGTGATAGACAAGGATGGCTATAATGAAGGCGTCTAATAGTCAACGCCCATTTCGCCCTTCCACAAATAAGATCCACTTCTTATTTGTGGAAGGGCTAAATGGGCGTTGACTATTAGACGCAAGGACATTTAAATAAAGGGGACTATGCATGTCACAGTCTAGGTGTCTCATGTGTTGGGTGAAGCTAGACAAAGGGAAAGCAGAGGGCTTTATTTTCATCCAACTGATGCGCGCGATTACATCTCCAATGTCGTACATTTTGGATGGGTCAAAATAAAATATTTTATAGTCCTAAGTCAATATATTTCAACAGCTACTCAGTATTTTTATAATAAATATATATAATATTTTTATAACTTCTTGGAATCCCAATAACTGTAACCATTTCTTTCTTGTTGCACCATCCCCAAGCATCCTAAAAACGTTCACATTTCACTTTTAGAATACTGAGGCAAATTTTCAGTGAGACATAAAAATATATTCCCAAAGGAGAACATCAAATGGTTGAATGAATGCAACTTTCAGTTGATTGCATCTTCGGTATTTTTATGTATAAGTGAACCACCACCATATTTTTGCTGTTGTATTTATTCAGTTTTTATGCTCGTGCATTTAGTAAAATTGTAAATATATTTTTGAAAAGGTTTTTGTCGTAGAGGAAAATGAAAATGATGAATGATTAAAATTTGTAATGTTGGGTATAAGGGATAACATTGAAATACCTATAAATATATTAAATATAAATAATGTCTGTAACTTATTTGTGGTGCAGCATTTTCCTTTGATTTTAATGGCCAAACGTGGTTCATATTATTGTTTTCTTACTATTTCAGCAAAAATTTTAAAAAAATACCAAGTCAGTTTTATAAAATTTTACCGTTATTCAAATAAAAGTTACCCACACGCACGACAATGGCCACAGTTGCATATACATTCCAAAGTCACCTTCAAGCACGCTTACCTGTGGAAGGATAGCTGATGTGGATGTTTATAATCCAATTTCTTACAAATTCTGCACTGTCTAACCATATTCACACCTTAAAAGTTTATCCAAAATACATGTATAAACACTAATCACGTTTCACTTACTAAAATCACAACTATTTTCTAACAAGAGACGCCATATTCTGCCAACCACGGCAGAACGAACGAGGAACACGCTACAAATTATTGCGTAGTTGCCAAGTCGTCAAACGTGGCAAATATGAAAAATGAAAAATAGTTTAATATGTACAGAATTTAACAATATTGTATGCATAACTTAATACTACTATCCTATAATAATAATTTTCACAATTGTGATGAAAATTGCGGTAAAAATATTAAGTACATTTCCAGTATAATTATACAGCTGACAACAATGATACAATTAGACTGTGAATAGACCAGGCTTCATCTAGAAATGTAAACAAATAAGTCCCCTTTATTTAAATGTCCTTGATTAGACGCCTATCACGCCTATCACATGGATTTCTATGCTTACTTTATCGCTCTCACATAACTTCTGATAGACCATCGGTACTTTCCTACACTGTATAAAATACACATGGTTTGAAGCTAGTCATTGTTCCTCTCCATTTTTTTGAAAAAAATTAAATATCTCGGAAACGGTTAATTTTAGGAATAAGGAAATTTCATAATAGTCCACCTAAAATAACGGGTAGAATTCAAAATTGCAATAATATTTAGGGTGTTCCGTTTAAAATAAGCAAGTTAATGGCGACTTCCGGTATAACCGGAAGTGGTACGTGGACGCCATTATTTTAGTTGAGAAGGGCATGCCCGAAAACCCGGTATTCCAAATTTTCTAAATTCAAATCGAAGTAGTTTCTGAAATAATTCTAATGGGCCATCACCGTGAGGCACACAAAAGAATAAAAGCATTTTTCATGTAACAGAATTACACCAATTTTTAACAGAAAAATCACCAACTTTTATTGTCATTAATGACAAATAATAAAGCAACTGATTGTGAGTTTTACGATCTCTAAAAATAATAGAAATCTTTTAAATTATAACGCAACAGTCGCGCTTTTATACTGTCAAAATTTTCCAGCCGAATTACCAGCGAATCCCGAAATTTTCTGGTGCTTGGGCACCTAACCAGCGGCACTCAAGTTGACCTATTTAGTGGATTTTAATGAGAAACGCGCTCCGACAAGTCGTTGTACATCCACGCTATTGTTGTTTAGGCGTGATGAAAAATGCTAGTGGACATAAAACGCACCAGCGTTTAGTGCCCTGGACGGCTACCAGAGCAAATGACTCAGGTCGTGGAGTGCAGCTGGCCATTCGTCCGAGCACACGCATCCGATGCCAAATTACCCAACAGGTATTTTAATCAAAACTACTTTAAAATTTCAACGTCTCGTATATTTCATACCTTGCCATTATTTATTTTAAATGGTGTGACCGTTAATCAAGTTAAATTTAGGATTTAATGTCTGGTGCACCCACCTAGTTCGCGTAATTTTATATACGGGGCGTCACCGAAAGTGGAGTTCTCCTCGTAGTATCTAGATATTGATGCCAGTGTGTTCTTCTGTGTTCTGTGATGTCACATGTTGTGGTAAACACGTTGCAGTTGGACAAAATGCGGTGCTATACGACGGATGAATTAGTGAAGATTGTGAAAATGCATGGCAAGTTCAGAGAGTGTGTAGCTGAGACTGTTTGCAAATTACGTGGAATTTTCGGTAGAAGGAACGCCTAGAATGAAACAATTGTGAAAATTTAGTTGCCAAATTTGAACAAATAGGTTCGGTAATGCATTTAAGAGGAAAGCTTGGAAATTCCTACAAAAAAACTGTATTCATATCACTTTCACATTAATCAGATCAAATCGATGGGATTGAATCCGCTTGCAATTTATAATATTATTGCTACGTATTCCTAAATTTATCTTACGTATTTATGCACAACTTAAATTCCATATACAGGGTGGCCAAATGAAAACGAAACAGAACCATTTTCAGGAACTGCGTCAAGATTGTAGAAAAACGCTTAGACCCGTCGATTTTAGATTAAAGGGGGACATTCTTTGCTGGTATTTTTGACTCCGCCACTTTCACCCCCAAGCAAGGGTAAGCATCACCCCAAAATATTTAAATGGCATTGGGGGTTGAGTAATATTTCTTTTGAAAGCTCTTACAATTCTCTTTACAACAGACTTTAAATTTTATAATTCCGCCCAATACTTATTAAGAATTTTGATTTTAAAGTTGAAACTTATGTACAAACAATTAGTAACGGTAAAAATGTCAGTCATTCGAGTTAAGTACGCCAATGGTATAAATTTAGTATTTCTTGCGTTACATTGGTTTTTGGCGATTTGTTATCACTTTCGTAAAAAAAAACACAATTGTAAAAAACAGAAATGAATGCTATACACACACAATGAACGTAAAATTAGTGGATTCCAAATTATTTTCTAGTATTATTTGGAAGCGTTGGTTGGTAGTTTATTTAATTGTGTTTTTGAAAATTAAACACTATGGTTTATTCCATTGCGGAAAGGGTAGATATCATTTCGCTTTACTTTATGAACAATAAATGTGCGAATAGAACAGCTCAGCTATTTAATGAACAACATCAAGATCGACATGTCAGGAGGAAGTATGTTCTAGAGTTAGTAAAAAAATTTCAAGAGACAGGGAACGTAGCCAATAAAAAACGAGAAATTGAAAAACCTATAGTTAATGAAGCTAGTGAAGTTGCAGTTTTGGGACAAGTTCATCTTGATCCTACATTAAGTACGAGGCAGCTGGCATCTGTGTCTGGGATCAATCGAACTAGCATACAAACCATTTTGAAGAAGAATAAATTCCATCCATACAAAATACATTTAGTCCAGGAACTTCATGAGGATGATTATGACCGCCGTTTGCAATTTTGCGAAATAATGAGTGAGCGAGCAGGGAACGATCCACAGTTCCTTTTTAACATCTGTTTTTCTGATGAATGCAGTTTTTTCTTGAACGGGACGGTAAATCGTCACAATTGCCGCTATTGGTCCGATTCAAACCCAAGAGTTTTTCACGAGGTGCATACACAGCAACCGGAAAAATTAAATGTATGGGCTGGAATTTTCGGTGACCGGCTGGTGGGTCCTTTTTTTCTACCTGGTAATTTGACTGGCCAAATGTATTTGCAATTACTGGAAGACGCTATTGACCCTGCCTTGACTGATATTATTGAAAATGTTCCAGAGTATGATGAAGATCATTTGATTTTTCAACAGGACGGTGCTCCTCCGCATTATGCGTTAATTGTCCGTCAGTATTTGGACCAACGTTTTCTACGGAATTGGATTGGGAGAAGAGGCAGCATTGAGTGGCCTCCACGATCACCGGATTTATCGCCCCTTGATTTCTTTTTGTGGGGATACCTAAAAAGTAAAATCTATAAAACACAGCCAGCGTCGCTGGAAGATTTGCGTCAAAGAATCGTCGACGAATGCCGTCGAATCACTCCGGAAATGCTTCGGAATGTGCGCGAACGTTTCGAACAAAATCTTTATTCTTGTATGGAAGCGGGCGGTCATCAGTTTGAACATTTAATCAACTAAGTAGTAAGTAAGCAACTAAACATAATTTAAATTTTAAAATGTAAATTTTTTTCAAAGTATTGGGCGGAATTATAAAATTTAAAGTCTGTTGTAAAGAGAATTGTAAGAGCTTTCAAAAGAAATATTACTCAACCCCCAATGCCATTTAAATATTTTGGGGTGATGCTTACCCTTGCTTGGGGGTGAAAGTGGCGGAGTCAAAAATACCAGCAAAGAATGTCCCTCTTTAATCTACAATCGACGGGTCTGAGCGTTTTTCTACAATCTAGACGCAGTTCCTGAAAATGGCTCTGTTTCGTTTTCATTTGGCCACCCTGTATAGTCAAATCGAATTATACTAAACCCTGAAAACATAAAAAAAATATTAGTATGCATTTTATTGCAGTTTATGAAGGTGAAGGGTATGTAGAATTATAATATCAAAAAACTAACTCGAATAAAATGACGCTAAGTTGGCAAATTGCAAATAACTGGCAAAATTGTTATATTTTACTGCTGATAGAGCATGAACGATCAATGTAAAACTTTCATTCTACATTGTCTTCACCGCAATAAAATGCAATAAAATGTCTGCTAATATTTTTTTTAGGTTCAAACTGTAATTCGACTGGACTATTAACCGAATAGCGAGCAGAGAAATCGTAAAAATAGTCTTCTAATAACGGCGGTATGCGAAAATTTGTCCACATGTCGGCCAACAACTCGATAGTCGGCACTAGCTTTTGTAACACGAGCATTCTAGGGCCGTAAACGTCTAAAACTTGTCGCTAACCCTAAAGTCGCTTCTCTGAAACCGACTACTCCAATTCCGGCGGCTTTTTTTCTTCGTCGGATCTTACAAATCGACTCGCGTTTCTCTACAATTCGGCTGAGCAACGCTAATTGGCCTCACGTGTGGCTCCCGACCGCGACACCAATTAAATAGCGAAAGCGAAGACTTGTCAGTTCGAAGCTAGTCTTATTTTCGGGCTTGCCACTCGAACATATTAGGTTTAAATGGTTTTATGTTCGGCGCATCAGAATACACTTCAACAAGACTTGGACGGGTCCAAATCAAGTTCTTCATTTCTTTAAAAACTTTCGGTATGTGGTTTTCTAACAATTTTTTTGTAATTTTTCTCAAATAACTCGAATACAGAGGTCTAAGAAGACTAACTAGTGTTTAGCACATTAAAATACATTATATTAAAGCTTTATAGACCCATCGAAATAACTTATTTAGAGAGAAAAAATAATGAAAATTGTTACCTGGACGAAAAAAAAAAAAAATAAATGCGTGAGCAGAGGTGGCGGAGGGTTGATTTGGGGGGTTGAAAAGTTGTGAAAAATTCTATCTTTGGGATTTCTGGCGAAAGTTGGCGTCACACAAAAAAGTATCTAATACTAAAGTTGTAGATCATGCAAAAATCTACAACTTTTGTAGAGGTCACTTTTTAACATAACCCCAAAATTTCCGAGAAAATAAAGAAAACAGTTTTTTTCTGATTTTTCGTTTTTTATTTTTCTTTTCCGCAGAAATAATTTAATTTTGACGAAACTTGATGAAAGAATACCTTTCTGTGATTTAAATAACCTCAATTTTTTTTAGATAAAAAAAATCAAGAATTTTCCGAGACATTCATTTTTTCCGGTCTGAAGCACTTTTTTTCAAAGAAAAATTCTACTTTCAAAAATCATCGTACAGAGTTCTGTGTGATCATTGTTTTTCGTTTTGACATACTTACCTATACTTTTTGGTGAAATAAAAAAATCTGTAATCACAGTTCAAAAACATGTTCAAAAATGCAAAAATAATAAAATATTACTTGTAACTATGAATTTTTCAGTAATTGTTGATAATTTGTTTAAATTAAAAAAAAAATCAAAAACTGATTACAACATGCAATTGTACAAAAAAAAACAAAAAAAACTGTCATTGTTTGACCCAAAACTTTATTTTTGTACAGTATTGCTATAAACATAAGTCCAATAGTGTATAAATAAAATAAATAATATTTTTTTTCTGTAGAAGAAAGTTGTTTTTTATACCGTTTAGAAAGTTTTAAAATTCCGGGTGGTTCCGGAGATATTCGGAAAAAACCGAAATTTTGGAAAATTGTTTAATTTTTTTCTGTCTTTATTTGAAACCGAATTTTAAAAGAAATTGCATATTTACAATGCCACTTTTTCGCTCTATACAATGGCGTCAACATTTTTGCAATACGACGTTTCGTCTTCGAGGGGCAATCATCAGGTAAATTTTTTTAAATACGTTGCTGCTACTTTTATGACAAAATCTAAAGTCATTTTTAATTCCGAATTGGATAATTTTACTATTGTAATCGCTTAAAAAGTTTTTTGCTTATTTTTGCTATCATTTAAAATTTTTCCTGAGTACGGCTTTGAATGCTTTCAAAATATCTATTGGGTAAAGTCATAACAATATAAAAGTCAATACCGCACAAAATATCCAACAATTTTTTTACTATTATTAGCAATACTAATTAAAAATAATAAATCATTTCATAAATTCGTATTTTTTTATTAGGTACAACTTTTTAAATAGTTGATTTAAAAAAAATGTTGGATATTTTGTGCTGTATTGACTTTTACACTGTTATGACTTCCTCCAATCGATATTTTGAAAGCGTTCAGAACCGTACTCAGGAAAATTTTTAAATGGTAGCTAAAAGCCTTTTTAAGCGATTACAGTAGTAATATCATCTTATTCAGAATTAAAAATGACTAGATTTTGTCATAAAAATAGCAGCGACGTATTTAAAAAAATTAACCAGATGATTTATTATTGCAATTTATTATAAAATTCGTTTTCAAATAAAGCCAGAAAAAAATAAAAAGATTTTGCAAAATTTCGGGTTTTTGGGTTTCGCGTCAACAGTAGACTTTG
Organism: Anoplophora glabripennis; assembly: GCF_000390285.2. Lineage (NCBI taxonomy): Eukaryota > Metazoa > Arthropoda > Insecta > Coleoptera > Cerambycidae > Anoplophora > Anoplophora glabripennis. The sequence continues at coordinate 58,506 of NW_019416534.1, read as the reverse complement.
CAGTTAATACTTTGTATTGCTGAAATATCAAATCATCTGGGGATAATTTATCATTTGTGCATTTGTAATTCGATTTAGATGTTTATATCAATACTCCACAAAAATAAAATTTTGGGTCAAACAATGAGACACAGTTTTTTTTTGTATTTTTTTCCGTAGAATTGAATGGTGTAATCAGTTTTTGAATATTTTTTAATTTGAACAAATTATCAACAATTACAGAAAAATTCATTGTTGCAAGTCATTTTATTTTCTTTTAGCATTTTTGAGCACGTTTTTGAACTGTGATAATAGATTTTTTATTTCACCAAAAAGTATATGTCAAAACGAAAAAAATTATCACTGGCAGAACCCTGTACGATTTTTCTAAGTAGAATTTTTCTTTGAAAAAAAGTGTTTCAGACCCGGAAAAATGAATAAAATTTTTGATTTTTTTTATCTAAAAAAATTTGAGGTTATTTAAGACACAGAAAGGCATACTTTCACCAAGTTTCGTCAAAATTAAATTATTTTTGCGGAAATAGGAAATAAAAAACCAAAAATCTGAAAAAAATCTGTTTTTCGCATTTTTCTCGGAAATTTTGAAGTTATCTTAAAAAGTGACCTCTACAAAAGTTGTAGATTTTTGCATGATCTACAACTTTTGTATTGGATACTTTTTTGTTTGACATCAACTTTCGCCAGAAATCGCAATAGTATAAGGCCTTATACCATTTCCACTTATAAAAGTACAGGTAACAATTTTTTTTCTTCAAGTGAAATTTGATTGGACTATTCCATCCATTCAAAATTTTTTTTTCGAAATATATCATTGCCCGTTAGTCGGCCATTCCACGATTTTTCTGGATTTTCAGCCATTCTTTAGGCAGCTTCGTGGGGTCTCCAGATCAGCCCACTTTTTTTATTGTGTGCGCCCGTGTTATTACAGTTGACAGAGAGAACGCATTATTTCGGGAACGGGCGAGGCGGACGAATGTTTAAACTATTAATGGAGTCACGCAAACGCATAAATATCAGCCCCGGGAAATAAAACGAATCCGGCAAACGTTTTAATACGTGTAAACAGAGCCGGTCGGTGCACAGCTGAGTACCGAAATGAAATAATCACTTTCTCCATTTAGTGTACCGTAGCGAAGCGGCAGACCGTCTCGAGCATTATGGCGCTCGCAAACAGCGCGCCGGCTAACAAATTGCCGAAAAAACTACCTAAATTTGCTCCGACGAATTTATTTTAATGAGAAAATATTTTTAGCGAGCCCGCGAAAGGCGCGGTTGGCGTGAGGGCCCGTCGGGAAATCTCCTCGAGCTCAAACGCCGTGCCAAATGGGGAAATCGTCAGAAATGCGTGGTAATAAACTGAAAATGATGAACGTACGAGGGTGGTCTGAAAAGTTTCCGACCTAACAAAGATACAAGACATTTTTTCAGAAAATGTTTTTTTATTTTTCACCATAGTCTCCTTGTAACTCTACACACTTCTCCCAGCGACGCTCCCATCTCTGTAACCCGTCCAAATAGTACTCGGCGTTTTTCTCTGCAAAATAATTGTTCACGAAGGTGATTGCCTCTTCATTTGACGAAAATCTCTGTCCTCCGAGCGCAATTTTTAGATGAGGGAACAAAAAGAAGCCGCTTGGGGCTGGATCTGGTGAGTAAGGCGGATGGTCAAGCAGTTCAAACCGCTTAGGTGTGAGACGGTGCGTTGTCTTGGTGAAACAGGATGTTCCTTTTCTGCAAAAGTGGCCGTTTTTCCTCAAGTTCTACCTTCAGCTTGTCAAGTAATGATGCGTGGTATGCTCCTGTAATGGTATTTAACAGTCGCCATCACTTTCCCAGCCGAAAAAACAGTTTTTGCTTTTTTTGGAGCTGGTTCCCCCTTTGCAGTCCACTGTTTGGACTGTATTTTTGTTTCGGGCGTATAATGGTGTATCCAAGTTTCATCTACAGTAATTAATCGGCGCAAAACTCGGATTTATTGCGCCTAAACTGCGCCAACAGAGCGTTGGAAATGTTCATTCGAACACGTTTTTGGTCTAACGTGAGCAAGCGCGGCACCCAACGCGCGGACAGCTTTCTCTTGTTTAAATGTTGATTTAATATGTGACAAACACGTTCTTTTGACATGTTCATGACCTCTGCTATCTCTCTCACTTTAATTCGGCGGTCTCTAGCACCATTTGGTGAACTTTAGCGATGTTTTCGTCGGTAGTTGCAGTTTTTGGACGTCCCGAACGTTCATCGTCCCCCGAGCTCTTAGGGCCACATTTAAATTCAGCTGCCCAAAATTTCACTGTGGTAAATGATGGTGCAGGGTCCCCATACACAGAATCCAACTCATCTTTGATTTGCGTAGGCGTATTGCCTTTCAAAGACAAATATTTAATGACAGCTCGATACTCGATTTTGTCCATTTTCATAAAAACACTCACATCAACTCACTCAAACGACTGTTACATAACAACTGCGTGTCCAAAATGGCTGAGACTTTGGTGAGTTGATAACTGTCAACAACGAAACACGAAACAACGAAATTCACTATCTTTTATTTACGAGTGCTGCCATCTTCATGTTGATTTTGGAAACTTTTCAGACCACCCTCGTAAATGTGTATAGTGTTAGGTTTTTTGTTTTTATAAGAATTAGAAGTTTTTGTTTTTATTATTAATTTTTTTTATTTATTTTATTTATTATGTAGAATATTTTAATTATAAATTGTTATGTTTATTTGAATATATTTTTTTCCCAGGGCGTCAACAAGAACTTGTCTTGTACAATTATTTGATTTTAGAGCTAACTCCTCATCAGGATGTGGTTTCCTCAGCTTATGTTGATTTATTTTAAATATAAGATTTTTGAGAAAATTAAAAATTCAACTTAGCATTACACAAATAGATTATATTACAACTTCAAAATATTTGGACAATTTAACAAGTTTTATATTTCTTATACTTATACGTTATATCTACTAGCTATAATATTTTGTTCTAAAGGGTGAAAATTTTGAATTATAGTCGACTATGATATTTATGGAAAGTTTAATTTAGAGTTCGACTCATATTACGAATTGGTTTTAATTTCAAACATTTTACAAACACCTATTTTTGTAAATTTTAACCAAACTGTAATATCTAGCTTAATTCTATGTCTGTAATACTGTTCCACCACATTGATATTTGATTATTTTCACTTTTCTGAACAGTCTTTATCTGTTGGAATTAACAATTGACTGAAACGTTTTTAGATCCATCGTTTTTAATAACTTTTAATGTTTATACACTACTTGAAAGGTAAATTGGTATTTGAATAGTTTTTTATGACTAGTAGGTCTTTTTAACACTATACGAATCATTTTACCTTTTACACAACAAATTTCACATAAAATTAACTTATGGGTTTCGCAAATCGCTTCATGAAGTTATACAAATTACATTAATTTCGATTCCACTTATAGTTGTAGACTAAAGGTATGATAAACTTTAGTTTTAGTTTTAATTTATTGCATGAATTTTATTTATAAGTGCTACTCCTTCTTTCTCCGTCGATCAACTTGTTTGACAGATTGATTTAATTCATTTTAACGATTTTGCCATTTTATACTATAAACTTATTCTATATCTAAATTGTATCCTTCATTTTCTCATATTTAGTATTCCACATTTCTGTTGTCAGTTTTTTCTACTTTTCTTTTACGTGAATATGTCAAAATTTCAAAATTGCGTCATGTTTTTTATTTATTTAACGTTTCAACTCAAAATATCATAACAATAGTTATTCTTTGGTCGCATTATACACTAGTTGCAGAAATTAAAAGAAAAAAAAATTCAAAAGGCGAACAAAGGTCGCAGAGCAATGAAAAACCAGCAAATTGAAGCTTGAAGTTTCTAGTTTCAGGATCTCAGTATCAAAAATTTTTATCGTTGATCACCTTTAAGAAATCCAGCTGAAAAAATATTTTGAAAGTTTTGTCTCCCTTTCGAAAGTTCCACAGGCTTCATTTTTTTTTAGCAACCTTATCCCTTAAGTCACACATTTTTCTATTCAACATTTTTGCCGACATTTTGCTGAAGTCCGAATCCGAAAATTCCTGAATAAAAGATGGTGGATGTAAAAATTAGAAAAGCATTTAAAATTGAGAGGCTCAAAGGATAAGAAACGATATGTACTTGTGTTCCATATGAAATTTCTAGGTCTCTAACTAATTCCCTAACACTTGTTTAGGGATTCAGGTACATGGATTGGACATAAGCCAACACATTAATAATATTATCTTCGTTCTTGCACAGCGATGTCTTCTTATAGAATGTAATGGCATCTAGCTAAACGCTGAAATACTTCTCTGGAGTGACGGATGTGGCGTATTCTACGAGGGTAACGCAAAACGTATCATTTTGAAACTATAACGGCATTTTGCAAACATTGAAAATAAACTGCCAACATATCATACGCTTCCACATTCGTAAAAGGCATTTGTCTTGTTCACAAGTACCTACTTTTCTAACACAAATAACACTACTTTTGCACGTAGCAAGAGCTGTCACATTTCATTTGACATCATATTTTCGCTTATAACTTTTTTTCCGCTCATTTCCACGAGAAAACAGTAAAGTATTTTTTTTTTCGACGAAATCTGGAATCGGTAAGTTGAATAGTTTACAAGTTATGGTCTTATAAACAAATTAACTAATTACTAGTCTGGACGATTCCGAGGATCTTCCACAATCGCACTGATTTTTTTCAATTCCATCTTCGTGTTAGTTATTAGACAGTGATAAGGAATGAGAGGATGCGATGCCAAAACGTTCTGGTAATAATAACGCAGTTTATAAATCTTTAATTCAAAAGTCATAAATAAACTTCTTCTGATTATAACTTTTGATCTAATCATTATTTTTTGACGCTCGAGGGCTAGTTTTGTAGGTCTTTTGAAGACGAAAAAAAAAGTACGTTACTGTTTTCTACTGTGGAAATGAACGGAAAAAAGTTATAAGCGAAAAACGTGAATTCACGTAAAAATTATACAATTAATCACCCTGTAAACAATCTTCCCCCCATTTTTATGACTGTGGAAACTAATATGTTATTGTACATAATATTTAGCATCTATAGTCATAAATTCAGCTTGCTGAAACAAAAAATCGCGAAATGGTCATTTCCTGGCCTATTTGGCCGTAAGTATTTGTTAATAGATTTTTTACCCCATAATCACGTCTAGCTTCCTATATACAGTCGCTCTGTACCGTTAATGGATCACCCTGTATATGACCTCACTATCGTTCTATTGTGTGCTAAAATTTCAGTTAGTTTCGTTATCCCATTTTTTAGTTATAAATGAAAATGTTGAAAAAATCACGGTTTTCTGCATACAAAATTGATACATCTCTCTTTAACTCGTAATAATTTTATTGTTGATTGATAAAATTGATTCCAAATTTTTACAGAAGATAAGTCGAACTATTGTCTTTAGTACTGTGAAGGTCATTTGCCTCAAAAGCGTTTCTTTTTTAATTTTTAAGCAAAACAGAAGGTAGTGCTATCTCCGTAAATATTGCGTTCTATAAAATAAGAAAAAAACTGTTACTGGTAGTAAATAATTATAAACAACAATCTGAAATTATTATAGTATATCTAATACTTCTGTTGATAATTTGACTTATTATCCAAGTATAAATACACAAACAGAAACGTCAGTAATATTTTGCATTTTAACTTAAAAAAATCACATGGAGCATCATAGCTCTGTTTCATATTATTTATCCATTCTTATTACTTTTAATTAAAACTATCAGTAAACTTCTAATGCCAAACACGTATTGCGTCTTATTCTCACAATATGTATTCGAATAGTTTCGCCACAAATAAGAGCAAAAATATATCAACGTCACTGGTGCGAATTTCAGGAATGTTATCTACAACAATTTGCGGTCTTAACATGAGGTTACGTCCTTTTGCCACGTACCAGAACGCAGGCAGGGTCACATATGCATCTCGAGCGCCCCAGACCCATGACACTAATTGACATCGTGACCACATATTTTGAGGTTTCAGACCTTTGAGGGGTAGGTAGCAAACAGTATATAAAAATACAAGTATGTATCGACGCCAGTCAACAACATTTTCATATTTCCTGTATAATAATTTTTATTTAATTGATCTGATCCGATCTGTCGTGACATGAAATCCGAGAACACCTTGTATTGCAATCGTTTAAGCCTCCGCTTCAGTAATGATTAAATGGATCCTCTAAAACAGGGCCCCAAAAATACTTGAAAAGTCGTCCACTTGTTGCTCTGCGTAAAAATCATAATGGAAGTATTTACAAATTTAAAATAATAAACCAAAACAAATTGTCGCTGTCTCTGAAGCGCCTAAATACATTTACGATGTTTGCTCAGAATTTGGGACGTGTTTAAACATCATTATTAGGAAAGCTGCTTAAAAGGTTGTATTTACGTGTTCCAGTAGCCTGAGCAAACAAGAAAAGGATTATGTTTCGAGATGCGGAGGTTTGTTCGTCAATTCGTTCGTCAATTTAATATCTCTTAAGAGTATCTACTTAACTGTCGACAAATTATATTAGTGCTTGTCGGATTGTATTTTGAATCACTGTATTTTAATTTTACTTGAATGCTGGCAGCTTCGAGCGTATTGAGGTTAAAGCGATTAAAGGCTTTCGATCCGACTGATCCAAAAGTGACTCTGGAGTGTCCAGATCACTTAAATAGAAGAATAAAAGTTGCTGGTGTAATATACAGGGTATCCGTAACGAATGTTACATACTTCAAGGGTAAAATCTAGAACCCAAATGGTGTCGATTTAACTTGATTAAACGAAAAATGTCGCAAAAAAAGTTACAGGATGTTAAAGTCATTTCTTGTTTTTTCCTTAACTCACCCAGTTAACGGATTTGAGTAATATTTGCTGTTGCTTAGTTTTTCTTCATGAAGTATGCAGTGATTACGTTCCTATTAGATTTAATCATGCAGGGCGTTCATTTTACTACAACCCTTGGTGAATATAATCAAAACAACACATATTTTCTGTTTATAAAAGCTAGAAGTTTTAAATATTTCGGTGAGATACCGTGCTTTTCAGGTAATAAGCGCGGCTAACAACTGCATTATAGACCGAAATTATAAAGTTCAGTTATAGATCATTAGAAACAAGTGAGCCTTGAAGCCTATGAGCGCACGTTATCACTATCTTTGACACCGCAGATAACCTCTTGACTCAGGTTCACTGGGAAAGATATCGAGCGTGGAGACTTCTCTCAAATATAACGATCGTCTAATAAAATGTGAAATTCTTGTATTTATCTGTGTCGTTAGGAGGTAGAATAACGCTTACGTTATAAAACAATTTTAATGTTGAGTACAGATCTTGCAATAATTTGACATTTTTATCACGAAATATATGCAAAAATACATCATCAAAAATAACTTTTTATCTTTTTTTTTTTAAATAAATCATTTGAAAGGAAGAGTTCAAGAAAAGGTCGTCACTATGCTGCATTAGAGATATACAGTAGGATTTTTTCGAATGTTTTCACTTTGTCTTTTTGTGTTCTGCCAGAAAAAAAACCACCAAATAAATATACCCTAAGCACAGGACTACAATTTTAAATCAGTGAACTTGACTTTACACAATGTATTTTAAATAAATTTGAGGTATACTGCCCGTATTGTCAAAATACCGGTCCTGGTTAATGAAGTGTACTTCACCAGTGTCGACAACCGATCACCTTCCTTGATGGGTCCGCGCAGGTAATCTAATCTAGTCTTGTAGCTTTAGTTCGCGGTTAATGTACGCGTTGCATAGTACGCGTGTAGTGTCTGACATCAGTGTGAGGGATAGTACAACGGTTTAAAGGATAAGGACAAGGCAGGTAATAATTTAAGGTAAATAAAAAACAACTTCCTTACAACAAAACAAAGTAAGACTAAATTTAACGTAATTTAATAGATAAGTACTTATTATATTATCAAATACCTACATAGGTAGCTAATAATGAAGTTAAGTTAAGTTGACTTATAATGTCTCTCATTTCATTGAAGCTGACGATAGCTGAAATTAATGCGTGGCTTAACATGACATAGATAATCCTCAAAGCTACTATTAGAACTTGGCAGGTTATTAATAATATTCTGAACAATATTAGCAAAGAACTGATTAAATATATGTGCATTAATTTGGTCCGGAGGTGACACCACATCATACCTTGCACCATGTTTTTTATGACTTGCCACATTCAGCCTGAGGATTACTAGAATTATTGATAAAATAGTCGTTAGCAGTTTTTTTGCTTTCGAAATTTCACGCCTATATCTACCCCTGACGGAATTTATCATATCTTTAGTGACAAAACTAGAATCTCTCCTATAAATATCATTTAAGAAACCAGTGTAATCCCTCCCATTCTTAAGATGGTCATCAAACCAGGATGTACCAGGCAAATTAAAACTGCTACAAAGTTTAGTTTTTAGCGGAAAGTTCCACAGCTGAGGTTAATATATCCATGAACAACTCAAATTTCTTATTTAAATCAATGGTATCATGTCCAATCCTGTCTTTCTACAATTTGATAAAGATGAAAAAACCCGGTAGCTGTCATTGGCCTACAGTTAACTCTAGAACTGCTTTTCCTTTTTACAATAGTTTGTCGAATCGCAACCAATATGCCGGCATGATAAACTCACATCACAGACCTGAGCAGCAAATCCATTACAATCTAAATTTGTGAAAATATTGTCAAGGCATGAATTACCTCTTGTGCAAGCCGTAATAGTTTTCGACAGGCCATACGAGTGGCAAAGGTTCAACAACAATAGAGTATCATTGTTATCACAATTATTGAAATTAACATTAAAATCGCCAGTAAACACAATTTTTTTATTCTTATTGAGTTTATTTAGAACTAAATTTAGACGATCCAAAAAAATATCAAAATTACCCTTTGGGGATCTATATACTGTAATTATTTGTAATCCATCACATTCAATACCGCAGAATTCACAGTGTATTTCAACTGAAAGCTCCCTGATACTAGATAAAATGATTGGAGATTTTACAGCATTATTTACATAAATACTTACACCACCATGCACAGTGTCAGTTCTACAAAAACTAGAGACAGTTCTATAATGTTGTGGCTTTATAACATCAACTTCATGCTCAGTAAGCCAATGTTCATTTATGCATAAAACACTAATAGTCTTATCAACTAAAAACGCATCCAACTCATCAATTTTATTTCTAATGCATTGAATATTCAGATGTAGTAGCTGAATTTGTGTATCTAAGTTGAGACCATCGGTTGCTGTGTTAACCCCGATGCCATCAACTTTCCCTTTTCTAAAAAAGGTTGTTGTTTTCGACTTAAATTAAATTTATATCTAGCGTAAGACACGCCACTAGGCCAGAACTCCTGCTTATACACCACGTCTTTCATGTTATATTTGATACCGACCTTGAAACACTTACAGTCTTTTCGTGTATTATCATATTTAGTTGTAACATGTTCTACGACCACATCACTCGCATCTAAATTAGTTTTGTTTAGGACATATTCTTTAATTGTATTCTCTTTTACAACATCTTTGACTTTTGATAAGAAAAGCCACACTTTCTTATTGTTATTTTCATTACCTGAAAATACTGTACTATCCCTACTTGAGTCACCGCTGTTACCAGTACCAATTAACACATTTCTGTGCTTTCGTCTTATAGTTTTCCACCCTGTATCTGTGCCATGAGCTGAATTAGATGGTGGCACTAATGTACTGTTTGATGTGTTAGCTAGCGAAACTTGTGACTTTGAAGGCTCCCCACCAACCTCTACTGGGTTGATGTTGATACTGCTAGGCTGTCTATTTGTATTTGTAATTGCGAGTTTCACAGGAGAACTGCTCTTAGGTTTATTCATAGTAGTAGTAACTGTACCACTCACATGTTTTGTTTCCAAATCGGAAATTCTTTGCTCTAATAGTTTTTTGTTTTCGATCAGCAATGCATTTTTTTCTTCAACTTCTTTCAATAGTCTCTTTAAATGTTTGTTTTCTTGCGCCAGATAATCTGCTGATAAGCTAACAGCTGTTGTGGATAGTTCTGTGGGTTCACTTTGTTCTGATTTATTTAAAATATGACATGTATTACATACCCACTTAAGCTTATCATCTTTGAGGTAGTGTTGAATGTCATCTATGCTTAGGTTCGNTTTATATGTATTTTCATAGCCGGTCATATTAAAAAGGAAAATAAATATATAATTTATATATGAAACACCCCGTATCTCCCGTGTTTGTAAAAATAACTATAGCATGTGATATATTGCTGAAAAGCGGAAAAAAATCTCTATTTTTTTAGGCCATGGTCAGCTACGATTCCCATTTAAAAAATATAACTTTGGGTCATAACTCCGAAATCTTAAGGTATACTAAAAATCTAATACCGGCATTCAATTCTACGCCAAAGAACTAGTCTTGAGCAGTTTTCACTTTAACTCTAACTTCTTTAACAGCTGAGATACAGACATGTCAAAAAGTGTCACAATAACGAGAAACGCTCTGTAACTTAGAAACAAATGAAGATAGCAAATTTCCGATCTGACAGTCGAGTTTGCCATGAAAATCGAGCTCGATAACGTGGTGTCAGATTTATCATATCTTTAGTAGTTTCTGAAATACCCTGAATTCCCATCGAAAATGGACTAGCCTGTACAAACATGTAGTTTTAAGTGTACATACAGTGTCAGTTCTACAAAAACTAGAGACAGTTCTATAATGTTGCGGCTTTATAACATTAACTTCATGCTCAATAAGCCAATGTTCATTTATGCATAAAACACTAAATACAACACATAATAAAAAATGACGTGGAAATTCATTCTTATTAGGTATTTGAGAGCGAATTAATAAAATATCCAAATAGTTGCGTATTATTTTTTATAAAAATCTGAAAGAAAATCCTGCTCGTGAACATCAGTTTTTCTATAATATTGTAAATGCAACTAAAGATGCATTTAGTCGGTTGACCTTGAAAATTTTAAAATTTTTGCCTGCGGCTCTTTTTTTTTCTTTCTTGCCCAAGTAGTAAAAAAGCCACAGGCCTCTCCTATTCACAATGTCACGAGCCGCCACTGCAATTTAGTATTAGAAACTTAGGTAAGGCCATGGGCGAAGTTAAGGGGGGGCTTGGGGGGCTAANTGGTAGAAAAATATGCTTACCTTACTTTGATACATACACAAAAATAAAATGAAAAAAATATAAATTTTTTCATATTAGGGCTTTAACCCCCCCAGATCCGATGACTTAACTTCGCCACTGGGTAAGGCCTACTAAAAATTGTATGATACACCAAATGTATTACACCAATTACGTAATTATCAATTTCTGTGGATAAATGAGAAAGAAAAGTATTTCTATGAGTAAATTAAATGGAAATATGTACAGAATATGAAAATTCTGCTTATAAAATTATATCTTCCTTTTTTGTAGTACATCCATATGTTATTTCTAGTGTTTTCTTCGCTATTTATAAGCATTTGCCGATCTACGAATTTAATACAATAATTCTCTTCTATTTGCTGCCTTCTAATTCGGTAACTGGCGTACGGCTGCGCTTCTGTCAGTTCGCGGACTTAATCCGACCCCGTAAAAACCGTTAAACATCTTGGCAGCGTCTGAGCTTATAAATCTATCAGTTATACGGATGTAGATTTGGCCCTAAACCAATAATCCGTTAAAAAGGACAATATTTGCGGAGCAAGCACTCCGCTAAATGGATTTGAACGCCGGAGGTGTCCGCCGTTCTGCCTGCGGCACCGCCCGACGATGGTCGAACAGTCAAACAATGCAATTAATGTTAAGTCATTAGTACGAACTGCTGTCGGTAAATATGCTTTTTAGGACCGCCTCGCAACCAGAAGCTGTTTTCGGATCGGTTTTGTCCATTACAGCGATTGTTCTTCGAACCACTTCTAGGCGGGAGGTATTTAATTTAATAAAATAACAGTCCAGCCGAATTTGAACAGTTTGAAATTAAAAAAAAATATTGGTAGATATTTTATTGCACTTTATAACGGACGAGGGTATGTAGTGATGCTAAGTTGGCAAATTGCAAATAAGTGGCAAAATTACATGATTTTTTTTCACTTTTTTTACTGCCCATGAAAATCTGGACAATCTATCAGAAAATTAGTTTATCTGCTCCCACTATGGTCTATATTTTTAAAATGACAACCTCTTTCAGCCAAAAAATACCTTTTTAATATAGAAAGTGATAAAAATTCAAAATATCTTAAGAGGAATAGATTATTTTGTAAGTAAAAATGTAAAAAATTATTATTTTCTATTGAAAAAAGAAACACATTTTGAGAATTAAAGTTCAATGTTCGTAAAGAATTGTAATATGTACTCCACTTGACTCATTTTCTGTCTTTAGGGAATTTTATGTTAATCACTGATTCCATTGTGAGTCTGGCTGCCTAACAGTTGCGGTCACGTGGGACATTTATGAAGTGTTATTTGTGTTAAGATTATTGCAAAATTTATTTTTAATTAATTCTTCAAACTGGTTACTATTTTGTTAATTGACAGATATATAAATCGTATTCCAAATAATTTCTTTGACACATGACTTTGATGCGCATGCTTAAACGATTAATATTTACGTTGACAGCAGCTCTCAAAATATTAAACCTTTTTATGTACCCACTCAAAAAAAGAAAGGTATTTTATTTGCTCCCACTACAGTAAATAGACTATTAATACTTACATTGTTTTTAAGGAGGTAAGTGGATTTTATTTTTTAGAAGTGGAAGTAGCTACGGACAATGGGAGGTAAGTGAAGTAACTTACCTCCCTAAGGAAAAAAAAACGCCTTCGAGTTATAATTACATATTTTATGAACAAATAAGCAGAAATATTTAATGAACATTATATTTTCTTAATTATTATGAATGAATATTTATAGTAATTGTACAGTTATTACATTTAGTAACATTTATAAAATCTGGATAATTATTCCCCTCGCGTTTANCGACCCCGTAAAAACCGTTAAACATCTTGGCAGCGTCTGAGCTTATAAATCTATCAGTTATACGGATGTAGATTTGGCCCTAAACCAATAATCCGTTAAAAAGGACAATATTTGCGGAGCAAGCACTCCGCTAAATGGATTTGAACGCCGGAGGTGTCCGCCGTTCTGCCTGCGGCACCGCCCGACGATGGTCGAACAGTCAAACAATGCAATTAATGTTAAGTCATTAGTACGAACTGCTGTCGGTAAATATGCTTTTTAGGACCGCCTCGCAACCAGAAGCTGTTTTCGGATCGGTTTTGTCCATTACAGCGATTGTTCCTCGAACCACTTCTAGGCGGGAGGTATTTAATTTAATAAAATAACAGTCCAGCCGAATTTGAACAGTTTGAAATTAAAAAAAAATATTGGTAGATATTTTATTGCACTTTATAACGGACGAGGGTATGTAGTGATGCTAAGTTGGCAAATTGCAAATAAGTGGCAAAATTACATGATTTTTTTTCACTTTTTTTACTGCCCATGAAAATCTGGACAATCTATCAGAAAATTAGTTTATCTGCTCCCACTATAGTCTATATTTTTAAAATGACAACCTCTTTCGGCCAAAAAATACCTTTTTAATATAGAAAGTGATAAAAATTCAAAATATCTTAAGAGTAGATTATTTTGTAACTAAAAAACATATACATAAACTACTAATTAAATTTTGTGGCTACGGTTACCAAAGTAAGTTGAAAGTAATTTTGCATTAAAGGTTGTAGGTGATATTTAAGTAAATATTTTTCTTCAGATATAACTAGAATTAAATTAAATAAACTGAATTGCTACAGTAAGAAATTAACTTTTTAATTGTAGGTCAGTTTTACTTTCACTTATAATATCTCTATTGCTTAAATTACATCGGGCAATTTTGTCGACGTCAGGAACATTTAGAAAATTATTTTCTACAAATATTCGTTACCAAAAAAAATTTCCTGGGATAATTTAAGCACTTGTTGTAGTATTCCGTAAAAACATTTCACTCCAATATTGTGAATAAAATTAAAAATCAAATCTGACAGTTCATTGACATAGAAATATAAAGAAAGCTATGCAAGCTGATTTGTTATTACTGTCACATAACATTAATTGTTTAAACGACGTGAACTTTTGTCAAAATTGTTGTGTACTGTTTTAAAATATATCCTTCCGGTAAAGATCAATCAGTAATTCAAAAAGTTTAAAATTTAATGCCTAAAAATGGAAACAGCAAAGAGTTCTGCAGTGAAAAGACATAAAATAGACAAGTCTTTGATTCCATCCACGTTGGCCGTTTGTTTTTTGTTCGTCTACCACCCCGTGGACATATCAGGTTTGAAGTCAAATTGCATATTCCAATTGTGTAAACAATAATCAAGCACGTGCTTCTGCGAGACTGTCAGCAATCCCCACCAAAGGACACGCTTTCATACAGAACCAGACTTCACTCGTATAATACTCATTTCGTGCGTATCATTCGCGGCTTGATTTTGTTGCCGCTTTATGTTGTTTTGGGAAAATTTCTGCTTCTGATGAAGGGGATGAATAGGAAAAACGGATAGAAACATACTGTATTTTTAAAATCTCTAAACTCTTTGATAGTATCTGTTATAATACACTAGTTTTGATGGTTTTAGTTTGAGTTTTTTAATTACATTTTGGTATTTATGATATTAATAATAATTTTGTTTCCATCCACAAATTTATGTACAGGTAAATCAAAACCAAAAAAAAATAAACAGAGTTTCTATAAGCACGTTTGTAACAATATTAAGTGGGGGTGCCTCAAGGGCCGATTGTAGACCTGTTCGCTTTTAAACCTTAATTACGTAGCGATATTTCGGTGCAGTTAGAAATACAAAAACGTGTAATATTGTCATCCAATCAATCAATATTTTATTACTTTTTTGGAAAATGCGAGTATAATAATCAAGATTAACAACAAACCGTACGACTTCTGCGTGACTTTAATTCCCTATTAAAGTTTTACGGCCTGGTGCAACCGAACACCTCTTCGGCACCGTTCAATTATCCTGACATATTTCCCATTTAGCGGGCTTTATTTTTAAACGTGCCCAAGACGTTCCGTCCACTTTTATGGCCGCATGTATTCCACACCTTTCTGCTATGAGAAAGTACACGGCAACAGGACAAGATTGCCTGCGTCGCAGTGTTATTGGACGGTCAATTTAACGCGTTCACTTCCCACGAGAACCATTATTTCACCGGAGATTTATGGCTTGTAAACTCTTTTTGTAACACGGTTTGACTAGTGCTAGTTTAAGTGTACGTACGGTATAAGCAGCTAGGCTAAAGTTCGACATTGTTTGGAAAAGTTCGGCGCTTTTACGATTTCGAAGTTTTACCTATGTTTTCAAAATAATTCAAGAAGCCTTCTATAGTCTGTTTGGAAATGAAAGAGAGTAATAAAACCCCGAGATAAGAACCGGCCATGGGCGTGGTAATATTTCGTTTCAGGTAATTATTGGGTAACACTAATGCTAACAGGTAATGGGTGTACATTAGTATATTTTACTGGATACATCATAGGGCAGGAGCCAGTGTATTGTGACAGATCAATCCAGTCTTAGAGCTGAATATACGAAGACGTGCTAGTGCAGTAGAGTAAAATTCGACTTGTGTTTAGTGACTATTGTGCCAGTGGATATAATATTGTTTGGGTAAAATGTCGAGCTTATCAGATTACGTACCTGCTAAACGCGTGAAAAGATGTGCGCTGTCTCAGAATGAGAAGATTATTATATTAAATGTATTTAATGCATTGAAACACCAAAATCCTACCAACAGTGTTGACGACATCGTGGAAAAGTGTTCCAAAATGACAGGGATTGGAAAATCGACTATCTACAGACTTTTAAAGGAAACAAAAAATGAACAAGATACTGTAAATCCCCCAAAATCATCTACAGGGAGGTCAAAAGTCGTTATAGATGATTTCTTCAAAAATGTCATTCGCAGAAAAGTACACTCATTTTATTTTAAAAAAGAAATACCAACGCTAAACAAAATTTTAAGTGAACTTTCAGAGGACAACGATTTGCCAAAAATCAGTAGAAGCAAATTATGGGCCGTCTTACGAGAGTTGAATTTTTGCTGGGAAAAGCAGAACAGGAAGTCAGTTCTTATCGATAAAGATGAAATTATTTGTTGGCGAAGATCCTACTTAAGATCAATTAGAAAATTCCGTGACGAAGGGAGGAATATTTATTATCTAGACGAAACTTGGGTCAACGAGGGATATACTGTAACAAAAGTATGGCAAGATAAAAATGTAAAAAGTTTTCGACAAGCATTTTTGGATGGACTTTCAACAGGGTTCAAGGCACCTTCAGGTAAAGGGCGAAGATTAATAGTGACACATATAGGTAGTGCCAGTGGTTTTGTAGATGGCGGTTTACTTTTATTTGAATCTAAAAATACAGGTGACTATCACGAAGACATGAACGCAGATGTTTTCGAAGAGTATTTTACACAGATGTTGGATCTTATTCCTCCGGGGTCTGTAATTGTCATGGATAATGCCAGTTACCATTCACGGCAGACCGAGCGGACGCCTACGACTGCTTGGAGGAAAGCCGATATAATTCAATGGTTATCCGGAAAAAACATTTCTTTTGAAACAAATATGGTGAAAAAGGAACTTTTGACACTTGTCAATCTTAATAAAGATCAGAAAAAATATGTTATCGATGAAATGGCAACAAATCGCCAAATAACGGTACTACGGTTACCACCTTATCACTGTGAACTTAACCCAATCGAATTAGTCTGGGCGCAGGTAAAAGGAGATGTAGCGCGAAATAATACGACGTTTAAATTAAGTGACGTGAAAATTTTGTTAAAAAATTCCTTGGAACGAGTAACTGCAGATAACTGGCAAAGATGTATACATCATGTACAAAAAGAAGAGGAGAAAATGTGGGAACTCGATAATTTAATTGACGTTACTGTGGAACCTATCGTTATCAATCTAGGAGACGAAGATAATTCATCAGAATATTCAGAGGATGAATTTTAATATACCTACTTTTTTATTTTCTTTATTGTACATTTATACAACACTACATTTACTCACCATAATTTGAATTTTCAAAATACATATATTTTTGTGTGGAATAAAAGTCTATTCATTAAATTTAAATAAATATTTTGATAATAATATTGAATAATTTTATTTGAATTACTAAAAACCCTCTTAACCCGGTTATGATGCTTAAAGTAGCCTCATGTTTTGAAATGCTGTTTTTATATTGTTTACTTATAAGAGAAATGGACCGAGAAATTGAAGCGGCATAGACAAAGACGGATTGTCGGGGATTAAATTTTAGCTACCTGCTACAATTTAGTACAGTCCGATCGCACAAAGTTTTTTTAAAAGTACACCTCATCTATACCGAAAATACATAATATAAAAATATTGAATATAAGCACAAGTACTACATTTATTTACGATTTGCATACGTAATGAGCTTTTATTACTCTCTTGCATTTCTAAACAGACTATAGAAGTCATTCACTGGGCACAAACCCTGACAAAAGTACGAGACCATGAGCAAGATATCGCAGATGACCTACGATGGACATTTGAAGACACAGTAAAATTTCACCGATGTTTTGAAATTTTCCCAGAATTGCCTTACGAAGCTCCGATGCCCATCAGGCACCATCATCCATAACAGACAGCAAACAGTACACGCTACCAATCGCTTAGCCACCACCTACTATGCATAAAGACAAGAAAATTTTCAAATCAGTTCCGAATGTTCCGAGAATAAAATTACTCCAAATATTACGAAAACATGAACCAGAATCAGTTACATGTCAATAAACCTTCGTAGGGGACCAACATCCCAATATAAAAAAACACTATAATTTTCACAAATAATAACACAAAATCAGTTACTGTTTTTCATTTTGACATTTATTCTGCAATTTTCTCTTTCCAACTTTGTTTAGCCAAAAATTTATACCTGTTTACTTCAGTTTCTTTGCAGCCAGTTCATCATCTTCGTACGGCATATATCTTCGAACTCGTTTTTATAAAAGTACTGCAAATTCTTTTGTTAACATTTAAAAACGTCTTCCAATGGTAACATCTTCCAATCCAATCTTTATTAACTGAGGATCCTTTGAAAACCTGTGAAAACTAATGGACTTGCCAATTTATTTTTTCCACTTTACAATATTTTTACAAGAAATGTCACCGCCATTCTTCAATTATTCAATTTTCGTGGCTGAAAACATACTTAGATATTGAATTTTCAAAACCGAGAGAGATGCTCGGATATTGTACAGGAAACCATTTCCCAATCGCCGAATTCCAGACACTCGGATATTCGCAGAGGTGCACAGACAATTAGTGAAACAAGGATCATTTAAGAAATTTACTGGAAATGCCGGAAGGGGAAATAGAATAACTGATGAGCAAGAACAAGTAATTTTGAATTTCTTTGAAGGAAATCCTAGCAAAAGCATCAGAGAAGCATCGCATCACGAACTATACAGAAAAATGGATTACATGCATATCATTTAACAAGAATTCAAGAGCTTTTACCAGGAGATTATCTTTTACGAGTAAGATTTTACAGAATACAACGTAAAATTCAGCGTCAACCTGAATTTGCTGCTAAAATATTATTTACCGACGAAACTTTATTCGCAAGGAATGGTGTTTTTAATTACCATAACATGCATCAGAGAGCAGATCAAAACCTACATGCTTTAATAAAAATAAATAGTACAAAAGACAATTATTAAAATCATGTGTAAAAAAATATCTACTTACCCTTCGGACGATCTTTTTATTGAAGCGTGTTTGATGGACCTGCGGTAACTATTCTTCTATTTCCTAACTATACATCAACACAAAAATAAAAGTCAATTAATAGTCAGCGAACATAAATATGAAACAAGAAACAAAGGTAAAATGTTTGTAACTCAAAGAAAAAATAAAAGCATAGGACAAAAAAGTCATACTTACCTTGGTCCGAGGTTATATGCCTTATTGCCAGATAAAATACAGTCCATGAGATTTACACTTACTTTCAAAAAAGCGCTAAAAAACTTTATTTTCTCTGTTGCTAGAAAGGATATCCATGATGCTGTGGAACTTAAATCAATTAATTATTCAGTATTTGCTTAATATGTTCGTGTTCTTATGTATATTACATGTTATGGTGTAAATTGTAAATTGTATCTTATAATAATATTAATTAATATGTAGACTGTATATAATCTTGTTGTTGTTGTTATGTTAAAATTAATCCTATTTGTTCGTTAGGTTTTATGTCTTTTTAATAAACATTATTATTATTATTATTTAATAGTCCAATTAGTTGGAAGTTTTGCCTGTAAAGTTTTAGGGGAGTTTTGAAAATTGGTATATTTATAGATTTTGACGTGCTCTTTCCGAATTTTTACTTTGCCACTTCTTTTTTTTCCGGAAGTAGGCGCCATATTGGAAAAATGGCGCTCCAAAACAGTTTTTCGACGATATTTTCTTTCCTACTCATTTTACGGTAAAAATAGTTATGCAATAAATTAAACTAGAGAACATTTCCTATAATTTATGTAATAACCTTTGTTTTTGTGAAATGAATAGTTTCGGCGTACGAGCGCCGCAAAATCTACTCCAACAGGCGTATTGGCCAACAAACTTATTTCCACACCACCATGAGGTAGAGCTCCTGACGCGTTTTTTTAGTAGTATCCCCAGTAGGCCTAATCCACATGTGATGCACTGTTGACTAAACTTAGTGCATTCTCCTTCGCTTCGCTATCCCTGATGGACCAGGTTTTGCGAGTCCTTCGTCTTCAGAACTGAGCAAAACCTCACGAATAGGAAGTTCTTCCAAGTTATCCGCGATAGGGTTCTCTTCTTCGACTTCATCACCTTCTTCCTCGATTTCGTCGAAGGTTTGCTGAAGAACTGTCTCCGTATGTTCCTCTTCATCACTATCTTGCTCATCAACATCTGAATTGTCGCAGGTATCTACCATTGCAATTCGTGCTGATAACGGAGAACTTTAGTCCAGCCTTTCTACATTCACAGGCTCCCCGACATCCTTTTTTACATTTACAAGAATTTAGTTTTAGCAAGTTTGCTGGAGTTGGGGGCTCAAAAATCAAAACAAATCAAATTTGCGACCAAATTTTTCTGGTTCCAAAGACAAGGGAGGCCACGAAAAAGTGTCTTAAGGGGATTTCTCGCCAAAAAGCGTAGCACCATCAGATTCCACATGTCATACAATCTTAAGGGGGTTTCTCGCCAAAAAGCGTAGCACCATCAGATTCCACATGTCATACAACCCCTGTGTACCAAATTTAGTGATTCTTGTACAACAGGGTTCTGAGATGTAAAAAAAAGATTATTCTTAGGGGTGGACTTCAGGGGGCTGTAACTTCAAAAAAGAGAGCCAGTTGGCAAAAAGAAAAAATACGGGTCCCCTAAATTTGTCTTAAGAATCTATGACCAAATTTTGTTGCATGAATTTCGGGACACCCTGTATAACAGATGTCGCCCATTCCGTAAATTTTGTCAATATAGATTGATGCAAATTTCGAGCAAGTAAATGATGTCAGCAAGAAAACCAACAACTCGCGAATAGGACGCGATTTTTTATTTTCGCCGAGAGCCAATCGAGAGGCAAAAACCGATTTCTCGGTATCCCCGAAAATAACTCCCGGGAATGCGCCTAAGGGTTTGTCGAATCATAAAATTTGTTAACAACTCCACCAAGCCAGAGTGCTGATTGACACACAGAAGTTTCATAGTTTACGGTCTGCTGGCACGTTTACTGTACCGCAGCTTTATTTACTTTCTAATAATACGCGCGACACTTTTTCGCGGACGCTGAATTTAAATTTAAGTCGAATTTTATAGGCCCGGTCATGAGGCTGCGGTTTATGGGGCGGAAGAAAATTTAAAATCGTGCAGAAGCTGTTTTAAAGAAAGCGTGCTGGTGTAAAATACGTTCATTTTACCTTGTCGACGTTTTAAATTGAATCGTACCGAAAGAAGGACGGATTATACCTCGTCGAATTGGATTTT
Organism: Anoplophora glabripennis; assembly: GCF_000390285.2. Classification (NCBI taxonomy): domain Eukaryota; kingdom Metazoa; phylum Arthropoda; class Insecta; order Coleoptera; family Cerambycidae; genus Anoplophora; species Anoplophora glabripennis. Next base: position 37,381 of record NW_019416534.1, on the reverse strand, counting down.
TTAAAGCAGGCTATGATTAGGCACAGTGCGTTCATAAAAGAATTTTCCATTTCACACAACGCGATATGATCATCCCACAAAATATGTGCATATACTGTCCATTTTCATCAAACTAGACGTGTGTAAGTCGATGCACAGCGGACTTTCGGAAATTTTACGATTTTTGTATTTTCTCTTCTTGAGTAAAGATAATAAAGACGTTGTGGTTTTGTGCGTTTATTTTGACAATGATTGAACATGTATGGACAATAAAAGTGGACTGTATAAGATAGTTGAGTACCGTTCTGCTTCATGCATAGCATGCTACTGAAATCTTAGAAGGGAAGGGATGAGCTCGTGCGGCGAACCCTAAATCAGCGGCTGGAATAGCCAGGTTTCTTATTGAGTCGGCGCACTTCGCTCTCGGGTCTGACATATGATTATTATTACAAGACTATGAATATAACTTAACAACGATCATAACCGATTATGCACCGAGAGGTGACGATCACTTAACCATTATAAGATGCGTTTTACACGTTAAAAACGGAAACATATTCAGTATNTTTTGAAAACAGATAATTCGCTTACTCCAGTATATCTAGAACACATTTCCACCAAACCAGTCTTCAGTTTCATGGGATGATCCTTTTCTAAAGGGTTATAGACATTTAATATTATCGTTTTTTCTCTGTAACTTAATATAGATTTTTTTGTACCCACAGCAGTACATCCGGCTCGCGAACATCCAGGCACCGCCTCCATTTATCCATATAACGACAACAGAGCAATAATAATACAAAAAACTTCACTTCACTAGCACAGAAATTATAATAGCATTCACGATTCACAAACAATAGCCCGAATCACACACACAGCACACAAATAAAACACTAAAAACACTTTTGTTACGGAGCACAAGAAATATGATTTCACTCACAAATTCTCAAATAATAGCGCGAAACACACATATAGCCCGAAAGAAATATAATTGCACTTATAACAGTTATAACCTCACAGATATCGCGAGCGAGAAACACGCAGCACCAATACAACCGAAACGAAACTGACCACGCCAGGCCGGCACGCGCGCCGCCGCAAAAAACACAAGACGCAAGTCATATGAGGGATAATGAAGGGAGTAATAAATGTATTGTTGTCCTGCCGCCCAATGTGCGAAGGAGATGCCTTTGTTTTTCATTTTGTCCTTCATAAATATATAACTGTTAATCCATAATACATAAAGAAATTATTCAATCTTCAAAACCCCCTATAAAATGTGTTGCACTGATTCCCTTGACAGGCAATGATTTATTACTTTGCATCGAATACGATCGTACTATATGTACCTACCCACTCAAAAAAAATAAAGGTATTTTATCTGCTCCCACTATGTATTACTACATTGTTTTTAATGAGGTAAGTGGATTTTGCCGTAGAAGTAGAAGTTGCTATGGACAACAAGGTAAGTGAGGTAACTACCTCCCTAGGAAACAAAGCGAGTTCGAGTTATAAATGCATATTTTATGAACAAATATACAGGGTGTCTCATAATTAGCTGCCAACCCTGAACAGGCCGATTCTATGACCAAAACTAAGTAAAAAAGTTCATATGAACATGGGTCCGGAAATGCTTCCTAAGGGCACAGGGACCCATTGAAGAGGGAGGAATGGAAATCATTTTTCACAACGCGATTGAGAGATATTGCAAAAAAATGAATGAAATTTGGTATACACAGCTAAATTTTGATGAGCAATTTGATGGACTAATCCATTTATTTCCACAAGGTCCATTGGG
>NW_019416534.1:0-34621 GCF_000390285.2 Anoplophora glabripennis | reverse complement strand
TGATTTCTTTTTGTGGCCTTACCTTAAAAACACTATTTTTGAACTGCCTATTCCTGATTTAAACCATCTGCAGGCTCGACTTATAGACAAGATTCGTGAAATTAACAATACCCCGAGCATCTTAGAAAATGTCTTTAATTCTTTGAGGAACAGGTGTGAAAAGTGCTTGGAACAAGGAGGGGGACACTTTCAGCAGCTGCTTTAATTTATTGTTATAACAAGGAGGGGGACACTTTCCGCAGCTCCTTTAATTGTTTGTTATTGTTATCACGATTATTCTTTAAAATAAAGTTATATAGTCATTAACGTTATTGAAACTGACAGCTGCTATACAGCTCGTTGAGAAATGAGGTTAAGTTGGTCGCTATAAGCTACTCCCTACGTCCAATGTGTCAGAGCCAACTTCGACCACGTTTTTATTTGAACGCTCGTTATAATGTCATCGAAATTTTTGAAATTGACGTCCGAAGTAAGTTTGCATAACTCATTAGAACGGCATGCTCCTGCAATGCCTAAGATCGTCACTACCTTCATTAGCAAATATGTGTTATAGGATGCCTGAACGAGAAAATCGTTGACTTGTTCTCTTGTAAAAACGTTTGACTTTTTAGGTGTATAGCCGTCATTTTTACGTTTCAAAAATGCTCTTGGCTTGGGGTACTTGGTAATTTGATATATCCACGTTCTCCCCTATGAAAATAATAGACTTAATCATTCACTCCACAAACTCGCCGGTAATTTTAAAGTTCTTGACTTCTCCAAGAAATATGCTAGCAGTGATATTTCAGAGACGCCAGTATTTTTGTTCTGGCACCATTCTTTGAAATTTCTATATGCTCGTCCGTAGCACACTTTCGACTTCTCGGGCGATAAAAATTCGAAGGTAGCATTTGCTGCACTTTCTATTTGAAAATCACTCATTTAGAAATAATAATTCAAAGCCAGCAAAATTGCAACTTTTATGTAGCTTTGTTTATAAACACCTTAAAAACGACAAAATCCAAAAAACCAAGGCGACTTTGCAAGATTTCGAATAATATCAAAATGAATTGATTAAGAAATGTCAAAAAATAAAACCTAATCTTCATTTCATGAACAATAAAGAACTGTGGGGGCAGATAAAATGTTATACACCACGCAGCAGTTAAGTGTAATTTACCAGTCTCAGACTCTATTACCAGCCCTCGCTCCGCTCGGGCGCAAAATCGTCCTCGTTTGGTAAATAATACTTATCTCCTTTATGGTGTAAATAACTATAAAATTAGTATATAAAAAGTGCAATTCTAGTCTCTCAACAATGCTAATTATAAAGGAAGGTTAAAATAACGAAATTAGTTATCGGGTGTTTACTTTGTTGATTAGAATTTCGGTGACGGGATGGAAATTTTAATTTAGGCGCGACACGCGAAACTCGTAAATCAAAACTGTCGCCTTCAAAGAACCCGCCCTCACCGTTGGAATTTTCTAGTTGCAAAGCCTAAAATTGTGGACGGCAAATTATCCATGGTTCCGGCGTTAAAGTGAACTCCCAGCGTATTCCCTTTGACTCTCATTGAATTATTACGCTGCAAGGCCGTAAGTTAATAAAGTCCGAGCGCCAGGAATTATTCTATTTTGAAAACGTCGCTGCAGATTGTTTCAAATCTCAGGGTGTAAATATTTCTGCAGTTACTACAATTGAATTTGATATTTCCTTCAAAATATGTTCACTTACCACTGACATCTTTTAGAATACAGACTGCTTTTTTTAATGGAACACCCTGTATATTATGCCAATTTTGATTGTACGGTAAATTCTAAACACTTTTTGTATAACTTCTATCTCTAAAACCAGCAGTTTTCGTAATAATGACGTTTGAAATGTGATAAATTGGAAAAAAAATAATGTTTAATCATAAAACATTATTTAAATAACAGTTGCTTTATAATAAATGTTCAATATTTTGTCCGTTTACTTCAATACATTTTTGTAGTCGAAGGATTGTTTCCCGTTGAACGTTTTCAATTAACTCTGCTGGAATAAGTCTTATTTCTTGGCGTATTTTCAGTTTCAGGTCATCAAAATTATTTGGTCTATTCACATAAACTTTAGGTTTCAAATAACCCCATAAGAAGAAATCTATAGGGGTTAAATCCGGTGATCATGGTGGCCACTCAATATGACCTTTGTGTCCAATCCACTTATTAGGGAAAGTTAAGTCAAGAAATTGTCGAACTGCAATTGCAAAATGAGGAGGTGCCTCATCGTGTTGGAACCATATGTCATTATGAAGAATGTCTGGTTCTTGTGGATTAGGAAACACAACAACTAAAGCGGGGATGAGTTTAAACTGAAGAAAGTCTAAGTAGCGTTCTCCATTTAAATTTTCGTTAAAAAAATAAGGTCCGAGAGCTCGGTTTTCGACACCTGCCCAAACATTTATTTTTTGACGATGATGTGTGTGACCTGGNGGGCATCGGCAGGGCAGCCCTCGTAGCGGGAGTTATGGGTTGATTTCCTTCATTTTTAAAAGTCGAGTAAAAAATTTTTTTTTCCGATTTTCTGTCTTTATTAAGCTTTCCGAATACGTGGTTAAAATTAATGACATTATGACTGAATCACCCTGTATACACTGCTTTTACTGCTTTGAAAAGTTCAGGTAATTATTTTGTAGAAAAACGCTCGGACAGTCAGTCGATTAGTATTTTTAGTTGCGGACATAAGAAAATTGTATACAGGGTGTCTCAAGAAGAACATACAGTCATCATTGATTTTTTTAATGGAACACCCTGTATATTATGCCAATTTTGAATTGTACGGTAAATTCTAAACACTTTTTGTATAACTTCTATCTGTAAAACCAGCAGTTTTCGTAATAATGACGTTTGAAATGTGATAAATTGGAAAAAAATTAATGTTTAATCATAAAACATTATTTAAATAACGGTTGCTTTATAATAAATGTTCAATATTTTGTCCGTTTACTTCAATACATTTTTGTAGTCGAAGGATTGTTTCCCGTTGAACGTTTTCAATTAACTCTGCTGGAATAAGTCTTATTTCTTGACGTATTTTCTGTTTCAGGCCATCAAAATTATTTGGTCTATTCACATAAACTTTAGGTTTCAAATAACCCCATAAGAAGAAATCTATAGGGGTTAAATCCGGTGATCATGGTGGCCACTCAATATGACCTTTGTGTCCAGTCCACTTATTAGGGAAAGTTAAGTCAAGAAATTGTCGAACTGCAATTGTAATATGAGGAGGTGCCCCATCGTGTTGGAACCATATGTCATTATGAGGAATATCTGGATCGGGTGGATTAGGAAACACAACAGCTAAAGCGGGGATGAGTTCAAACTAAAGAAAATCTAAGTAGCGTTCTCCACTTAAATTTTCGTCAAAAAAATAAGGTCCGAGAGCTCGGTTTTCGACACCTGCCCAAACATTTATTTTTTGACGATGCTGTGTGTGACCTGGAGTTTTGTCTGTTTATGTGTCCGTTTAAAACAAAAGTAGCCTCATCAGAAAAAATAATCTTTCGAGTGAAATCTAAGTTTTGATTATTCATCTCAATTATCTGCTCATAAAACTGCGTAGGTACTTCGGTCAAAATCGCCTTCTAATAGTTCATGTATCAATTGAACCTTATAAGGATGATATTTATTTGTTCGGAGTATTTGTGACACAGATCCCGATGACAAATTACAATTCCTGGGGATTGTCCTAACGGCTACATGGGGATTACTGACAGTTTCCAGTAACACGTCTAGTTTAGAATCTTCTGATATTTCTGCTGGTCTTCCTTTAGGTAAATATCTAACGTCGCCATGCTCAGCAAATTTCAATTCAATTTTGCTGACAGTAGATCTAGTAATTGGAGGTCGATCAGGATGAATTACATAAATAAATTACACACTTCCTGTTGAGTACGCTCTCTGTCTCCAAAACCAATCATCATAAGTACCTACTTCAATACGTTCTTTCTCAGATAAATGCATTTTTAAAATGAAACGTAAAACTGGCAAAATGTCATTAACAAACTAAACGCCAGTGATAGTTTGGTTTTTATTGTCATAAAATACCACATCAAAATGGTCTAGGGGTCAAGGAATGAAAAACGATCAATACGAAGCAAATTGTTTTGTTTAAGATAAAATTTGGCATATCAGATTGTTTTTGTTGGCTTTAAAAAAAATTTTCAAGGTTGTTCAATTTAAACATTTTATTTAATTACATTAAAGAATTTAATGCAAAAATAATTTGTGCCATCTCTGGATTTTGCTAATCTATGAATTGTAGGCCTAATATTGTGTCGCTCTCTGCTCTTGTATGATGAAAATTAAAATTTTTTTGTCGAATAAATCTATTCTGAATATTTTTTACATAAATGGGACATTCAAATATGTAAACTGACGGCATTGTAAGAATATTTAGTAGTTTGAAGTGCTCCCGACAATCATCTCTGTATTTTATTTCAGCCATAATTCTAATACATTTACCTACGTTGTAAACCAAAAATTTTATCACTGTGAGACGAATGACCCCACTTTTAAATTGCATGTTATGGTGGCATGAAAAATACCATAATATGCAGATATGAGTACAGGCTTAGATACTACACGATCCAAATTACGCAGTAGGAAAATATTCTTAGATAAATGTGCGGATACATCATTGACATGTTTTTCCCAACTCAATTTAGTGTCAAGGTGAATTCCAAGAAATTTAATTCTATTTGAGTTATCACAAGTATTGATATGGCGAAGTGTAAAAAGCAAAGATTGAGTTTTGTCAACATTTAAGTTCAATCTATTAACAATAAACCAGTCCTTTATCAGCGGCAGCGTATCCACTGAATCTTCTGTGAGTTTAGTTAAGTTATTATTTGTCTTTAAAGCGGTAGTGTCATCGGCAAATAAAATAAAATCAGTAGTTATATCACAATTTGGAAAATCATTGATATAGATAAGANTATTTATTTGTTCGGAGTATTTGTGACACAGATCCCGATGACAAATTACAATTCCTGGAGATTGTCCTAACGGCTACATGGGGATTACTGACAGTTTCCAGTAACACGTCTAGTTTAGAATCTTCTGATATTTCTGCTGGTCTTCCTTTAGGTAAATCTCTAACTTGTCCGTGCTCGGCAAATTTCAATTCAATTTTGCTGACAGTAGATCAATACGAAGCAAATTGTTTTGTTTAAGATAAAATTTGGCATATCAGATTTTTTTTGTTGGCTTTTAAAAAAATGTTCAAGGCTGTTCAATATAAACATTTTATTTGATTACATTAAAGAATTTAATGCAAAAATAATTTGTGCCATCTCTGGATTTCGCTAATCTATGAAATGTAGGCCTAAAATTGTGTCGCTCTCTTGTATGATGAAAATGAAAATTTTCAAAGACATTCAAATATGTAAACTGACGGCATTGTAAGAATATTTAGCAGTTTGAAGTGCTCCCGACAATCATCTCTGTATTTTATTCCAGCCATAATTCTAATACATTTACGTTGTAAACCAAAAATTTTATATCACTGTGAGACGAATGACCCCAGTTCTAAATTGCATGTCATGGTGGCATGAAAAATGCCATAATATGCAGATATGAGTACAGGCTTAGATACTGCACGATCCAAATTACGCAGTAGGAAAATATTCTTAGATAATCGCGAGGATAAATCATTGACATATTTTTCCCAACTCAATTTAGTGTCAAGGTGAACTCCAAGAAATTTAATGCTATTTGAGTTATCACAAGTACCTATTGATATGGCGAAGTGTAAAAAGCAAAGATTGAGTTTTGTCAACATTTAAGTTCAATCTATTAGCATTAAACCAGTCCTTTATCAACGGCAGCGTATCCACTGAATCTTCTGTGAGTTTAGTTAAGTTATTATTTGTCTTTAAAGCGGTAGTGTCATCGGCAAATAAAATAAAATCAGTAGTTATATCACAATTTGGAAAATCATTGATATAGATAAGAAATAGAACATTAAGGCGATGTTTCGCATTGTATTAGCTATGTCTTGTCCAAATTTTGTTCGTGCAACTCTCTTGGTTTCGACAATGCAATACTGTTTCCAATCACGAAAATTGAATAATTTCAAACATTTCGAATTTTTACCACCAAGAACGGCGGTGACAGCATTTTTAACATTAAGGCGATGTTTCGCATTGTAACGAGCGTTCAAATAAAAACATGGTCGAAGTTGGCTCTGACACATTGGACGTAGGGAGTAGCTTATAGCGACCAACTTAATCTCATTTCTCAACGAGCTGTATAGCAGCTATCAGTTTCAATAACGTTAATGACTATATAACTTTATTTTAAAGGATAATCGTGATAACAATAACAAACAATTAAAGAAGCTGCGGAAAGTGTCCCCCTCCTTGTTATAACAATAAATTAAAGCGGCTGCTGAAAGTGTCCCCCTCCTTGTTCCAAGCACTTTTCACACCTGTTCCTCAAAGAATTAAAGACATTTTCTAAGATGCTCGGGGTATTGTTAATTTCATAAGTCGAGCCTTCAGATGGTTTAAATCAGGAATAGGCAGTTCAAAAATAGTGTTTTTAAGGTAAGGCCACAAAAAGAAATCACACGGCGTAATATCACATGACCTCGGTGGAAATTCATGTTCAGCATTGAGACTTATTAGTCGATTTTGGAAAACTTCCCTCAACATATTCATCGTCTCGCCTGCCGTATGTGCCCTTGCGCCATCTTGTTGAAAGTAAAAGTTTGTAATTTCGTTTTCTTCCAGCTGGTTAACAAAAGGAGCGATAATTTCTTCTCTATACCTTTGCGCAGTAAGAGTACCATTAAAAAAAATAGGTCCATAAATCCTCCTTCGATTGAGAGCACACCAAACTCCAATTTTTTGAGCATGTAGAGGGCCCTCGACAAAAAAGTTATCTGGTTTTTCAGAAGAACACATTCTCATATTCTGTGAGTTTACGTAACCATTTAAATGAAACCAGGCTTCATCAGAAAAAAAGGTGATATTATGAAGTTCATCGTAGTTGTTTAAAAACCATTCACAAAATACAGCCCGTCGCGGAAAATCAACTTCATGAAGTTCTTGCTGACAAGTTAAACGATAGGAGAACAAACGCAAATCTTTTTTTAACACTGTGTGGCAGGTACGACTGATACTCCCACAATTTGTGATAAAACACGTACAGAATAAGTTCTTGGCGTATTTTCCATTATTTGTTGGACATTTTCTTTTAATTCTTCAGTCCGCTTTTTAGGTCGGCCGCTTCCTTCTTTTCTTGTTACACTGCCCGTTTCACAAAAAACATTAACACAACGCTGAACTGCACTTTGAAAAATTTTGTACTGAACAACTCCGGGAAATTGATTTTGAAATTTTATGAAACATACCTCAATAGAATACTTCTATAGTCCATCAATCTTGCGTCCATTTCTAAAGTAGGACTCTATGATAAACACTTTTTGTTCTTCAGGAAAACACCATTTTAAACGCTTTTTAAAATGAAAATATTCAAATTGATAGCGGCGATATGGCGCTTTGACAGATGACGTTTAAGTTCATTTGCTATACGCTACGCCCTACGTCCAAATTTTCAGAACCAACTTGACCACGTTTTTATTTGAACGCTCGTTATTAGCTATGTCCTGTCCAAATTTTGTTCGTGCAACTCTCTTGATTTCGACAGTGCAATACTGTTTTCAATCACGAAAATTGAATCATTTCAAATATTTCGAATTTTCACAATCAAGAACGGCGGTGACAGCACCTGTCCTAAGTTAGTTAGTTTAGTCGCTAGAGGGCATTAAAGCTGACGAGTGATCTAAAAAAACTGATTAACCCAAAACTTCATTTTTGTAATTACATTTGTCAAATTATTAAAATTCAAAGTTTATCTACTGATCAAATTCGTTTACTGACAAGGAAAAATGATGTGCCAAGAACTAACCCGTGTTTCGTTTGTTCCAGAGAACCAGGTCCAACAATACGGCGAGGTCAACCAACTGGGCGGCGTCTTCGTCAACGGCCGACCTCTCCCGAACGCAGTACGCCTGCGCATCGTCGAACTGTCCCAAGTGGGCATCCGCCCCTGCGACATCTCCAGACAGCTGCGGGTATCCCACGGATGCGTTTCCAAGATCCTAGCCCGCTACCACGAGACGGGCTCCATCCTCCCCGGCGCCATAGGCGGTTCCAAGCCCCGCGTCACCACCCCCAAAGTCGTCGCCTACATCAAGGAGCTCAAACAGAAGGACCCCGGCATCTTCGCCTGGGAGATCCGCGACAGACTCCTGTCCGACGGTGTTTGTGACAAGTACAACGTGCCCTCGGTCAGTTCCATAAGCAGGATCCTCCGCAACAAGATCGGGACTCTAGTGCACTCCCAGCCCCACGCCCATTCCCTCTACAACGCCATCTACCCCACCTACCCCTATCCGCAGCAGAAGATGTCGCCGTCGTCGCCACCCCAACGGCACGGGCCGCACTGCTGGCCGAGCTCGCACTCGGTGACGGACATTCTGGCGGGGGTGCACGCCGCCGCTTTCAGGGGATCGCACCCCAGCCCGCCCACGAGCTTACCGGCGGGGCCGTCGCCGCCGGTGGTGGACCACTCGTCCCAGAACTATAATTACTACATGTACTTGCAGTCGGGGAACACGGCGGCCATGCACATGGTGAACGGCGGAATGAGTCCGCACCCCCTCGCGGGTGGACATATTTAGGGTAGGGTTAAGCGGGGAACCGTGGGAACAGCGCGTAGTTTTTATTTATTCGTACGACGAGCTCGGTTCGGCAACGATAAGTGAGGCCAAAGGGGAAATGAATATATTCGGACCCAATTTTTCTGAAGCCCAGTTTCGGATAGCTACAAATGCTTTTCTAATAACAATTTGAGATATTTACCTCCATAAAAGATTATAAGCCACGTGACTGTCGAACATAACCAACATTGCATGATTGGCACTGTCAACTAAAAATCCCTTAACCTCAATGTAGTGGTTCAAGGGGTTTGTGATGTCGGGGGGTGGTGGAATTGTTTTTCCACCGCGGCACTTAGGCCTTATCAGGCCCCTTGTACACCCTTCTTCATTACTCGAGTACTTTTCTTCAAACCATCCTATTTACTACACGGGTGGCTTGGTGGCAAAGTCTCGTACAGTTTATGTATGATAGCATGGTCTTGAGTTACAGAGATTTTCTTTGCTCTGTTCTCTGTTCTCATTATCATTTATCGGGGACCACACGCATGCGGCAAATGTTGGGCGACCCAGATCTCTGGTAGGCTGCCACAGCCACGTCCCCGAGCCTGCCTTAGGTCACCCATCCAAATTCCAGCCTGCGTCCGTGATGCTTGCCTCGGCAGATCGAAATCCGCCGGCCAAAACACCCGGCTAGGTGGTCCCAGCTGGCCAGGGGTGAAAGAAGATAAAATAAAAGGGGGTCAAGATAACTCAAAAGGGGTAAGTGCTAGAAAAAAATTCCTATAAAAGTCGTAGAGCATAAAATTCTACATAAAAATGGTCTAGTGACTTTTCTTTTTCAATTAAAATTAACAGAGTTAGGTTGGCTAGAAGTTATGGGATGATTTCAGGAATTTAAAAAAAATCATAAGCAGAAAAATGAACTAATGAAATCTACTCTAAAAAATGTAAACTTTCTTTTCGAAGAAATATATATATTTTCTAATTTTTAAATAAAAAGTTGTAACAATTTCAATTTTTTAATAGTTAATTTTTATGATTAAACATTAAAAAAATTATTTTCTATGCCATTCGATTGATTATTTAAAATAATGAAAAGTTCTATAGTGGTTTGGCCTTCAAGTGAGGAGACAAACTCTAAGTAGCATGGAAAACTTTATTCTACTAATTTCGTTGGTAACACGAGACACAACCGAGCAGGAACTAGGCTTCAAGAGTTCTCATTCGTGCCTCGAAATGTTTTCGGTTTTATCCTTGTCTCCAGGTACCTACTTTTATTATCCTCTCCTAATTAACATTTATCCGGGTCATTACCTACTCGGTTTGTGCTTATGTACCCTAATAAACAACAACTAATTTATGTTTACAGCCTACTTATTCTAATCTCATTTGCTAAATACATTTATTTGGGATAATCTCGGATAATTCAAAGTATAATTTATATGGCTCGTAAATTCCCAGAAAGCAAAATATATTTATTGGGGCAGGTACTAAATGTAATTGTAGCGTACCGCCACAGTTCGAAATTTTGTTTTACGTCAAAAATAAAAAATCTCGTTCGCTTTGTGAAATTGTCGTTTTTTATTAAAAATTAAAAAATATATCTATTTCTTTGAAAAAACAGTTTACAATTTTTAGAGTACATCAAAAAAAATTATAAAATTAATTAATTTTTCTGTTTCCTATCAACTGCAGTTGTTAATAAACAAATTGAAATGTGAGCCTATTATAGCAGTAAAACAAAAAAGGACAGTTCGAAAATGATTTAAAAATACACTTGTGCACCGCACTGGTCCATTGTAAAATCACAATGCACACATGTCTATTCTCATTTGTTTTTGGATAAATTGTGAATCACCCTGTATAATCTGATACGTAAAATCATGCTTTGTCAATGAAAAACGAGTAATCTAGCACAGCAGTTACATTGTAGATTCCAGTCCTAAAAAGGGCTAAAAAGGAAAATTTTGGGATATGAGATATGAAACTCGATTTCAAATGAAAATGTCTGTAAAAAGTCACTGGCCGCCACTGGTCTAGGCGCAAATAAATATAAGAGGAATTACTTAAATAGTAATGATGTTCCTTGAAACTGGGGTACTACATTTTTATTAAAATTACACCTACTTATCGTTGCTAGTTAAAAAAAATAGCAAATACGAACCTGTGTGGTCGTAACGATTTGTAAATTTTTATGTACGTGGCTTCGGTAGCTTTAAATTATTTAGTGTTTTAAATTTTTATGTATACAGGGTGTCCTTATTCCAGTGAATGCACCGTAGTGGAAAGATTTCTTAAGATTCAGTTTTAAATCATCAACTTTTACTCAAAATTAACCCGCGAATAATTTTTCTAACAAAAATTTGTACACTTAAATGAGGACAGTCTGTATAACTTGACGAAACGTGGTGCTTTTTAATGTAGATTTTATTTATTTGCAAATATTTGTTACTGAGATAAGAAAATATAATTACTTATATCAAAGTACTTAAACTATTTAATTGCATTGTAAAAATATTGTAGGTAATGCGTTCTCTCGATTCGTTTTTAAAACTTTGTATATCGTAGAAGTCGTAGGTGTTAGCTGATATGTACATTTCACAACTCTGTGTAGGTATGTATAAATGAATTGCCAATAGATTTTGTATTTCAGGAGGAATAAAAATATTTTCATTATTACCACCTGGTTTTTTATTTTATCTTTCACCAACCGCCCACTCTTAATATCCTTTGCACAATATGCCAAACATATTTCTAAAAGAGGATTACACTGAGAGAAAAATTTAATTGTGGTAATTAACAGTAGCAATTTGGGAAAATACATGACGATAAAGTAAACGAACAGAATAGAGTATAACAAAATATAACAAGGTACCTAAAACTGATAAAACAATTTTTTTGTAATACCTCAGCACAGAAAAATATGTAAACCAGCAAATACAATTTTTTTCCGTATTCTGAATAGCTAACTTACATCCTGGACGAAACTTGTATAACTGGTACAGTGAAGACATGTTTCTAACTTGCTTAGATTTTCTAAAACCGTCTTCAAAAGACTGCTATAAATTAACTGAAAATTGTGCATATAAACATAAACATAAACAGTACATTGTAAAAAAAATTTCACTCAAATTTCACTCAATTTCACTCAGTAATATATCAATTTCTGTCCACACCCGATGAGTACAACTGAGTGAAACTATTGCATCAGAAATGAGTGAGTGTTACTTAGGTCCGAGTTACTGCTAACTATCAATTCAGTGACTTGACTCTATTCTGAGTATATAAAATCAATTTAGAGTTGACTTTTTCTCTAATATGATTTCAAAATAACTATTATTGCATAAATTTTACTCAGACTTCGTTTTTAATTAACTAAATATTGAGTGCAAAAATAAATCACTCGTAAATGATTAATAATTACAGTGTTGAAATTAATTCACTTCGCGGGGCCTCCTCTTGTCCTGGCTGAGTCCCACCAGCTGAGACCGGCTGCCGCCGGCTAAGGCCTGACGACCATGCTTTTCTGGAGCATTTAACGGGCCCCTATCAACTGTGGTCGAGATTACAGAAGCAATATGTAAGTGGTGCCATCTTCCCGGCGCCATTCAAATTACTCGAAATTAATATACACTTAAACTCACTCAGTAATTAGGACATTTACTCTGATTTATGTACAAGTGCACCAAATACGAGTTTACAGTACCTATATTTGACTGAAAGTACTCAGTTTTAGTTCAAATATCACAAATGAGTGAAATTATCAAAATCCTCAAAATTGAGTGAAATTGTAATCAATAATTTTACTCCGTATCTTTATTGATTTCACTCACGCCGATTTTTTTACGGTGTATCAAAAAAAAAGAATTGAAAACAAAAATAAAAAGTTGTTACAATTTTTGACAATGTCAGCATCCGATTGGTAGAGTTTTAACCAAATACAAAGTTTCAGGAAACAAAAATCAAGAAAACTCAAAGAAAATTTGTAACTTTTTATTTTAGCATAGCATAAACTAGCTGCAAGATATATCTCTACACTCAAAAAAAAAATATTTCTTAAATCATGATATATTCGCTTTTCACTACAGGTATCTCGGAAACGGTAAGAGCTACGAAGTAGCTTAAATGGGGGCAAAGTTGCGTAATCAGGGGACCAACTAATATGCCTCTAAAAAATCAAGGCAAGATCCCTGTAGCGAGAAGCGAATTTGTAACAGCCTGTATACAAGGTGTCTTTGGTTTTCATCGGAAAAATTTAAGAAGCAATAGAACTCGAAAAAATAAAAGGAAATATTCATATAAACTTGTATGTTTTAAAGCTTCGTTTTCGAGATAAAAGGTGCTAAACAAGAAAAAAAATCAATATCTCAAAAGCTATTTTTTCGATTTTGATAAAACTTGGCACGATTTTAGCAATAACTAAGGGTTTTGATTTGATGTAATTAGATGTAATTTAATAATGCCAGGAGCGACAATATTGCAGTCTAACTAGATATTTTGAAGAAAAACTTTACTACTTTTTTTATTAGTTCGATATCATTGTTTAGATTGAGTATCACATCAAGAGAAAATTTATAAAAGTGGAGAAATTTTATTAAATTCAAGATTAATATAATAATCATTAATATATTCTTGATATAAGAGATCTTTTTTGCGTGTATTTCTGTAACAACAGAGGTACACAATTTTTCTCACAGATAACTTGTGTGTTTGTGACTTGAAATAAATTACGGTTTAATTTGATACTCGCAGAAGAGTTGGGGACGCAAAGTCATTAGTCTTAGATTTGTCGCGCAGTTTCCTGTCTATGCACTCCATTTCAGCGAAACGCATTTGTTGGCGTTTCGTGTTAATGTTTTTTACACCGCGGTTTCTGACGGAACATGTGTAGTGTACGCTTTAACGTTTTACATTAATTATACCGCCTCTTAAGCAGGTATTTACTGCTAAAGTAAGCTACTGTAACATTAGAACCAATACATAACCATCAAGCAGTATACGAAAGGAAATATTTTAAAAACACAATATTTAATTGCAAAATATATTTCTATTAGTGAATAGGTAGAAGAAAGTTGCGTGTATCTAGATAGTTGCTTATGTAATTTTAGATATCTTTATATTTCTAGAACCCACGCGAAAAAGATTATTCTACTTTTAAAATTTTAATTCTTTGCAAACACAAAAAAATTGAGTGAAATTTTACTCAAATTGTACTCAGTAATGTATCAATTTCTATCTATGCCCGGTCTATTGGCAAGAGTAGGTACTACTAAAATATTATGAGTTAAACTTTTGCGGCAGAAGAGAGTAATTTTACTCAAATCTGAGTTTCTGCTAATTGTCCAATGAGTAACATTTTACTTTATTCTGACCTGTAAAAACAATTAAGAGTTGACTTTTCTCTAATACGATTTAAATTAAATTTATGTAATGTTGGGCAATTTTTTGCGCAGATTACATAATATAATAAAAAATAGAAAGATATAATTGATGACATCATTAGTCGTTTATGTCAAATCCCAAAGATAATACTATCGATTGAAAATGGAGCTTACCTCAACCCATTTAATATCACGTGTCCCAAATACTTTACTTTTTTGTATTCTCTCAGTAGACCTATACTATCGAGTTTGAGACACCCTGAACAAACTGTTAAAGAGAATATATAATATTTACATATTGTAATCAGAAAAAGTAGAGGATTTAAAAAAAAAACGACAAATATATACAGAAATAAATTTCGTTTTATCTCAGAAACGCAAAAACTAGTATTAGAAGAAAAATTACAAACGTTTTGGTCTTTACAATTTTTTTCTATATAGAAAGGTAAAAAAGAGAATTGACGTAGAATGTTATAGTCCACAGTACAGGCCCCCTCTGGAAAGTTGATTACCACGTACTTTATAACTCCTGAGGCGCTTCGTTTTGACGAGTCTACCACATTTTTCCTCTGTGACTTTTTTCGATTCCTCCGCTTTTCCACTCGGAAAAGTCCAAAAACAAGGCAATTTCCTGGGGTCTTGAAAACTCAAGACCACATCTTTTATTTTTAGTTTAAGTAACTGGAAATTTTGTTGCAAATGCCGATTTAAATTTGTCCGACAGAAATTCCTCCGACATTGACGTGTCTACCGGTCGAAACATGCCAAAATAACAGGGTATTGAAAATCAATTACATAGGTAATTTTTAATAAAATTAATTGTAAATAATTAATTCAGTCAAAAAGTATTGTTGTCCGACAAATTTCAAGCCGCGTTTTTTCAGTCCGACAGCTGGAAATCGGAATTTTCACGGGGTATGAAAAATCGATTACCACATATCTAATTTTAATTTTTTCCACTTTTAAATTTACTGTACAAAATAGTGATATAAGTGTCCGACGATTTAATGTCCGCAAATTATTAAAAAATCAATAAATCAATAAACGTGATGAAACTTTTTTTTTCACTCCAAAACTTTCATATTTATAAATGGTTATTAATTATTATTATGTAAATTATTATTTGTTTCAAATAAATAATTATAATATTGCTTATTTTATGCTTAAAAATTTAAAAGTTATAAACAAATGAAGTTATTTTTGAGGCGATTAATACTATCTTAGTGCATAATGCATTATTTCTAAATAAATTAATATTATACTTGATATAAAAATCCTTTTTTCTCTTTCAAGTTTTTATTCGCGTTTGTTATTTTCTTTACAAAAATTTTCCTATTTTTCTAAAAGAAAATCCCAAAACTTTAGTGCATAATATTTTTACACCATACATACTTTTTTGAAATCGTTTAATTTTTTTCTCGATATTTATTTGGCTAAATTGAGCATATAGAGATTTGTAATTACAAGAATAAAACGAAAAATATATGCAGGGTGTTTCAGAAAGACCTCCCGTAAATAAAGAGGGTGATAGTATGATAAAAAATGAAAATTTTTTGTCTCATGAACTCTATGTCCATCTCCTCTTGTTTTCGAGATACAGAGAGACAAAACAAAATTTTTTAAATAACATTTTTATGAAAATTTCCAAATAGTGCAAAATATTTTTATGAAATTTGGTCGCCTAAGGTTTTTAAGGGTGCCAAAGACGCTAGTTTAATTATTTTTTGTATATTTCATAGAAAGCGCTAGTTATGCTACATTCTTAATACAATTTAAGTTATATCTTTTTAAGGTTAAGTTTTTTACCAGTCGGGCTCTAATTTCTATTGTACAATTTTATTTTCTAAAAATAATGTACTCTTGTTAGAACTTCCTAATGTGGACGATTTTCGAGAAAAAAGCTTTTAATTAAACTCTTACAATATTACACTATAAAATAAGTGACTTTTCTCAAAGTAAGCTTGAGCTTTGAGAAGAGAAGATAGACATATAGTTCATATGACAAAAAATTCTTATTTTTTGTCGTCCTCACCCCCCTGTATTTACGGGAGGTCTTTCTGAAACACCCTGTTTTGTATATTTATATGGAATTTTGCTTAATACATCAAAATACCTTATTAGAAATTATAAATACATGTGCACACTTTTTACGAATTTTTTTTCACCTTTTTTTGTCGGACTGACGATTTGCGGATATATTTTTGTCGGACATTACAATTTTTGCTTATAAAAAACACTTTTCTGTCGTGTGTTATTTTTGTCCGACATGTGGTAATTGATTTTTCATACCCCGTAAAAATTCAGATTTCCAGCTGTCGGACTGAAAAAACGCGGCTTAAAATTTGTCGGACAACAATACTTTTTGACTGAATTAATTATTTACAATTAATTTTACTAAAAATTACCTATGTGGTAATTGATTTTCAATACCCTGTTATTTTGGCATGTTTCGACCGGTAGACACGTCAATGTCGGAGGAATTTCTGTCGGACAAATTTAAATCGGCATTCGCAACAAAAATTTCAGTTATTTAAGCTAAAAATAAAAGATGTGGTTTGATCTCATTCAGCCGTTGTCAGTGTCCTTGGATGAAGAAGCGCTGATCAGGGCCGTAATAAATATTTTTTATTTGTGCAGAAAAGCGCATTAAAACATAAATTATTAATTTGAAGAATTGATTATACACCATAAAAAAATCGGTGTGAGTGAAAGGAATAAAGGTATTAGTGAAGCTACTGAGTACATTTTCACTCAATATTGAGCATTTTGATAATTTTACTCATTTGTGATAATATTTGAACTAAGACTGAGTATACTTTCACTCAAATATACAGTGTGTTCACGGATTGAGTGCACGTGAGGTGTAACTGACAACATTTTTCGAGTTGAAATTTGAGCTTCTCGGCATCATCACTGCTTGGCCTTAAACTAAGAAGTTGAAAAAGATTAGTTCAATTAATTAGTATACAGGGTGTTTTTACGATGAATTTTCAAAAATTGTCAAGAGTAAAGTGACTTTACTTTTAAAAATATCAAAAATATTTACTTAGATAAGTTGTTGGGAATTAAAAGTTATGACAGTTTGTCAATTTTCAATTTCAATATTGAGTGAAAATGTACTCAATAATTTCACTCCATGCATTCACCCCGAACCTTTATTTCATTCACTCACACCGATTTTTTTACAGTGTACTCAAAATAGAGTCGAAAGTCACTCACTTGATCTTGATAGTTAGCATAAATTCGGATTTGAGTAAAATTCACTCACTTGCGCTAGTTTCACCCACAAAATTTTAGTTGTACTCATACTAGTAGAGTGAAAATTTCACTCAATCGAGTGTTGACATAAATTGAGTGAATTTTTTTACTGTGTATCTTACTGGAATTTATTACTCCACTCGCAAACGACGGCCGAAGGTCCGACCGTCACTTGTACCCGCATTTCTAGTAACTTCACTCCTTTGCGTGCTCTTCTTATTAGTCGCGCGTTCAGCCTGTGTGACGACCTGCGGCTTTGAAGTGGCCTGGTGGTAGCGGCACGTGGGGGCATCCAGGCGAAGCTTCTCAACCAAGCTTGGCGCGTCATGGAACGCTTGGCCTGATCGGGCCGACGGGGATCATGCCTCAAAGAGTGGATGATGAGGAGCTGTCAGCCCGTCTCGTTAGGACTAATCGGGGACGGCCGATTTGAGGGATTTATTGGGCACGGTGGGACGTCGACGGGGAGGTCGAACGCGGCTGTTTGATTTTTAGTCGACCAATTTGCGTCTGCGATAATTAGTTCAGTTAATGCTTTGAAAAAAAAATAGTGATCGAGAAATAGGAATCTTTATAGTTAAAAAATTTGAAGTCAGGATGATTTGTGATGGTTTTGTGGTAGTGAGATTGTTGAAAATACCGCGTTTTTTGACAAAATTTAATTCAGTAAACAAAGGCACGCAAAAATTAGGAAAAATTCCGTAGAATTGAGTGAACTACTTTGCCCCAGCTGAATGTTAGAGCTTCATTTTCAAAATGGCGTCCAAAGTTCGCAGAAAAACAGTTTTTTTTTTGTTTAAAACAAAACTAAACTTTTTAGAAAAAAATGTTTTAGACAAAAGTTGTAGAACTTTTATAACAAAAATTTTGAGCTCAGCCCGATGTCAATTAAGAAACAAATGCATTAGTTATTGCAAAAATACGGCTAAATATCGATTTTTTAAAAAACTTCTAATATCTTTAAAACGAAAAAATATTTTTTTACGAAACTTTCAGAATATATAGTCCTTGGCAAGTAGAATAAGTGCATTTTTGTAAAATTGCAAAATATTTGATAGTTTTTGCAAAAATTTAGTTTTTCGAAAAAAATACATTTGTCTCAAGTTTCAATAAACCATACTGTAATTCACTTACGTGACCCATCTTGGGCTTAAAATTTTCTCTAATAGTTGTACTTTCCTGTGCAAATTGTGCGCGTATTGCAAAATAATGCGAAAAATCTACCGAACTGTAAGTTCTTTTTTTTGGGTCGAAAAATGTAGAAATTTTTCTTATTGTTGAAAGTTAATCGGAATGGCATTATTGCCATTTGAAAGCTGACATTTTTTCAAGAATTTAAAATTGTCCTGTATTAAGGATCCCTTTAATTTTCGCAGTGAGTTTAATTAAATTTGCATGATTTTTCCTATATTGTTTAAACAAATCGAGTATTCGGTTGAGTCAAATATGTATTATGTACCTACGTTTTTTATCGCTTAATGAATTCGTCTTGCAGGTTCATATTTGTAACTTCAATAGTTTACGAGATATAAACAGTCCAAGACTGAAAAATGCGAAGAAAAGCTTCATTTTTTGTAAACAAATTCTTGTAACTAACGAGCTGCAACAGTTACAAACTTGGTCGACAGCTCAATTGAAAGATCAGTTAGTATTCTACAAAATTGTCTTAAATGTCCATAACTGTATCTTTGATAGTTTAAAAGTTATAGCTGTTTATAAGTAAACAAATCGCATAGCCGCTTTAAAAAATTCTATACCTAAAAAATCGAAACATATTTTTTTGACAAAAAATTATAGGTACATGGTTGGTTTTGTTATTTTTTGCTCTATCTAAAAAAATAACATCGCTTGGACAATAAATTGTTGAGTAAAGAAACAAATAAATTATCAACAAAAAAAAAATCTGTAAATTTCTGGAGAATTGCAAATTAAAACAAAAGTTATAAATAATGACGATAAAGATTTGGGCGTCAGGACATATTTTTAGGAAATTTCCTCTTGTTTCAGGATCTTTTTTCCAATTGACGCTAACGCTTATATTTTTCGAGTTATTTGCAAAAAGCTGAACCATTTTTTAAATATTTATTTGTTTATAACTTTTGCAAAAGTTTATGTGCGAATACGATTTTTATTCACATTTTTATAGCCGTCACACAGTGGGAAATATTGGAAAAAATTCTCGCCACTCGCCAATTTTCATCGTCCTGTTGCGATTTTTTTTTAATAATCTCGTAATCTGAATTTTCTTATTCCGGTGAGGTTTTTTCGAAAAACCCTTTTTTTTAATGCTTATTATGACCTTGATATATCTGATGTTTTTTCTTCAAAAACCTAACTCCAAATATATGATCGAGGGCCATAATAATCAATTTTTATTAATAGCTGATACTTTTTAAACATTTTTTTCTGCAACTGAACATCGAGTATTTAAAAAATTTTTCTTCGACATTGAGGTTGGGGCGCTCCCTAAGCATTAAAAAATAAAAAAAAAAGAATTTTTCGAAAAAATCTCACCGGAATATGAAAATTCAGATTACCACGAGATTATTAAAAAAAAATCACGACGAGACGATGAAAATTGGCGAGTAGCGAGAATTTTTTCCAATATTTCCCACTGTGCGTCATCCTGAACCGAAGGAATCCTCATCCATCTCTTAACTCGAATTATCAGTATTTTTCTTGATTTTGAAGATACTAGATATATCTTTTATTTTTGACAACATGCTGATGAAAACTTTTAGGCTAAACAATTTTTTTGTCTAAGAAAGATCTGAAAAATTAATTACTAAAATGTTTTTAGTTACAAGGAAAAAGATCCGCAGCATACAATTCCTTGTCTTCTCTTACCGACTACGTCGATGATGTGAAACTGCACATTTCTGCAAAGCGCATAATGCCGCTAATTAGGCGAGGTCGGCGTGAATCGCCAACATCTGATGGACAAAAGGAAGTGGGCGTAACTCGGAACGACAAAGACATGGCTGGTTGGGGGTCTTGACACCCGTATAACTGTACCATCGTTACCAGTCCTCTTCATACGTTCTGTTGCCCGTAAAATTTTAGTAACGTCCGTTTTACGAATGCTGAGGCTCTTGTAGACGCTTATGAGAATATAAACGCAAGCCTAGAACAACACGATATAGAACGCCACGTGCCTTGTATTACCGACGGACAACAGTTAGCCATCTCTTGTTGACATACTAAAACAAATACGGCGGTAAATTTAAATTGTTTAGAAGTAATTTTTACACAAATTATTTGTTTTTTTTTATTGCCTTCTGCAAACTGCAAATTTAATTTAACAATAACTACCGGAAATTAAAAAGAAAAACTTTCTTCTTTCTATACGAGTACTTAAGGGTTATTACTAATAAAGATGCAAACAAACAATTATAAAAAATGTAAAAACTAAAAATTTTAATAATTCTTTTATGTACCTATAAAAAAAACAGAACAATTTCAGAATAATAAAAATGTAAAAGGTTTAAAAATAGACACATATTCGATATTTCATAAATCAATTAAAAGACTAGGTTTAGCTTTAAAAAATCTGAGTTGTATATTTAAGCACATGTTTAGTTCCACAGACTAAAAAAGTCTATTAATTAAAGACTGTTACAGCTGTTTGTTATTAAAAGTTTATTTATATTCGTAAGTACTTTTCCATGCATATACTTACCTAGTTTTCTTGGAGGTTTAGATGCTTATTTGGCATATATCTACAGGATGTTTTGCACCAAACCTGTCACAGATTCACTTTAATTTGTACCTAATATGATATAATGTCTAGGTACCAATAGGTATTTGATGATAGTTTTAATAAAAACCTGCTAACAATTAAAAATTACATACCTCCATTCGTATTTTCTAAGAACTTACTGGTTGTTGTCATGATGTCTACAAATTTAATCTTTAGGTTACACATTGCCCCGTATAACTTAAAAAAATTAGTAAAAAAATCCACGACATATATCTCGACTTGTCTAGGAAATGTTTCATTTGTTTTATTATCCGATTCTCTGGATCCATTCTTTTCACAGCAGACCTTCTGGTTGGTTTCGGTTTACCAAAGGACGTGCCGACATTGTAATTTACCCACATGTGTAACCCAATAGTCGGGACCCTCTTCATGGGTGTCGCCTTTGGGCAGGGAAAATAAACTGTTAACCCCCGAAACGTGCAAGTTTTGGTAGAAATACATTAAAAATTAGAAGAGGTATTCAACAGATTTCCAACAGCAGATAATTGTTTAATCATTTGACGTCACAAATTGTCAGTGACAAAAGTACTAGTGTTAAAAAAGTTTCTCTCTGAGAGTGTAACGAAAAACGTATGATTTGTTGACAGTTTTATTTTTCAACATACTCTTCCTTAACTGTATTTAACTTCAAAGTCGATTCCACTAAAAATAATAATAATTTCAACCAAACGATTTTGAGAAATTTCTATAAAGCTGAGTATTTTCTATTAACCAGTGGGTATACTAATAAATTTGCAGTTTGTAGAAGGCAATAGTAAAAAAACATTAATTTTTATAAAAATTACTTCCAAACAATTTAAATTTACCTCCTGATTTATTTCTATATGTCAATAAGAGATGACGGAACGTGGTCAGTCGGTAATGTAGAGTTCTATATTATGGGTTGTTCTAGGCGGGTTATAGTGTCCGTAATTTTAGAGTCTATTTCCTCTCTCACATTTCTTATATTACTTACAGATAGTGCTAACAAAATTTTATATTGTTTATTAATTTATCACACAAAATAATTCTAACAGATGTAGGAACAAATGAATAAAAACCATGCACTCTAATATCAACGTATAGCAATCGGTTTATCAAAAGATATAATTAAACTGGATTTAACTAAATAGCAACTAAACTAGATTTATGGCCGTCAATGAAATTCATTCTTATAAACGCTGCTCATGCTTAGTTTTTGTGATTTAGATTTGTCAAAACGTTTGGTTAGAAAAGGTCGCCGTCGCAACTAATTGTTTATATCATGGCTAGATTAGATAGATAATAAAAACAAAACAACACTACACAAATCTGAAATATTTAAATCCAATACACGTACAATTTTTATTTGTTCAAAATTATGTCTACGTCTATGAATCTCCTGACAGCCCAGATTTTAGGTGGTTACCGGCAAAGCGATACGTCCCGAAGTGTCTGAAGTTATCCGACGGCCGTCAGACGAAACTCCAAATCCTAGAATTAATTACAAGTAGTTTGTGAAACCAAATAGATGTTTGTTGTTCACTCAGGGCCTGTTGACTGTATCAACAACATTACCATTAATTTTTTGTATAACATCTAACATATTTATGATGGTAGGAAATTATTAATGGCAATTTGAAAGAACTGTATCAAATTGCTAAGAGGAAGCACAGGAAAGTGTTTATTTGACTGTTGTTTGATGTATTTTTGGTACATAAACATTTGAATACTTATTTTCTCTTGCACTTGCAGCTTTTTAAAAGGGTCCATTTTTTAAACCCCCATTTTAATTAAATAATGGCTAAAATTTCTTTAAATTTTAATCCAAACAAAATAAATTAAAATTTTATATGATAATTAGTCCATATGGGCACACATAACGTAAATCATCTGAGGGTTGGTTGGTCATAAATAATGAATTAAAGCGGCACCCCTTTATAGTAGTAGAATAACGCCCCAGTGAAAGGGAGGAGGTCCTACTCATTTAAAAATGTGTTGGAGTAACTTATTGGTTTTAACAGAAGATCCGCTAGTTCAACTCAACATGTGGTCGCAAATTGTCAGCAGTATCGGCAGTAGTGAAATTTATATGAAGACGCACATGATTTATTATTTATTATAGGTAAAGTTTGTGGGTTGATAAATTTATACATAATGTACATATTATAGAATGTCTCTATGATAATTATTTTAAGAACAATCAAAAATTAGAAAGCAGTATTCCATGTAGTATAATTAGTATTAAATTACATTACATTACATTCATTACACTTTCATTAATTTAGCAGTTTTAACTTTGGGGAATTTAAGCTGTTGAAAATTATCGGTTTTGAAATTATGGTATTTTCTCCATTATGGTTTTTGAAGAATATGGATGCTTCTAAAAGTTTGTAATGTGGCAGTAGTAGTGTTGTTGACGTTTCACATATTTGACATTTTTAGGTTACTTTTAATTGTAAATTTAGAAAATGCCCCGAACTAGCAAAGAATTACTGGAATTGGACATCGACAACCTTTTCGAGGAACGTAGCGTTGATGAAATTGTAGAAATTGAAAAATTACTCGATGCAGAAATAGAAAGGAAAAGGAGTGAGCTACGTTCAATGGTAGGGTACGTACTATGATTACGAAAATAATTAGAACCTGTGGCTCTATCACCTTATTTTCGTGTCGTAGGGATCGTTACAAAGATGTCCTTGCTGCCTCGGACGCCATAATTTCCATGAAGGCTATCTCTCGAGAGATTGTTAATAACATAGAAAAAATTACAAACATTTGCGAAGAACTTGTTACGAATCCTGTTAGAAGTGACACGAAAGGTTCCCTTGAAATCGACAAGTACGTTTGTGTGAGTTATTGTGACTAAATATGATAAATTTAATATTTCAGGGATAAACATGAAGAGCGAACGCTGGTAATACAAATCCGTCTAGCAATTTTTATGAATGAGCAAACTTGGATTGCTTTGGATGAAGAAAGCAATCTGCAAGCTGCACAGTATTATTTATTAGCACAGCACATACACACAGGTGACTATTTTAACTTGGGCAAAGTTGTGCAAGAATCTAATAACTTACTTTTAGGACTGAGTTTGTCGAAAAAAGAAGACATAGATAGAATACCTCTTCTTCAGCAGTTAAAGTATAATTTAGTTGTTCTAAGGTCACAAATATTTGGAAAAATTACTGAGAAACTGGAATCTGTTGAGATTACGGCCGAGGTAAACAATTTATCATGTTTAAAACAAGTTTAATTGCATTATCTTTTCGCAGGAGACTAGTCAAAATCTAAATGCATTAATGTTGTTGGAAAACCAAAGTTGTAAAGATTTATTAAGCATTTTTGTCGAACACCGCAAAACGGCGTTGAATACCGTCATTAACTCAACGTATTCTAGCGTTAGGATTCAAGTTAACGCCATGGTTAGATGTCTCGTCACCACAGTTCATCTATTGCATGACTGCTTTATATGTAAGTTATATATTTTCTTGTTAAATGTCGTTATATCTGTGAGACTTCATAGGTACGGGAAATGGGGGAAAAGGGCTAATTTGGCAGCAGTTGAACGATATCGTAGCCGATCCAGCACCTCGAACTTTGTCGAAGATGGAACTACCTGTTACACCTTTAACGTTGTATATACCCGAGATTATCAGACAATTTAGGTAAATGCTCATAGAATTGCTTTTCGACGTTCATTATCAGACTATTATTGTTTGTGTAGGCCTAAATGCAAGTCGTTGGACGATACGGAGACAACTTTAAAAAATGCTAAGCAAGTGTTAGAGAAATGGTTGAAAGATACTCAAGAAACGATTAAAGGCGGACTAGAAAAATCCTTAAAGTTAGTTACAAATGTGAGGGGGTTGCATTTAGTCAGGGAGGAATCATTGAAAATAGGTAACGATCTGTTTGTTAATTAAAAAAATGTTCGTAGTGACTGTCCTTTTCAGAATTGCCGAGTAATTGGGAACAAATCTGTTCGGAAACGTACCTGCCGGAAAATTTCGACGTTTGGTATTACTTTTTCCAAAATTTGATATCGCAAAGATGTAGGTCTCTGATTTCTACAAAGATTTCACGGATAGTCGAAGAAGTACAAACTTACGTTATGGACACGCTGAAGATCGTGTCGAAATCGGAAAGGTCCGAGACTGATTTACGGTGGTATGCTTGGACGGAGGAAAATAGCGATGTCAGTAAAACTGAAAATTCACATTTAGGTAAGATTAAAACGTTTGAATCCTTGTTAAAGTGTTGACGATGTATTATTTTAGGATTGACGATGAAAACTAAGGGATATTCACGGAATATAGTAGAGTTGTGTAATAAAATGGACGGTAAATATTTGGAATTGTTGGAAGACGTGTCGCAATATCTGTACGGCAAAGAATACAGCTCCGACATAAACTTTTCCATAGTTTTTAAAGATTTTAAATTTAAGAGAAAATACGTTGACAAAACAGAGGTAGAAGTTCATTTAAGGACAGAGTCTGTGAGCAGATCTACACAGTAGGGTTTAAGGTCTGAATATTTTAATGATTTTCTTAATTTCGTCTGTTTGTAGGATCGCGGAGTTTGTGAAAAATATTCTTTCCAAGGAAAAGGAGCACGTGGTGGTGAAGTCGATAGTCTGTGCCAGATTTTTACACGCGATTTCTACTTTTTGCCCGAATTTCCACAAATGCTGCACTTTTAACAACACCTCCGACGATTGGTTGAAAGTCTGTGATATCTACAATAAAACTAGTCACGTTTTGTGGCAATATTGGGTGAAGGACACGATTAAACGAACGGAAGAGGACGTCGAGAGATTTAACGATATTTCACCAAATTACGTGCTCAAAATTCTATCTGTAAGTTCCCGGAAGATTCACGAAACGGAAAAACTAATCCACTTCGGTTTTAGAGGTGGGATGAAATAGAGATCCAGGAGCAAACCGAGGAAAAAGTGTTCAAATCCCAAATCAAAGTGCCGTTAAAACCCTGCTTAGTTCTGAATAGCATCTTGGAGTCGTTGAACGACCACCTCAACAGCGTCCTACCTCACACCCTTCCCAAACCGATCCATCTCCAGTACATCGAGCAGAACATGGCCGTTGTCCTGAATCGGTACAAGAAGCTGGTGGATAAGGATTTAAATCAGATCCAGGCGTTGCAGTTTCTGTTCGATGTCAAGTATCTGACGACGTTGTGCGTGCCCAGGGAAAACGTGCAACTTATTAGCTGTTCGCAAGAAATCTGTGATAAACTTAGGAGTAGGATAGACCCTTTCGATTTGGACGTGTTTTATTCCTATTTGCAGAATAACGTGAAGCGTGCCGTGCTGCAGTCGCAGGTAAGTGATTTGAAACCGTTTTTTCAACGCGTTCGCTGGGGCTATTTTTAATGACTTCCTAATTCGACAAGGTGTAACTTTGGTTAGGGTCATATTTATATGACACCTACCTTTAACATTTTCATAAACTAAACACAGTGCTTCAGAAAAAGAGAAACAAATGTTTCTTTTTAAAAACAAGAAATGATCTAAAATTTATTTTTTTTTTAATTTTTTTTCTCGTTACTTTTATCATTTTCTAGATAGAAAAAAAATCTCGATTCTGAAAATTTCAAATCGATATTTATTTTATATTATTTCAAAAGATCTCATAATTATTTTAACTTTAAAAGTAGTGTACCTAAAATGTTTTCGAGCGACCTCTAAAAATAAATATCAATGAACTAATAATTTTTTTTATTGAATTTGATGAAGAGAATAGAAATAAATCACGACACTTAAAAAATTTGTCAAGGCAAAATTTCCTACCGCACTGAGTATCAAATATTTATAATTTTTTAATTTTTTAAAATTTAAGTGTCGTAATTTATTTCTATTCTGTAATTTGACGAATACTGAAGATATTGAAAACATTTTTTTCATTTTATTCCTTTTGAGATGTTTTATAAAAAATATATAAAAATAACGTTTTAAATTTTTTTAAATTTTTAGTTTTTTTCTTTTCAAATCAAGAATTATTTTTGAAAAAGTGGCGTTATGTTTATTCTTCGAAAAAAAATCGTCTTTCAATATGCAAAATTATGAGAGGTTCTAGAGTGAGATCTTTTCTATTCTATTTTTTCAAATTAAAAAAAAGAAAAATTTTGTGTTAATTTTTTATAGACTGTACACTACTAAACCAGATTTTACTATAATTACTATAATTACTAAAAACTCCATATTTTTAAAACTATTTCTGCTAATAAAATTTGATTCAACAAAAAAATTAAAAAAATAAAAATAAAAAAAAAAATTTTAATTAAAAAAAAATCCCATTGTAGAACCTGTCTCGTAACTTTGCTTATTGAAAGACGATTTTTTTGAGAATTTTTCAAAAAAAAACGAACCACTTTTTTGGTTTAAAAATAAAAAAACTAAAATGTATTATTTTTATATTTTTTTTATAAACATAATGAGAAAAAAAGTTTATAATATCTTTAGTATTCGCCAAGGTACAGGTACAAGTTTTTAACCAAAATATTCAAATGCTCACAACTTCTTGAAAGATTGACCAGAAATTTGAAAAAATTCATGAAAGCTATTCTAAATGGGTACTAAACAATATCGTACTAAGCAAAATCGTTTTAAACGTTAACAGTATGGCTATTTGAAATAAGTTACGTTGATATTTAAAACACAAAGAAGATGGTAGGATGGCTCTTATATCATTTTCTCGGTGAATATTTACAAAAATTCAAGAAAAAAGTAAAGGCGAGGTATCAAATAGAAAATATAAATTCAAAAAAATTTCTAAAAACCTTATCAAATAAAGTCAAACAATAATAGGATAGGGTTTTTAAAAAAAATTTTTGAATATGTTTGAATTGATTTAATATCTTAAAATAAAGTAAAAACACAACACCAAAAAATAAATATGTCATTTTAGACGAAATTATTTTTGCAGATGATTTTGGGCTGTCTCATACCATCCCCGAATCAGCTAGCAAGCCTAGGTCTTCCGGAAAAGAGCAAAGAGCAAGATAAGGTACCATCCATTTTAGCTTTAAGTGCGTCTTCGTCGTCTTCTTGGTTCCCCCTGTTACCCATAACTGTACCTTCCCAGAAGACATCGGGCGTTATTTCAGGATTAAAAAAGGACACAAAGGTAGGTCCTTTTATCCTTCCTCTTTTACCAGTTTAAATAATGAGTCTACTTTTCAGTCTGTTGAGCAGGGTTATTTCTCTATCTGATAATGGTAAATAAATACGACATTGTATAACCCGTGTGGATTGCTAAAGTATTAGCTTTTATTAATATGTTTTTTTGTGTAATAGGGTCGTTTCGGATGGTTTTTCAACGTTTCTGAAAAATTGTCTCAAAATATTTTACACGCACTTCGTCGTTTTTGATTTTCGATAGTTTCGTGCAAAAAATAAGTACATACTATTGGCCATTGTTGGTACGGCCAATCCAAGTAATGTAATAAGTAGTATGTAATGTTCCTAATGTTTGAGGAATTTGATTGAAACACGGCAAACAAAAAAAAGTTTTTCTGCTATTTATGGATTGTTTTTTAAGTATCTTATATTTATTTAACATTTTGCGTAAAATTTCACTTACGGAAACGACCTTATTGAAAAAGAACTAAAAGTTTAGTTTCAAGTGTCATTTTTTTTACATCTTCATTGTTTATACATATCTCATTACCACAATTCTAATTTCATTATAGGCTATTGATTATAGAATTTTAAAAGGAATAATCACATTCAAGATATTTTATTACATGAATCGTTCAAATGGTCATTTAATACGAAAAAACCACAGTGTTATTAAATTGGAGGGTGGAAATAGGGCTGAAAATGCAACCCTTTCAGTTTTTTAATTGTAGCCCGAAAACGAAACAAAATTTCCGCATAGGAAAAATTTTGTAGAGAATTGAATTTCCCATCGAAATGGCTTATTTAAAAAATTAAAAGGAAAATTTTTAGTGGAAGTAGACAAAGAAAATTGCTGTACAAAAAACTAGATGAGATTCCCTTCAAAATGATAAGTTTTCAAAAGTTTTTGGACGAATATTTAGTTATAGTCTGTCAAACTTAAATATTTTTTAGATTTTTGTTGTTTTTAACATTATAATTCTTATTAATAAACTTTATTGTACTTAAATTCTCATGTTTATGCTAATTTTATTTTATTGTAAAGAAAAGAATCTTTCATTTTCCAGATAAGTAATAATAATATGATTAACTGTAATTTCATTTGAAAAATCCCTCATAGTTTCATACAGTTGTGAAAATCTTTATTTATTGCTAACAAATAAAACTTTTGAAATAATTTTTCATTAAGTAAAGAACCAATTTGTTGTAAAATATAAAAAAAAATTATAATCATTATTGTTATGTTAAAAACAACGAAAATCCAAAAAATATTTAAGTTTGACCGGTTATAACTGTCTTTTGAAAACGCATCATTTTGAAGGGAATCTCATCTAGTTTTTTTGTACAGCAATTTTCTTTGTTTACTACTAAAAAAAAATTTTTTGAATCAAAAAAGTAAAAAAAAAATAAAAAATTCTAATTTTTTGCTTTTTTAAAAATTGTTTATTAACGATTTTTTGCATAAAATTTTTCTTTTAAATTTTTTAAATAAGCCATTTCGATGGGAAATTCAATTTACAAAATTTTTCCTATAAACTATACCGTAATTTTGCCTCGTTTTCGTGCTATATTTAAAAAACTGCAAAAGTTCATTTTCACCCCTATCTTCATTTTCAACCCTCTAATTTAATAGCACCTCACGGTTTTTTCATTTTTAATGACCCTTCGAACAAGTCGTGATGAAAATCCTTGAACGTCTTATTTCTTTCCTTTTTTCAAAAAATGAGAATTAAAACGTATAAGGGTAAACGCGACTAAAATCGAAAAATTGGCTAAGTTTGAGCGGCTATATATGTCAATTTTCATCCAAAAATACTTTACAACTTCATTATTTGAAGGAAATTTTATCTACTTTTTTTTTGTATAAAGCAATGCCTATACCTATCTTTACTCAAAAAAAAAACAAGAGGCAAAAAAGTAAAAAAAATTAAAAAATCGAATATTTTGCTTTTTTTTCATATTGTTTATTAACGATTTTTTGCATAAAATTTATTTTCCTTTTAAATAAGCCATTTCGATGGGAAATTCAATTCTCTAAAGAATTTTTCCTATGAACTATGGCAAAATTTTGCTTCGTTTTCGAGCTACAATTAAAAAACTGAAAGGGGTACATTTTCACCCCTATCTCCAATTTCTACCCTCTAATTTAATAGCACTCCGCGGTTTTTTCATCTAAAATGACCCTTTGAACGATTCATGCACTGAAATGGTTTGAACGTCATAGTTCCTTTTAACCCTGTGTTTTCGATATAGTCAATAGCCTATTAATAGCTATAGTTCAAAATGCTATTAATTAAACGTAAGAGGGCTCAATAGCAAATAGCCATTTTTATAGATTTTATTACACAGTCTGTCTAAATATGAATTAATGCACAAATAACAGACTTTCCTCCATTCTAACGCAGATTTTCTATAAATGGAGTTAGTTTGAAACTCTAATTACTTTTTGTTGTAAAGAAATTTGTAATTTAAGTTTCAAACCAAGTCCATTTTATAGAAAATCTGCATTAGAATGGAGGAAAGTCTGTTAATTGATTCAATCTGATTCATATTTAGACAAACTGTGTAATAAAATCTATAAAAATGTATAGCTGGTTGCCTATTTGCTATAGATCCCTCTTAATAGTGTTTTGGCACGTTTTTTTTTACCATTTTTGCCATTTTGAGTGATTATAACCCTTATTAGTTTTCATCCCTAATTAATTAAAATCATCGTTGACTAAAATTTTACGTTTTAATCATTTTTNTTTTGCATAAAATTTTCCTTTTAAATAAGCCATTTCGATAGGAAATTCAATTCTCTAAATAATTTTTCCTATGAACTATGGCAAAATTTTGCTTCGTTTTCGAGCTACAATTAAAAAACTGAAAGGGGTACATTTTCACCCCTATCTCCAATTTCTACCCTCTAATAGCACTCCACGGTTTTTTCATCTAAAATGACCCTTTGAACGAGTCATGCAATAAAATGGCTTGAACGTCATAGTTCCTTTTAAACCTTTTTTTTTTTTGATATAATCAATAGCTCTATAGTTCAAAAGGCTATTAATTAAACTTAAGAGGGCTCTATAACAAATAGCCATTTTTATAGATTTTATTACACAGTCTGTCTAAATATGAATTAATGCACAAATAACAGACTTTCCTCCATTCTAACGCAGATTTTCTATAAATGGAGTTAGTTTGAAACTCTAATTACTTTTTGTTGTAAAGAAATTTGTAATTTAAGTTTCAAACCAAGTCCATTTTATAGAAAATCTGCATTAGAATGGAGGAAAGTCTGTTAATTGATTCAATCTGATTCATATTTAGACAAACTGTGTAATAAAATCTATAAAAATGTATAGCTGGTTGCCTATTTGCTATAGATCCCTCTTAATAGTGTTTTGGCACGTTTTTTTTTACCATTTTTGCCATTTTGAGTGATTATAACCCTTNCAATAGCTCTATAGTTCAAAAGGCTATTAATTAAACTTAAGAGGGCTCTATAACAAATAGCCATTTTTATAGATTTTATTACACAGTCTGTCTAAATATGAATTAATGCACAAATAACAGACTTTCCTCCATTCTAACGCAGATTTTCTATAAAATGGACTTAGTTTGAAACTCAAATTACTTTTTGTTGTAAAGAAATTTGTAATTTGCCGCTTTTGATTAGCGAAATTTGTAATTTACAAATTTCTTTACACAAAAAGTAATTTGTGTTCCAAACCAAGTCCATTTTATAGAAAATCTGCGTTAGAATGGAGGAAAGTCTGCTAATTGATTTGATCTGATTCATATTTATACAAATTGTGTAAGCGCGGCGGTAGCCGAAGTGGCCAAGGCTTGCCTACAGAGGCGAGCCAGGGCTGTGCGGCAAAACCGTAGTGGGTTCGAATCCCGCACGCGGCAGGAAAATTCTTTCGAATTTTCCTGTCGTACCATGGACGTTTGTGATTGTTAAGGTGGAGGGTAGTGTAAGTTAGCAGGCAAAAAGGGTCAAGCATGGCCTAATTGCTGGTAAGCTTCATTATCTTTTTATACAAACTGTGTAATAAAATCTATAAAAATGTATTGCTGGTTGCCTATTTGCCATAGAGCCCTCTTAATAGTGTTTTGGCACGTTTTTTTTACCATTTTTGCCATTTTGAGTGATTATAACCCGTATTAGTTTTCATCCCTAATGAATTAAAATCATCGTTGACTAAAATTTTACGTTTTAATCATTTTTGTTTTTGTCGATTGTCACCAATAAAGTGAAAGCATTAACCTAAAAAAAAGTTTCGGTTCGAAAGATCATTCATCAGACTTTCGATTTCGTAGGAATCCAGTCAGAAACCAGGCAAAGCCCCTTCAAGGAAGAGCCAGGATCCGACAAGCGTGATGAGGCAGAGCGCAGCATCGCTGTTTGGCGGTTTAACAACCGATTGGTTCTCGTAACATCAAGACTTTAATTATCAGTCGATTTTATTTCCATACTCGAGGTTATGTTATAAAGTGTTATATATAAAGTAATTCTTATGCTTTTCTACCTGTACAATTTGTATTTATAAGGCATAATAAAAAGAATAATTTTTAATAGTGTTGTAAATGGGGATTTTATTTGCTCCAGGTGATGACTGTTTAATGAATCTCCCGTCTAGTGTAGGTCTTTTGTAAAAATAAACTAAAAATGAGTGTCAGTTCTGTGCCAATTTATTGCACACATAAATCGAGAAGGAATATGTACACGTAAGTAAGGAGCATTCTCGCGCCTGTAGGAATTACATAAACAGTTTATGCTATTTACACGAAGGATAAGCGGCTAACTTTTGCTGACATGTTATTTCTTCATATCTAAGTAGTTTGCTGCTTACAGTAGTTTTTTTTAATTTAGTTCTAGTGCAATGGTATGGGATACTTACAGTGGGGTAATAATTGCCACCTATTCAGATAACAGAAAATTGTATAATGACAAAAAACACGACCTGCATTTCTTATTTTTATGCGAAATCATTATTTAGCTGATAATTTAATAAAATATAAAATTGAAATGAACTTAGCCGACAGTCGTAACATGGTAGACTATTTTAATCGTGCCATCTATTAATCCGAATTTTAAACAAAATCTCATACCTCTGCCTTTCTCAATTTACCGTTTAACAAAGCTTACTCAAAATGCAACTGGTGTAATGTATCAAAAATAAAGCCATCCCACTAAACACGAAACGTAAATGAAACGTTGCAAATGAGCTGTTTTACTACACATATGAAACAATAACTAGAAACGTTGCTGTTTCATTACGGAAATGTAGCACTTGAGAACTTACTTAGTGAAACATAGCCGAAACATTCCAATTGAAGAGAGTTTGAAACATTACTCGAAACATTCCCTTTCGATCTCGGAAACGTAACNGATTTTATTTCCATACTCGAGGTTATGTTATAAAGTGTTATATATAAAGTAATTCTTATGCTTTTCTACCTGTACAATTTGTATTTATAAGGCATAATAAAAAGAATAATTTTTAATAGTGTTGTAAATTAGGATTTTATTTGCTCCAGGTGATGTCTGTTTAATGAATCTCTCGTCAAGTGTAGGTCTTTTGTAAAAATAAACTAAAAAGTAAAAAATTATTGTCGGTTCTGTGCCAATTTATTACACACATAAATCGAGAAGGAATTTGTACACGTAAGTAAGGAGCATCAGCTTCTCGCGCCTGTTGGAATTACATAAACAATTTGTGCTATTTACACGAAGGATAAGCGGCTAACTTTGCTGACATGTTATTTCTTCATATCTAAGTACTTACAGTAGTTTTTTTTTAAATTTAGTTCTTACAGTGGGGTAATAATTGCCACCTATTCAGATAATAACAGAAAATTGTATAATATGACAAAAAACATGACCTGCATTTTTTATTTTTATGCGGAATCATTATTTAGCTGATAATTTAATAAAATATAAAACTGAAACGAACTTAGCCCACAGTCGCAACATAAACAAAAACTCATACCGCTGCGTTTCTCAATTTATCGTTTAACAAAGCTTACTCAAAATGTAACTGGTGTAATGTATCAAAAATAAAGCCATACTTAAATATTTAAGCTAGCTTAACAGAGCCAGACGTATATTTTTCGATGCAAACGGTCCTAAAAATGATTTTCCTTAATAATATTATTTTGTGGCATCACAAATAAGTAATATTGCTGATTTTGAAATTTTGTCCATTCCTGAACACCCTGCACATACAAATTTACAATTCTCTGCAACAACCTTATTTTATCAAGATTCACTCGTAAAATTATTTTCTTATTTTATGTCGAAGTAGGCCGACGATTCCACAAACTGAATTTCAAACAAATTTAAAAAAAGATCTATGGAAATACCAAGTGACAATGAATTTAGTTGAACATAAGTAAATTTGTTTGCATTGTTTATGGGCACAAAAATCTTCCAATGAGTGTTATTTATT
>NW_019416533.1:445564-481559 GCF_000390285.2 Anoplophora glabripennis | reverse complement strand
GACCAGGTTAGATCAAAAAAAGTATTAGTATTTTATAATACCTAAGCATTTATACTTTATTATACGAAACTGAAACTGCTCATGAAAATAACCCACGCGAATACTTTTTATTTTGAGAGAAAAACATACTGGCATTCTGTAAGCGCACATATTATTTTTGTTAGATAGGTGATGTTAGTCAATCTGCATTACTTTCAACTTAAAACTACGTTATGTGTGTGACTGGCGATAAAACCAAGAAAAATTTTGAAATTTTATGAAAAAGTCGGAAACGTGTATTGGAAATTGAAATCTAATTTCATTGAACAAAGTACAATCTTATTTGTGCAAACGTCGTTACAGAAAATACTTTTATAAGAACTTATATTTAATAGAAGACTACATAGTAAAAGTTAACTTACTTTAGTAATTCTTTAACAAAATAATTGTTTATTTTTAAAGGTGAAAAATTACGTATGTATTTATATACTACATTTTATTTTTACCTTGTTACCTTTGTCTACCTTTTGTTCAGTGCTATTTAAAATCTTAATACTTTTTTTCACCGTATTAAAAACATATATTCCAATAAAAATAGATAGTAGTAAATAGGCAACCGGAAATACTCGTACAAGTTGATTTCCATCCTTGAAGTTAGTAACAAATTATAATATTTTGCGTCAACTTGCTAGCAAGCTGTACTACCAGAGAACATATTTTAAATGTTATAGTATACAGGGTGATTCAGAAAATATTTAGATGTATAGGGGACTTTTACAGATACAACTTTGTAAAGAAAAAGTCAAAAAGGGCAGTTCGAAAATGATTTAAAAATACATTTCTGCACGGCACTGGAAATTGGTCCACTGTAAAACCTGATCCCGTACAATGCGACCGACATGGCGGCAGTATGATAAAAACGGACAAAAACTTGAAAGAATTTTGTAAGGACAGAAATAAATAGAATTTTATAGCAACTATTTTATATCAACAAATTCAACTGCTTTGCCGCTATTGATATTATTAGTTAATAAAATTAATTTGAGGTTTTACTTAATAAAATAATTTGACATACATGATGTTACAACAACTGTTCAAAATTTTGTCCACCGACGTGTAAACACATTTGAACTAACAAAAATGTTGTCTTGCTTCACCATAAATATTAAAAAGAGATCCATTAACTCCAAGTTGCTCTATACACGCAAGCCATTTTTTACACTAACTACTAAAAAACTTTTGTAAGCACTATCGCAACGACGATTATAAAATCGGATTTCAGTATTCCGAGTCGCTGAGGCCACATGGCTCCCCACGCGTTTTGCGAATGATGCTAGAGACTACAATTGTCCAGCTATGTAATGGTAAAAAGCACTACAACATCAATAATTCTTTTCTCGGAAACTATAACGATTTTACAAATTTTTTTTTTAAGATATTGATTCCATTTTTCATGCCGCATCTATTCCCAAACTTTTTTGGATAAGTTGTGAATCACACTGTACATATGGGGAAATTACATTCAAGTGGTGAATTTACAACAATTTCTTTTTCGTTAATGAATTTACCCCACTCGCGACTTAATTCATACGTAATTCATGAACATTGATCAGTGATTCATTACTCACGAAAAATTAACGGCATTTTCATTTACTTGCAAAATAAACTATCTTATTCAATTCATCCAACCATCTGGTTTGTTTAGCGAAAGTTCATCCAGTTGTTTTAAATGTTAAATAAAATACATAATATTATTTCACTCAAGCATTATGCTGTTGCTGCTAGAAGCTTTACTGTAGTGTTTCTGTAACGCTGTACTCTTATTTCTTTCCCATATAAGTTAGATACACATAAAATTGTTTATGAGAACCGGATCTCTGCATACTACTTGCAGTGTGATCCGCTAGTTACAAAATGATTTATATTTATGATACGTCACATTTAAAAAATAGGAAATATATAATGATTGATAGATACTAAAATTTAAACAACTTTCAAGAATATAAATTCATGAACATTATTGGACAGTCTACTAAATATTTGCAGAACCGAACTAAGGCTGGGTGGTTGAGAGGCAAAGTAATCATTTTACTAATTGTCAGAAATAATAATAATGACATGGACAAGTCAAACACAACGTATGTAAATTACACAATACAAATACTGTATAATAAATAACATAATACACAAATAATACAGTAGTTGAAGTTAGAATTATTATCAGTAAATATTGGTCTGCAGGAATCTCAAGAATTGATTTTGGATATAATTCCCATATTTTATTTGAGGCGTACCTACTCTTTTATTATCAGTAGAATTACCCTACAATACAACATTATACAATTAGTTGACTATAAAGCCAATGTTCACATTTAGAAGTGCACTAATTTCACCAACTTCGTAATATTGGAAAGTTCACACCATCTCCTATCATTGTTTATTTGGGACTCTAAAAATTTAACTGAGGTTACTACAGCATCGCCAACAAACAATTATAAATGAAAATTAAGAACAATAATCATTAAAAACAAATCACTGAGTTTTAGTTAAGTTAACTCTTATTTGTTAAATCATTTTGGTTAGCAATTGAACTTCGTTATGATTCTAGCTGAGGCTACGTGTCATCAATGCTACTATATTTGCACTGATATATTCTCATCTATAAAAATTATAAAGATCAAAGGTCCCAGCTCTGAACCTTGAGGAACTTGCGTTGGTTAGTAAACCAGTCAAAAAATATTCCATAAAGTAATAAATTATGGACTTTCCATTCAATACACTTAAAATTTAAACTGTCGAAAGCTCGCAATAAATCTAAGAGTAATCCCGACATCTGTTTACCAACATCCAATAATTGTTTATCTCACTTTTAAAGCCATGTTGAGAATAAATCAAAATATTAAACCATATCTTTTCTATACAATACTTAAAACTGAAGATCACTTTTTGCCACTTTTAGAACGGTAGGAAATTTACCACTAATTATGGATAAATATACGAACAACGCGATTACTGCTGGAAACGCAGACTTCAAAATTTTTTCAGAAATTAATTTTTTAAATTATTTATGACTTTTATGACGTCAATTATTCGACCATTATTACACAATTACACTAATATTGAGTAAGTAGGTAGGTATTGTACCAGATTTTTTGCAAACTGTGTTAACTTTTTTGTAGTAGCAGAATTTAAATTGGGATTTACTATACCTACATCGAGCTTGTTGGTCTCACACAAAATATCAACTAGAACATAATTTTTTATTAAAAATTTATAAACAAAAGACATGTTCACACACAGAGAATATGAAATTCCAAAAAAAATTTGTAAGTGTAGTTTTCTTTGGGGAAGAAAGTAAATAATACAAAAACTTTATTATTTACATAAACATTAAAATAATTCTGCTTATTTTTCTCTAATAATACTAAGTACTACTTATGTCCAATAAGTTGTCAGAAATGTAACTTTATTATGAATAACCATATTGATAAATTGAATAAAAAATATCTTTAGAGTTTCGTGCTAATTCATTTAGAATTAATTTTTGGGGTTTGAAAATGGTTTTAATAACGTATAATCTTACTTACTCTTACTGTGAGTGCTACATATTTAGTTATCAGTATCAGTTTGCATTGATTAAATGTATAGTACCCATTTCTTATTTAATATTATTTTAAGGTAACAATTTTATGGAGACTCCATACCTTGGACTTATTAAGTATTTTTTTAATGCATAAGATGCATAATTTATGTATTTTTCTATCATCTATATTCTTTAATTAAATAATGGTTAAATTTAATTTCGGAATTGTTAGTTGCTCTGAATTTTAGGTCCATATGTAAAGAACAAATTATATAATCGTCGATGTTTCATTGTTTTATTAAGTACATTTTCAGAATTCGATTTAAAACAATGTCAACGACTGTATAAAGTGTTTAAAATTTAAAGTAACTAAAATATCTAAAATAAAAATATTAAGGCTACTAAACCTTTCTAGCACGGTTATTTATTTTTTTTCTTTATGTCTTGTAACGTACTGGTCATTGTCAATATCCAAGGAAACAAATTATATTAATTACAGTAATTAAAATTTTTAATTATTGTTTACACACAAAGTATAATACATTTTAATATAGTTCCATGATATTTATACTACAATTAATAAACAATAATTTTTTAAACCAAGAACATAATTACTACCATATAAACATGGAATAAATAAATTAATATTAATAATGTTAACTAGCGTCACCATTATTATAATGCAATGCTAAAAGAGTTAGATTTAACTAAATCAGCAGTTACGTTACCTCTTGCAGCTAATTTAAATATTGCATCAAATATGTAATTGATTGATCAGAGCATCATGAATGCTTATTTTGTCTTATTATTATTAGCAAAATGCATCAACGCGATTGGCCTTTATTTAATAAAAAATCTGAAATAGCAATTGAAATAAAGCCGTTCTGTTCTCAATTACTTCAAAATAACAAAAGTTAGAGATTTCTAAAACTGAATAAAGAAAATGAAAAGAGACGTACTACTATGATTAGAGTTTATGGTAGCTCATCTGTAATGGAAGAACCTTCCATTACTTCTAGTCATTTTTGACCTCCTTTATATGATCACGAGAGATTATTATTTATTTATTTATTTATTTATAAAGGCTAGTGTTACATACACATAAAAGTGTTTACATGCG
Organism: Anoplophora glabripennis; assembly: GCF_000390285.2. NCBI lineage: Eukaryota > Metazoa > Arthropoda > Insecta > Coleoptera > Cerambycidae > Anoplophora > Anoplophora glabripennis. The sequence continues at coordinate 476,877 of NW_019416533.1, read as the reverse complement.
TCCAAGAAAAAAAAGTGGTAAATAACAATACCCATAATGATAACAAGTAACTAATTGTTATGATAAACGACACACAAGATTAATGATAACATTCATATTCGAGTTACATTACTGTTAATAAAATCATCAAAACTATAAAAGACATTCTTTTATTAAGTATTTTTTATCCTTGATTTAAAATTATTGTCATTAAGAATTTGAATTTGGTGAGGTATTGTGTTAAAAAATTTGATGGCCCAATAATTAGTACAGATCCGCCTTTTACTAAGTTTTAGAAATTTAGTACATAAGTATGTGCTCTTTCGGGTATTATAAGAGTGAGTCTCACTTCTGATTTCAAAGTTATGTATATGTTTTTTGACATAAATAAGATACTGAAGTACCTATATATGCATAGGGTACAGTTAGTATGTTCAACTTAGAAAACTGTTCTCTACAATCATCTCTAAAACCAAGGTTAGATATGATTCTAATAATTTTTCTCTGAAGAGTAAAAACTTTTTTCATAGAGGGGGCATGACCCCACCCCATACTAAAATAGCATATTTTATGATGGAATGGATATAGCCATAATAAACTATCAGCAAGCTTGATATTGAGACTCTTCGTTTGAGACTTCAGAGTAAATAAATATGTTCTGATATCTTGGAGCAAACATATGTTGATCCCATGTCAGTTTACGGTCAAGACGAACTCCTAAGAATGTTTTGGATTATCCCAGTTTTCCATATTCCGGAGATTAAAAATTATAGTTTCGGTCTTTGAAGTATTCAGACTGAGTTGATTACTAGTAAACCAGTTTTCAACCGATGCATGTTGGTCATAAGTTGATGTCATTAACTGTTCAAAGTTTAAGTTGGTTCTAGTTATATTGGTATCATCAGCAAAGAGTATACGCTTAGTATCGTGAGATAAACAATTAGGAAAATCATTAATATATATCAGAAACAGTAACGGATCTAATATGGAACTTTGTGGAACTCCATGTTCAATTAGATTAGTAGATACTTACCGAACACTTTGTATACTCGTATAGATAGATTATTCAAGATTATTTGTCTGAAAAATACAAGGCTTCACTAAATCTGAGAGTTTCGAGTCCCTTTAGATAGAAATCAATCCGAAAGCTTCATATTCCTCATTTATAAATAATATATAAGTATAATACAATTCTCTTGGTACATTTTCCCAATGAAACCATTTTTCCGAATTTGAAACTATGATGGGTAAACATTAAATGATCTAAAAATAATTAAAACTTCTTCATAGACGGTTTAAATAGATTTAGATCCCCAAACCGGGATTGCATTAGAATTTTAGTAATGTGAAATATTTCCATTTCTCTATTTCCGTGTGAAATTCCACTAAACCAACCTGACAAATATATGATACTGCAGCAAATGTCAAACGTGAAAGTGAAATAAAACAGTAGGAGTAGCAGATTAGATAGCACGGAAACCCTATTTGAGGCCACCCGATCGAGTAACGGTAGAACTGCTTCTTGAAATACCCAACAAATTGCAGGGATATCGATTGATTGGTACTTAGTCCTGTTTTATATTAGCGGTACGGCCGGCGATAATTGTCACGCCTCACGGTTGCTGCCTACGTCGCCGGTTGCGGTTTCGCAAGTCTCTTTATCTCTAGAGACATCGGAATACATAAGGAACACAATCGAATTTATCATTAATACATAACTGAATAGAATTATGCAATACGTGTGCATAGTTTGGCTTAAATCGATACCATATTCTATTTTAAATATTACCTTTGCTGCTCAGGTATTAATTAATCACATGTATATTATTAAGTTTTTACCGTACCTTGAACTATTTTAAGTGCTACTGAAAATTATATACTCGCTGAAGTGGTACAGTTAAGACGTGATATGCGCTTAATTTATTTCTAATAATTATAAACTGTTCTTTGCGATTTTACATATTTTGAAATATGTAAATGAGTAATTAACTGCATAAGTATACAAACTGATCCATAACTTATCCAAAAATCGAATCGATATCTATAGAAATGTTTTAAAAACATATTTACAGATTTTGCGAAAAAAAAATGTTGAACCTATATTTAAAAGCACTTCTTCTTATACCTGTGGTTTGGTTCTGTTCAAGTCCCACAACACCTCCTTATCAGGACCATTGTGCGTTCCACTGTTCAGTCTTATTCAGCAAGTACTTTTGTCCTTTTTACAAAGTCCAAAAGGTTCCTTGCCGACACTTCTCTCAGCTTCTTGGAATCTGTTGAGTCACATACTCGTCAGACTGGACTGTTTATAAGTCTTAGCATGTATAGATGTTTCCTAAACTGACAGTGTTCCGTTATAAGTCCCGTAATTTTCTTGGACCGAATTTTATTCAACTCAGGAACTCATTCGTTCTTTTCTGCAAAGGACACACACTCCATAAGTTCCTTCGCTTTGCCCCGGCCGTAAAACCCAGTATTTGTATTCTTGTTTCAATTCTCAATTCACTTGCCCAGATCCCCACTGACCACAATGGGAGATGTCCCACAGAAGGATTTCGGACCAATGAACTCTATTTCGGACCCCTTCCGAGCAAATTCATCCGCTTTCTCTTTCCATCAATGCCTTTGTATCCTGGCACGCAACACAATCTAACGATATTAGTAGTAGCCAGTTCAGTCAGCATTTGTAAACATTCCCACACATGTTTTGAATTTACCTTTATGTGTATCTAAAGTCTTATTTGCTGCTTGACTGTCAGAAGTGTCAGAGGATATAGTATATGAGTTTATGTTTGTAACCTCTACTTACATTCTCTGCTAACCATGCCATTATCGCCTCTGCTTGAAAGTGAGAAATCTCCACAGACTAGCTTGCCCTCTATTTGGGTCTAAGTCCATATATTCCTGCACCCGTCTGTCTGGCCATTTCCTATCCGTAAACCATATCAGGCTCTATCTTCCCAGGGTGTCAAACTATTCCTCGCATTTGCTCTGATTCTCTATTCGAGTCTTAAACGGCTTGTTGAAATGAAACCTTGGAACCATCCCCAGAATTGGTCTCGACCTAGATGTTTCCATAATGTATCCTAAAGTTTTTGTCCGCATGTCTCGGTAGTTTCTGCCGATTTGGTTTGACTTTTTCGTATAGGGATATTTATTTACACTTAAAATCATACTGAAGTGGATAATATTGATGATTTACATGAACGTGTTACAGCAGCTGAATATAATTTACGATTGCGAAACCAGTCAGAAAAACAAATATTTCTCTAGGTTCATAAAAACTAAATCAGACATGACCGATTATGTTTACGAATCGATGGACATAATTTGGAACAGTTGTTATAACATGTAAGTATACATTTTCTCTTGATTAAAATGCCGATAATATCAATTAATATTTACCGATTACATTTAACAGTTGTAGGAATTAATAATAACAGTAATATGCAATAACTGAATCCGTTAAAATTAAATAACTGTTATAAAATTTCATTTATTTATTACCTCCGTAATAACTTTTCGCATTTCTGTACGTAGACTTTTTCTACATTACAATGACTGTGCCTGTATTGCGCTAGGCTATATAAGGTATTACTAACCATCGGAAATTTTGTGGTGAGAATCAAATAAATAAACAGCAGTAATCTATATTACGCTAGTATTTATTGTATTCAAAATTCACAATGCTACTGACTGCCATAAAAACACGTGCCATATCTCTACCACGCAAAGCGTCAAACTCACACACAAGTGACAATCAACGTCCCTCAGTAAAAAACCTGGATTGTTCACCGGCACGCCAGGTTGACAGGGCAGACATTATGGTGCCGCTAGATACATATGGAATAAATTGATGGATGCTAAGCTTCAGATCAGAGATATATACATGTTACTGTACAATGACGCGAGAGTGGATTACTAAAATGTGAAGTAATTGATGCTTGGTCACCATTAGTAAAAATAGCATCTATTGAAAACTTCGACTATTTTAGATATACGCCTGTCACCTCGGGAAAACTAAACGGTCATTTTCGTTTCTGAAATTGGTATTTACCTATCGCCGATGACGATTAACCACGGAAGACTTAGGAAAACTGTTATTATTTTCTACAATCGCTTTCCTTATGAGTAAGAAATTATTGGTACTGTGGTACTAGTATACCTATACATTTTATGGTAAGTTCCATGTGAAGTGTTTAGTGTAGAAAAATAGACACTGCCCTTTTTTGTTTCATACAATTATGCAAATACTTACATACATATATTCGTATGTCACTTTTTGTTTGAATAGAATTACATAAAAGAAAACCCGGCCTATAGTTAACCCTGTACATACCACATTGCAGCTGCCTTAACGCTTCCGATCTCTACTAATAAATTAAAAGATACATTTACAGAATATGATTAGATGTAACATTTATACATTTCCACAGAAAATATTTATATTTATTTTAAACTAGTAAATTAATTTTCATTAAGCTCTAATTTAATTAATAAATTTGGTAATTACCAACAAATTATGTAAGTTAAGTATTAAGTTTTCTATAATGTTACTGTTCTACCTGTAAATAAAATAATATGAATTACAGTAATTTATTTGTAATTGAATAATTTAACATTAGAAGAATATTTTTCTCAGTGTATGGCAAGTTGGGAAGTTTTCTATATTTTGCCTGCGTCTAAGATGTATAAAGTAACTTCTTCCGTGAAACATTTTAAAAATATCCTTGTATTTTTAAGAAAGTTCTTAATTAACAGTAATTTAGGATCACCCGATGTAGCAATATTCAACGCTGATTTGATTCGCTCAATTTTAATTCAAAATAATGGCTGCACTGGCGTTACCTTGTTATTTCTTGTTTTACTACGGTCATTATTTTGATTCTATCTATTTGTTCCATTTAAATCGTTTTAGGAAATACATAATTTTCGAACTTGATAATGGGATTTTGAACCCTACAATATGTCGTTTATGAAACAGCAAAATTGTTCTTTACTGTTGCCTCTATAATTAAGCAAAGAGCATCTATTTTTAAAAACATCAGTGTCTGACATAAATTTCAGATGTCAAAATGTCAAAATTCAAAATACCACATTATCAAAACGTTGTCTCCATGTCACCCAATGACTTTTTTCAACACCACTTAGCATTATTTTCTAATTACATTTAATTTATACTAAACAGTGTTGCAAACCCATGGTGTTAAAAGATGTTAATGAACTTCAAGTACGCAAGTATTTGTTTAACAAATATAAATAATTATGATAAAATATATTTAAATAGTTTTTAGCATAAGTACAATTCATCTGATTAGTACTGAAAAGTCGCACCGCTACTTGTATGTAACATACAAAGAACGAGTTAAAAAAATGCATTAACAAATATTGAGAGACAGATGCAAGTTGTAAGTAGTCACAATGCATCATGTATTCATTTAAATGCAGTATATCTGGTCCAAAATAGTAGTATAGTTTTATTCTAAAATAATTTTCCTGTTTATGTTTGCATTTGAAATGTAAAATATGTATATGGTATACATCATTTATTTCAATTAATTTATTAGTTTAAATTCAAAATTAATTGGATAATTTTTTTCTGAAATATTATCTAAATAGTGCAATCTGCTCTTTTGCCATAACAATTTATACTTTTTTCCTAATCTAATCATGGATAATTTAAAAAATAATAACAGTAGAGCTATCTACGTAAAAACATGTGAAAGCTAATAATAAAATATAGGTATATATTTATGTGTAATAAAATTTAAAAGAAATTGATACCAAAAACAAAAATTCAGCATTCTGTTGCAATTTTAATGAAGTTATAGTTTACAAATATGTGAACAAAATTTGATTTTCATTTTTTTTTACTTATTAAGGCAATGGCCTGTACAGGGAGATCAATAATTCTTTTTTTATTGCAATTTGGTCGTATACTTTAAAATACTTGAGTAAAACTAAATGTAGACGTATGTAAAAGGTTCTGCAGAATCAGATGCAATCAGAAAAAAAAGTTGAACATCGACTTAAAAAATACAAAAACAGATTTTTCTCATTAAATGATATAGGATCATATTATATAGTTTTTTCTGACTGGATATTCTGAGTCCGCAGGTCATTTTACATATGCCTACAAATTGTCCCATTCAAATATCTTAATAACAAAAAAGTAAATCGCACAAAATAGAGAATTATGAACCATCTTCCACACCTATAAATCTAGACATCTTGTATATTCAACGACACTCGTCAAAATTAAAATACTACATTTGTTTAACAAGTAACAATAGAAAGTTCTCCAAAAATAATTACAGGAGGTTTAATAAAATAAGTACCGTTAAAGGTTGATTAAAATATATTTCCTTATTTCGACGAATATTGAAAAGTATACTAATATAAAAACGAAAAATAGTGAATTTTCCACTTAGTCGAATTGATCATTAAAAAGGAATAATAAAAACAAAAGTTACATGCATTTTATTTCCAGTCTTCGCGTTAAAAAAATAAACAAATTTGTTTTAAATTATTGACGTCACTGTCGACAATTTAAAAGTTAAAATAAATAATATTCAATAATTTATTATGTTTTGTAACAGACACACAGCTATCTGCGAGATAAACAACTGAACCTATTTTCAATTACATACTTATTTCTTTTTAATTCCAGTTGCTGTTCTTTTGGAATACCTACTGCATATACCGCACTATGTCGCAGAGAAGCCAAGGCCACGGGGTTAATACATTAATAATTATATATTATTACATACCAACCTCTTGTTTTGATCTGGAAAATAATCGCCGACAGCTTACCTGGAAAAGAACAAAATGTAATTAAAATAATTGCGGGTATATGAAATGCTGAAATGAGTCAATAAACATATATCGGATGCTTTGGAGACAATTTTATAGTTTCTAGGAATGATTGGTTATGATTACTAATATGAAAATAAAACAAAATAAAATTTATATGTCGGTATAGGTATAACGACTTCTTTAGTAATTCCAAGAATCTAACGATAATTAATAAAAAAAATGCTATAAACTATAATTAATAAAAAAAATTGTAAAAAACTACAGCAACCTACTAGAAAGATGTACCTACTTTTTTGTAGTAGTAATTTTTTTATAAACTGATAAAAAATTTATTGATGCAGATTCTGGAATGTGATTACTACAAGACTTCATAAATGATCACAAGCCACGTGACCAGTAATTTTGTTTGGAACAGTAATTTTATTTCTTTTACATTAGCAATTAAATTTCCATAAAATTAAAAATTATTAAAACAATAAGATCATTCTGTTTCATCGGTGTAATTTTTCAAGAGATTTTATTCAACTAATCAGCGATCGCATTATCTGCGTAGCGTAGCGTATATGGTTTATCGTTGATCATTGTAAACGTTGATCATTAATATTAGCGACGCTAAGATTTAGGGATTCTTAGTTGATAGTACCAGCTGTGCAATGTTGGTTACCTAAGCTTGACAGTTGGTACACTCGTTCCCTCACGCCATAGTTTAATCCCTCGTTGGCCGCCTCGTTGCCGTGACAACCGTTGTAAACAACGCTACAAAGAGAAGCAGAATACAGAGTGACTTCAATCTGCGTCACTTGCATCGTATACTATACGTTGTATGGGACGAGGTTGATGTTCTTGCTCAACGAAGGCAACGTTTTTTTAGAAGGCGTTCACCGCCCAACTATTCTGTTTATTTCTGCGTATTAAACAAACAAACACAATATATTTTTAATATAGAATTGTACCTAAATTATAAAATTTATATAAAATTAAAAATAATTTTAAAGTGCACAACCAAACGGAAATTTTAAGTGAAGCCGTGCGTCACTTGCGTCACCTGACGAACCGCCATTGAGTCACGTGCCTTTTAAAAATTTATGAAGTCTGTATATAGTTGCGATTTATTTATATGATACTTCGGCTAATCTCAACTATGCTGAATGCTGCTCAATAAGGTGAAATTAACTGAGATATCAGGTAAATAAAGCTCGATTTATTTTTTAAATGTTACTTAAGCACCTTCCATTTTCCGCCTTGCACATGTTTAATGGAAATTGCAACTTATTTAAATTAAACGTTATTATTATTATTACTTGTTTCATAGACATTTTTATTGACTATAGTAAATGGATTAGTTGCCCTTTCTAATTTTAATTAGGAATTGAAAATAGTAAGAACATGCCTTTGAGTGACGGATTTCTTGAGGCTAAAAAGCAAACATTTTCATGATTTTTTTAATCTTTCGTTTTATTGCTTGACACTTGTGAATGTGGTAAATCTATAAAACAAATAAATCAACACTGAAATATGTTCAACAAAATATATATATAAGAAAAACATAGGTAGGTTTGGCAACGAGGCATTTTTTTATGATAAGTGGCGTTACAGACATCACTTCTGACGACCAATTAAATCTATCAATATTTCAACTTTTGCACACTTTTCAGTCTAATTAGGGCGTATTAGTTGAAACAAAAAATATATTAAATGCATTTCTATGTGCTTTGATTAAAACTGATTTTTTATTATTTATTAGTCCTATTTTACATAAATTAACAATTAATTAACCGCTATGGTTTCTAGGCTTGACAAATCTTGCATATCTGTTGAACAATCTCCCAAAGGAATAAACATTAATTATTAGTTTCTCACGGTTTGTGAGTCACTTCTTAAGGCGGTTTTCCACTAAACGGACAAAACAAAAACAAAACACAAACTTGTGTCGAATAAAACAGAACTGTAACTTTTCGCAAACTTTTTGAAGACTGGCGTGTTTTGCGACAGTTGGAGTTTTGTTTTTCGGGTCTCGCTTCAAAAAGGCGGTTTTCCACTAAACGGACAAAACAAAACACAAACTTGTGTCGAATAAAACAAAACTGTAACTTTTCGCAAACTTTTTGAAGACTGGCGTGTTTTGCGACAGTTGGAGTTTTGTTTTTCGGGTCCCGCTCGAAAGCGGTCACATCAAAAGGTTTCGACGTGTTTTGAAACTCAAGTCTGTTTAGTGGAAACGGTCGTGTTGTGTTTTCTATTTAAGTGATCCAACCCAATATCTATGTTGGCGTTTTCTTCTTCCCAAAAACAATATTTTAATCATTAATGAATTATAGCTATTAAAAAATATATATGTGTACGGTTAAAGTGTTTACTTGGCTAGGATACAAACTAACCAAGTAAACACTTTAACCGTACATATACCACGAACTCCATCGATGGATATCTGGGAAACCGCTCGAAGGATTTTTTTGAAATTGTGATGGCGTGATACGGACTGTGGAGCCTACCAAGCTAAAATATTTTCAAGGTCATCGTATTTCCGGTTATACCGGAAGTTGATACTAACTTTCTTATTTTAAATGGAACCCCCTGTATATTATTGCAAAAAAATTAGGGGTTTCCATTTAAAAATTTCGAGTTTTCCACATATTCTGAACTTCATATTCGATAAAAAAAATTTGACCACCCTGTATAAAAACTGGAAAATTTTCATGTCAAATTCGATAAAGTAGGTCTTTCTCTACAAAATGTCCAATTTGCACAAAAAAATAAACCGGGAAAACTAAATTTTGCTGACAGTCTGCATCTGTCAATTTTTGTTTAAAAATCGAAATATCTCGGAAACGGTCAATCCTAAGTATGGAGTGTGCTATATGTTTTCAACTTAAAAATGCATGATGTTTCCAAAAATGCAATAATATACAGGGGGTTCCATTTAAAATAAGAAAGTTATAACCGGAAGTACGATGACCTTGAAAATATTTTAACTTGGTGGGCCCCACGGTCCGTATCACATCATCACAATTTCAAAAAAATCCTTGGAGCGGTTTCCCAGATATCCATCGATGGAGTTCGAGGTGGGACACTCTGTAGACACTTACTTTTTTTTCAAGGACTTCAGTATAAACCAGCCATAACTAAGAATAAAAAAATCTTCTCTAAACATGTTGGTTGGTTATTAGAAAAATGTGTTCTGACTTCCTCGCGACAACCAGTGGGAAAGGGCCGAAAACAAAAACAAAACTCGAAAATGTAGACCGCTTGATGGAAACAAGGAGTTTTGAGTTTGTTTCAGTTTTGTTTTTGTTTTTCAGGTACTAGAAAACACAAACAGGACATAAACTCAACTGTCCGTTTAGTGGAAACGGTCGTGTTGTGTTTTCTATTTAATTGATCCAACCCAATATTTATGTTGGCGTTTTCTTCTTCTAAAAAACAATATTTTAATCATTAATGAATTATAGCAGCTATTAAACATATATTTGTGTACGGTTAAGGTTCCTTGGCTAGTATACAAACTAACTAACTAACCAAGTAAATACTTCAACAGTACATATATGCACTTGCTTTTTTTCCAAGGACTTCAGTATAAACAAGCTATAACTAAGAATAAAAAAATCTTCACTAAACATGTTGGTTGGTTATTGGAAAAATGTGTAGAAAACACAAACAGGACATAAACACAACTGTCCGTTTAGTGGAAAACCGCCATTATAATTAATTTAATTAATTTCATTTTATAAAGAATGTCCACAAAAAATGTTTTTAATTCATTTTATTTCAATAAGTTTCGATGATTTTTCAAAAGATTTTGGGATAGTAGGGTTTCTGGGGTGCTCCGTAGGCATATTTCCTACCCACAAGGAACAGCTCGCTAAAATTACCAGAACCAGGCTATTGTTGTCATCATACTTTTTGTTAGTTTTGCGTATAATATATTTATTTTATGACCACACTATATTTCCTGTAAAAAAGATATACTTGTTGTTTTTCGTTAAAGTACGTCGTTGATGAGAAAAACCGACTTCTGCCGCTGTACTGGGCCGCCGAATTTTTGAAAGCACTCTATAAAGTCTATTAAAGTTAACTTTTTGTTAAATGTAACTATATTAAATATTTTTACGCTTATTCTAACTTAACTCTAAATAAATAATTACACAATATTAAATTAGGTGCCTATATCTTATTAGAAATTGACTTTCAAATGATGATAAATTGATTTAAATCATAAAAAAAAATTATGCCATATATGTGGCAAACGGGTGTAGTTGAATAACCTTTACATATTCAGGTCTCTGTAACTGATACCTGCGTAAGTACGCAAGGTACTTATACCTGTTTTTACAGTAAATAAAATATCACTGTTTTTTTTCCAAGTTTTCTATGAACAAAAAAGTATTTGGTAAAAAATAAAAGACTAAGCTATCCTAAAAGCCATTTATACTAAATTTCATCGAAATTGAAAAAAAAGTCCTATTTAGGAGGTATTCCAAAGGCTGTAACTTGCCTAAAAATGGTCGCAGAGCAATAAAAAAAAGTAAATTGAAGCTTGAAGTTTCTCGTTTCAGAATCTGAAAGTCAAAAATTCTTATTGTTGGCCAGCTTTAAGAAATCACAAGAAATCCAGCAGAAACGAAATTTAAAAATTTTTACTTCCCTTTTAATGCCCACAGACTCAAATATTTTTTTTTGCTCAATCCCACTTGTCAATTTTTTTAGTTTGACCTGTTCAAGGGCTTTGTACAATGATTTGTGACTGATTTATCATCGTTCAAAGCAAACATGACCTTTATTGTATTTATTTATATCTTTTTTATTAAAAACTATTAAATATCGAAAAATAAAAAAGATTTTAATTTCATGTCCTGAAAGTATAAACTTTAAGTTTGAATTTGCTTTTTTAATTGCTCTACAATCATTTTTAGCCCTTTGAAAATCACCTAAAACTTTTGGATTTTTTTATCCTTTAATTTTTGTTATATCGGTTTATTTAAGTTGGTCGCCACGGTAGCGCAGTCGGTTGAGAGTGCGGTGGCAAGCATTTTTCGGCTAGGCTTCCTACTCTGGTCCGGGTTCGACCCCCGGTGTCGGCACTGGCAATGTCGATGGATAATGGGTGTTTGTCCGCGTTTTTTCAAAGTGTAGCCCCCTTCCGCACAAGCCTTTGGCTTTTGGATTTGGGGGTTGTCTCATTTCTGTGGTGTGTTTTATGTTTTATGTTTTAAGTACATCTAAGAAAACTACTCTCGAAGTATGGCCTATTTATTTCGAACACCCTGTATTTCGGTTAAGAAAAGATATGAACCAAAGTAATTATTTTTTCTTTCTAAATCATAATCTATTCACGGGTGTATATTTCATTATCAATAATTCGATTAGAATCTTCAGCTACTGAATAGCTTGCTAGTTTCTTCTTTTTAAGATACTGGTATATAGGCAACCATCAACTGTCTGTTGAATACAATGTTTCCTAAGCTGTGGTCGAGCTTGCCTAGAAGTCATGGGCAAGTTCGTTGCACGGTAACATCTAGATCTAGAAGGTTAACAGCTTGGAGCAACAGGAAGTAGCACGATAGTGGAGCACATACAGGGTGGTCAAAGGAAAGAAATTAATATTTTATTTTTTGTTTATTATGTAAATTGAAATATATTAAAACTAAACAATGTATAGCATAATGTATAATAATTTCACAGAGAAATAACGCGACCAATATTGAAAAACGTACTTGTAAAAAAAATAATTAGGTTGCTACTACATCATTCGGTTATTTATTCGAATAAAGAAATTAATAACATTAGTAGAGAGTAGTAATTTGTAGAAAATTGAAAAACGAATCGGAAAATATCATGGATGTTACCGTAAAGATGTGGCGTACTTTTATTTAGAAAAATATGCCACCAATACCCTATATCTCCGCCATTGGAGCACGTAAATTTTAGGGAAAGCCCTCAGATATTGGACAATGTTTACATAAATACATGTGCCCAATTTCAAATTATTATTTCACTTACTAGTTTTTAAATTATTTAATTTTTTTTAACAAAAGCCAAAATTGTATACGAAAGACTCCCCCTTAAAATTCACCAAAGAATACGAGGTTTCATTTTTAGTCATCATTTGTGAACCACCCTGTATGTGGAGGCGGAAATGTTAAAACATTTTTTTTGTAACCAAGAAATTTTATTTTTAATAACTAGATATCTTTTTCTGCATCGATAATATTAATCCCCTAAGTACACAATGTTATAATGTACAATTATTTATAATCATTTATACATTTCTGTAAAATTAATATTACTACTGATTTTGAGAAGACGTCAGCATGCTGTCAAAATATAAATTAAAAAATGATAATTTATTACAATAGCGTACACTTATCTCAACTTGAATAATTTATCCACCATGTACGATTTGAACCAGATCCTCCGCCATATTTTTAAATATCAGCGCGACTGCTTGTAGTAAATCAACGATCCATCGGTATAGACAACCATCAAGACAAGAGTGTACGTAGTAATGCATAATCACCTAAAAGACAGGCACGTCTCGTGCATAGTGGCGCACCAATAAGTGTTCAGGAACGACGCACAATTCAAGAAGATGCCACAGTATGTTGTATATAAATTTACTAAATATTATATTCATATTATGGAAAACATAAAAAACTTTGTCGTTCATATTAATAATATTATTTTTAAGCAACAAATAGTGGAAACAAAACTAAAATTATTAAAAAGATTTGAAATTATTTAAGCTTTGTCCCACAAACTCCCCGGCACAGCTTCAAACTTTTTTCAAATTATCCAATCTATTTTGGACCTTATCTAGTTAACTGTTAGCAACAGTGTTCCTAATTTTCTTTTTTAATAACTCAACAATATCAACAATATTTCCGAAATGAGCACATTCGTAGACTTTTATTTACAATAATCCGCTAAGTAAAATTCCTAATGATCGAATTAAAAGTCTGAAATGGCTATGGGTTCCATTTATTGCCAATATTATGATGTAACCAACTACGAATTGAATAGGAAGAGCAACATCTTGAAAATTAATTTAATGCTGCTTTTCCTATTCAACTCCTTTGATTCGTAATTGATTGCACTTAACTCTCAAACATCTTGTAATCCCGATTTGACCCTTATGAATTTTTATTCAAGAGGGTAGGTATTAGAAACAATGAACATATTTCGGAAAAAATGTTGAATAATTCAAAAGCAAAATTAATTTTTGTAAAATTGAAAAGTGGCTCTTTCACTGTTCAACTGTTAAACATTTTCTAATTTTTTTTAACATACTGTATATCAAAATCTAAATTTACATACATATATAGTAATCAGATTATTTTACTAAACAGCATATTTACCTACTCATGATTTATTTTTCTAAAAAAAGACCATAAAAGGTTAAATATTTTACTCTCTGGGTCAATCATGAACACTATACATACAGGGTGTCTGAAAGCGGATGACTGATGCTTCAAGGGTAGCTACTTCAGATAAAAATAAACTGACTTAGACTGATACATTTTAGGAAAATCATGAGCCGTTAATTTTTTTTTTTTTTTCATTTAATTTTTCGCTTGCAAAATTTTTCTATTGCAAAAAAATTTGATACATTATGCTTTTTTGCTATAATTGTTAGAGGTTTTGAGACTTGAGAGTTTATTTACTGTAAGAAAGGTGTTGCAACACTGTTGTCAATTGCGGATATTTGAGTTTTTAGGACCTTTTAGTTTAATTAAAATTGATTTTTAGTATATTTTCAAAAAACTAATTTTTTAACGCAAATAAAGTGGCGTAGCAAAAAAAGATAAAATCAAAATACTACTGACTTACTGTAAGAAAGATGTTCTACTATTGTTGTTAATTGCGGATATTTGAGTTTTTGGGGACTTTTAGTTTAATTGATATTTGCAAATATAGTGACGTAGTAAAAAAAAAGAAACAAAATACTATTCCAGGTATTCTATACTTACTATACTAAGCAGGAAAGAAAGCTAGGTTCATATTTTGCTATCCTAAAAAACTGCCTGCATAAAATTTCATTAAAATACCTATCTAAAAAAAAAATAAGATTATCTTATAAAAATAAAAAATGTATATTTTCAAATGTCCTTAAACTTTCAAAGGAAGTAAAATTGCAGGAAGATAATTTAATCTAAATATGCTTGTTTTCGTCCAAGGAAGTTACGTCTAAAATATAGTCCATTCTCTTCCGGACATCCGGTATATTACCATAGTAAATAACAAATTAGAGAAATAAATATACACACATATACACAAAAAAGGCGACACTAGCCTCTAGACAAAATGATATTGTGAGAAACAACTACTCTGCGAGCTTCTATTACGTGCAGTACAAAATTATATGTACTAAAAGATCATATGTATATGTTCTATAAAAGAAACAGCTAAATGTGTATCGTTCGGCTCACCTAGGGCATATTAACAAGAAATAAGTTCAAAAGCGGTTTGATTCTGCTGACTAATGATCTTAGCTGTTTACTAGATATTGCTGAATGGGGTTCTAGCTCGCACAGATATTATTATTCACGATGTTAAAAAGTTTATGAAAAGGTATAATGGAAAAAGGTAAAGATCCCATTGGTCTCACCCTCAACCTCTTTTTTTCCGAATGTCAACGGGACTTGCTCCTTCAGTGAATAACGAGGCTGTCGAAAAACTTTCCAAAGAACTGCACAAGATCTTCATTACAACTGCAAAATCTGGAATTTATTATTCTCATATTCGCGCGGCGATGACTTTTATCATTCGCTAAGGTTGCGTCGTGAAAGTCGAGTTTACCCAGGGTAATGTATGCGACAGCTCGACTGTGAAATTAAATGTTAAAAGTTTTAGAGCGCGAGCTGCTGGATTTTTGGTAATCTCCTCCTTTATTTGAATAATAGCGAGTGTTCCCTTCTGGTCATATTTCATATAGAAGTGGCTACGGTAATTTACCACTGCCGTTATGAACTTTATCAAATAATGAAAGGCATAAAGAACACTTTTAGTAAAAAGTAGAACTTCGTATTTAATGCAGTTCCCAAAATTAAAGAACAAGACAATAGCGGACAAACGTTTGTTTAATTTTGGGAATACAAAGTCTTGTTGGTTAGTCGAAATAATACGGGTTTTGTATAGAATGCAGAATTTTAACACGTGGATAACTAACTATTAAAAAAAGTCAAGACCTATAAGAACAGAAAAAGCAGAAAAAATAATCATTATCGAACATCGATGAAACTAAAATTTAAAAATAGATCTGCAGGTTAATAAAATAATAAAATAAACATATAAATACATAAAAGATGTCCTCAGTTTACGGTTAACATTTTGCAGAGTCGCCACTGATGATGCTGATAGTCAAAAACGGCGAAACGTTTGGAAGCATTGGATGCGACCAATAGGGCTGTTGAGCAAATTTCAAAAAGTAGATAATATAATTCTACACTTACTAACTAGTGTGTATGCACAATTAGAGATTGAGAAATGCGTCAGAACAGTTTTAAAATAATTATTTAAAACTGATTTTTTATAATGTTTCAAAACGGCTGTGACGTCATAAGGGGTACCTTGTAATGAAATTAGGTGTAAATGATTGCGTAAAGGAAAAAAAAATTGGAAGAAGAAGGCGCTCTGTCGACACTGTCAGTAGTGTGTCTGTCAGTGACACTGTCACATAAAATATTTTTGAGTCTACAAGTTATTTTCCTTAATCTTCGAATTCCTTTATTAAATAAAATTATTATTTAGTAATAATCATTTAATATTTTCCCTTAGAATTAAAGGAGAATGTGTAAGACGGGATTTGTGAAAGCTGCTTCGTAAATTTTACCGAAAACTGATATTTTTTTTATGGTCATGAATTGAATTTTTATAATTTTTAATAGAGACGACCGTTTTAATATTGGCGAAATCAGAAGGATAAAAGCAGTCAGGTAAGGATCAACATATTTAATGAATGATTTTATTGTGTTTATAAAATACCTATTTATTTATGGAAAATTATAGTGCAGTTCGGGAGTCTTATGGAGATAATGCAATTCGCTGTGGAATGTAGAACAAAATACCACTTAAATTTTGTTGAATCCATTTGCAATCAGAAAAATAATGATAACTCTCACAAATACTCTTAATTGATAGACTGCTGTCACTAGTGTCACTTTTGTTTAAAAAACAGGAAGCAGGCAGCATGGTTTGACGGACAATTTTAACATATTTTCTTCTTCTTCAAAGTTATACGATAAGATCGCTACTAGCTTCTTGTTCAATTGCCCCTTATGACGTCAGTCTAGTTTTTAAGTAACCCAAAAATTCATAAATGATTTCTACTACCAATTTGTCATATATTTAAAATTTTACTATACAAGCAGGTTCTTTTATATAAAATCTTTGTATCAACAACAATTTGTATATGGTTTGTTTTTACAGTCAACAACCCTAATAGGGTTGTTGACTGTGGAACTTTAAATATCAGCAGAGACCGCGAAAGCCTTAAAATCATTATTATATTGCAATTTTAAATATAAAATTCCAAAGAAAATAGCTACCCTAAATATATTCAATTATCCAAGAAATATGGAGTCAGCAGTCAGAAACATAAAATTAATTTTGTATTTAAATAATTGTTTTATTTAGTGTTAACATCCCTTTAAGCTGGCTAGTGAGACTATTATACAGGGTGATTCAAAATTCAGTAAAAATAATTTAGGGCGTATTTTTGAAGTCAAAATAAGCCTTTTTTTCATATACGCGTGGTTCTACAAATGCTTAGTTTTCGATATACGAGGTGTTACAGTTTTTTTACTTTTTTCGATATTTTAGGAATAATATTTCCAAACAGATTTGAATGTTGGTATAAAATTGCATTACTGATTATATGGTGAAAATAAATTTAAAAATTTTTCAAGATAAATAATAATAATAAAATTTGAAAATATGGTGTGCATTTAAATCTTCATCAGCCTGGTTGGCCTGAGAGATTTCGACCAAGTATACCTTTTTTGCTTAAAATTGATAGGGGAATAAACGCACTAATGCGAAACGTTAATATACAGGGTAGCAAAAAAGTTAGGGCCAATTTAATTCAAGCGTACCCTTATAGGTGGCGCCCTCTACTAGCAGCGTCAAAACCAATGATATAATTAAATTTAGCATCGTAAAAAACTCCCGTATCCCAAGTTATATGCCAACATTCAAATTCGTTTGGAAATTATTCCTAAAAAATCAAAAAAAAAATAAAAAACTTTAACATCCTGTATATCGAAAACTAAGCATTTGTGGATCAACGTTTATAAGGAAAAAAGTCTTATTTTGACCTCAAAAATACGCTACTAAATTCTTTGTACCGAATTTTGAATCACCCTATATATTTACAGGCTAAAGAGGCTGAAGCAAACTTACAAAAAATGCAAAATTGAACTTTGCATCAGCAAATTTGAAGCATACTCGTTCCTATTTATGTGAAAATTATAACTGAACTATCAAAATTTCGTGTAGGATAATCATTTAGTAATGATTTCGATATTTTGTCTTCAAAGTACTCCTTACAAATGTGGATAATTTGGTATGTCAGCAAAAAACAAGTCACATCGTATGACACCCCATAATAACCAGAAAAAATGAGTTTAATTAAAAAAATTTGAAAATGTGTCCTAATAATGTTTGAGTTTAAAATATCATTGTCGGTTTGTTATTCAAATTCCACGAGACACACCATGTATCTTTTAAGACAACCGAGACCACATTGTGCGGATCTAAATAAGAACATACCCAGTATAGTTTTAGGTTTTGAAAATGGTTTTTGGAAAATTAATTAAGCACAGTTGATAAATATCGGGCACTACATAATTAATAGGAACCTAATTGATATATTTCATGATCTACAAATAATGTTTTTCTGATAAACAATTGTAAGCTTCCTTGTTACTGACACTTTCTGAAATCAATTATGAAATAACTAACATTTTCTCAAATAGACTACGATATAATTCGAAATATAAAATAAATAACCCTTTAGTGAATCCATTGAGTACATTTTCACTCAATATTGAGCATTTCGATAATTTTGTTAATATGTGACAATATTTGAACTAAAGTATTTTCACTCAAATCTAGGTAGCTGTGAAATACGTTCTTCAGATGAACAGGGTATTTGGTGCACTTGTAGCTAAATCGTAGTAAATGATCTCATCATTGAATGACCCCAACCCATTCTATGATTGTCGTGCGTTGTCTTTGCTATTCCCATCGTCCCCATTAGGTCATTTCGTGGCGTGGTGTATGGCGTGTAGTATCCGTTTATCCGTTTATCTGGTTATTTTGGTGACAATTAATTATGTTCAAATGCAGTAGTTTGATTACAAACAATTAAAAATAATAATATACTGAGTCTCGATTAATATTTGGCTACATAAACGGATGCTTAGATTGTTAGCTTTACTTATTTACGTATCTGTAATGTACAGTATAGGTTATGGCAATTTATTCTTCCGATCAGTTAACCAATTCTTTTAATGGAGACTTAAAATATTGTCTTTAAAACAGATCTGTGTAGAAACTGCTGTGTCAGCTTAGTAGTTTATGACTTTAATACAATTAAAGTTAAAAGTCTGAGTAAAAAATTACTCAATAATATTCAAATTTAGAGAAAAGTTAACTCAACTGGTTTTACATATTCAGAGTAGTCAAAAGTCATTCACATGATAGTCAGTAGAAACTCGGATTTGAGTAAAATTCACTCACTTATGTTGCAATAGTTTCACTCATAAAATTTTAGTAGTACCCATACTACTTAATAGAGTGAATATTTCACTCAACCAGGTGTGGACAGAAATTGATACATTATTTAGGAAAATTGAGTGAAATTGAGTGACTTTTTTTTACAGTGTATAGATACAGTTTTCCTAAAACAATAGATTTAGCGACTGTAATAAACGTATATCTATAAATTTAAATAAGAATTTAAAAAACATAATCAACGAGAAATGGAAACCTTGCATGCAGACATCCTACGTCAATTTAATTTTATAATGATGGTATTCATTGCAACATAAAAAAAGTAGTTAAATAGAATAAAACTGTTGTTTAGAGCACTCTAAAGTTATGATATCCCATAAAAAAGAAATGTTGATGTTTTGATGGTTGCCGGCGATACTCCAGACAATTCAAATTTTGCCACGATGTGCCAAAATTTCATTTGTTGTAATGTAAAACATTAACATACGGGAGAGGTCCCCATCGTGCTATAAAACAATATCTGGCGTAATAATCCGAATGAATAGCAATAACGGTACACGCAATAAGGGTTTAGCATAACAAGGTGTTTTATCGGCATCAGTTCTCTTGTGTGTGGGAGAGAGACGGCCACTTGAAAACTTGTATAATGGAGTAAACGGTTTAAATATGCTAATGGGTACACATGATCCTTTTGTGTAGAATGTAAAGCTATTTTTAATTAATTAAAAGATATTGGGTGTCTATAATAGAGTGTGGGAATTGAGTTGAATGAAAATGAAAACAAAATATTCTAAATTGATTATTATCATTAGGTACTTTTTAATGACCAGTATAATTAACATACTTTTAAAAATAAAGGGTTGGCCCCTACAAAACGGTACAGCGAAAAACATGTTTTTATATCATTGACATTTTTCAATATTAGGACATTAAAACAAGCTCAAAATGACTTTTGCTCTAGTAATATTCGTTTTAAAATACTTGATAAAAACTTTGAATATCAAAAATTGTAGTTATAAAATTCCACAGAAGTTAAATATCTTAGCAACGTCTTTTTGTAATAAATAATTATCGTATTAAAATAGAATAAATATAAACTGGCATTTAAGAAATAAATAAAGTAGTAATAAAAATTCAAGCAAGTATAGGTGGCATAAAATACTACAAATTTTGGAACAAAAACCTGAGTTTTGTTATTATATTTGAAAAATAATATCATTTAATTAAATTCATTGAAAATTGTGTACAAGGGCATCGCCAAGGGGAGGCAGGGAGGCAGCTGTCCCCCCCCCTAGATATTCGAAAAAAATATAAAAGTTTTCTTAAGCTAAGAAAATATTAGATTGGAAATTTTTAATAAAATATTTTANATAAGCTAAGAAAATATTAGAAATTTTTAATAAAATATTTTATTTACTTAAATTTTAATTTGAAAATTAATACACTACTATATTTTTTAAAACAACAATTGTAATAAATTAGTATAAATATTTGTAGACAAAAGAATTTAAAAATATAAAATTTTATGTTAAAAAGTAATACATTTCCATATTTAGAAATTTAGCTCTGGAATTTTAAATCAAAGAAAATACATTTTTATCTATCGGAATCAGAATAAAAGTTTAACAGTGCAAAGCTATACATATATGTAACGCACTAATTTTATCTAGGGAGAATGAAAACGTTTTTAATTTTGTAGGTTTACACATAGGTTTAAAAATTTTGTATATTTTGAATAATATATATTTAGCAATAGGCTTAGCTTTATATTAGGTTTAAACTTGAATTGTGAAGGTTATTAGCAGCTTAAGAAGAATAAAAACTTGGCTAAGAAATACTATGGTACAGAATCGTCTCAATGGCCTAGCAATGATGACTATACACAGAAAGCTTATTTTTACAACCGAGAGAATTTTTTTATTAAGGTGGTCCACAAATTTTCAAAAAATCCGAGAAGATTATGTTTTATCTAATTTTCTTTGAATGTCTTTATTTAGTTATTTATATTTTTTATGCTTTGCTTGTATTAAAAAGGTTTTTTAAAAATATTTCAAAAAAAAAATAATTCCCTGTACCTATTTCTACCTATAATTTATATTTCTCCCACCCTCTTTCTTATGTATCTTGCCTCCGTCCCCCCCTCCCCTAGCCCATTGGCTGTCGACGCCCTTGAGTTCTGAGGCAAAATTATATCCCTATAGATACCGAGAATGGATCAATTAATGATCTTAAACACTCTGACCGTCCTTCAACAAGTCATTCAACAGAAATCATTGAAGTAGTTCGCGAGAGTGTCGCTGAGCGTCCAGAAACATCAATTCGGCACCGTCATCAAGAATTGCGAGAAGCTCTCTACAGCGTATTCTCATGAAAGATTTGTATCTTCGTGCTTACAAAGTTTAATTGACTCAAGAACTGAACGTATTGACCACGCAAAGCGAAAAGATTTCATTGAATGGATGATGGACTAACAAGTGGATGCTGATTTTTCGAGCAAAATAATCTTCAGCGATGAAGCTCATTTTCATCTTGATGGCTTCATTAATCGACAAAACTGTTGCATTTGGGATTCAGAAAATCCACGGGTGATTGTTGAGAAACAAATGCTTCCACAACGTGTCACTGTTTGATGCGGATTTTGGGCTGGAGACATCATTGGACCATTCTTTTTCGAAAATGCGGTTGGCCAGGTAATAACAGTTAATGGTGCTCGCTATTGCGAAATGATAATCGAATTTTTGTGCCTAAATTACAAGATATCGATGTAGACGACATGGAGTTTCAACAAGACATACAGAAGAATAAGCTAAGAATAAAATTCCATAACGATTACTATTTAAAATATTGGTGTTGGGTATACACATAATAGAAAATTAGAAAAAAATAGAAAAGCAAAATTACTATTATGTGTACTACATACCCGCCTAAAATATAACTCATTGTATTTAATATGAACTAATTATTGTGCAACATCTTAAATAATCTTGTTTATACTATTTAAATACATGTTTATTTACATTTGTAAATGAATGTCCTAGTGTATTTTACAAGCTTTTATTTAAGTTGCAATGTATGTTTGTTCGGGTGGAATCTTGCAACTCAATTTTGAAGCAGATATCCTCAACCGATTGAGCTGAAATTTTGTATACACGTTCAGTTTGGATGACAATGCATGGTTAACTATGTGACGTCATTCTAAATCTAATATGGCGGCACATGCAAGATTATTTTAATTATTTTTTTAATGCACCTACAATATGGGTATCAAATGAAAGGGCTTGCTAAGAATAACTCGAAAAATAGAGTGACGTCACTCTAAATCCAATATGGCGGACATCTAAAGCTTGAAACTCAATTTTGAAGCAGATATTTTCAACCGGTTGAGCTAAAATTTTGTATATACATTCGGTTTGGATGACAATACATGATTAGCTGTGTGACGTTATTCTAAATCCAACATGGTGGGACGCCCAAGATGGCGGACTAATTATTTTTAATACTTGCCTACAATATGGGTATCAAATGAAAGAACTTACGGAGAATACGAATGCGAATTTAAAAAAATAAGATGCTGAACATAAACTCCGTTATTCAATCCGTCTGAAATTTTGATGTACTGGAGTTTTTGGAATCCTCGATTATGATATTGAGGTCGAATTGTTCAAGTCTGTAGGAACGGTTAGTTAACTTTGACTTGTGTAATTTGGTGAGATAGGCGTCAATAGCATTGGTTTGCAACCTGTCTAGGAGAAGGATAACTCCAAAATCAAACCCGGAACTGTGTTTCGTAAGGCACAAGTAAGCTTNTAATACCCTCCTCGGCCTCCTCTACATTTTGTGTATCACTTAGTTGTCGAGCACATCGTCCATTTAACGATTTTCCTTGTTTGTCGATCTGTATATATTATACCTTTCTCTAATCAAACAATTATCGATTCTATGCAGTTTTTTTTAAGAAATTTTACATTTTCATGAAGGTGAGCTACATAGTTACAATACTTACCTGAAATCTTGGTAAACAGGATTATGACCATACTTTGACACAATTATCTAAAAATAATTGTCAACCTATATATAGTTCAACATAACGTAGGTAGGTATGCAATTATTAAGAATAAATACCTATTTTCAAATCTTAAAATATTATTCTGCTACCCCCTGTACCTTTACATTAATTATAAATAATCAAGCGCCGGATATATGTTAATAATTATGATCCAGCGAAATGAATTAATTGTCTAATATTTATTTTACCATACCCCTGTCTTAGGTTCCATAACTCGCTTGTACCTACCAGATCGGGGCCGAGCGACCCGCGATCGCACACTACCGAAGGCCACAAGCGGGCGTCCCGACGCCCGGCGTCTCAGGCGTCCGTCGGTCTCTACTGCCGCCTTACCTACTTAAGGTTTATGCCAAAAAGCCCCACGACCACCCACGCCTTAAAAATTGAGCTCCTAGACACCTTTATTTTACTGTGTAGAATGCATTGTTTCCATGTACTGTTACTTATGGGCACCCTTTTAGCTATATAAACTTGATATGACGGTCCATGGCTGTAACATACACGTGATATGAATATGAATAGAGTTCGCAATAGAGAAAAAACGACTGCTTGACTGCTATTTCAAGTACTTACCAAAAATGTGATTACTACACAGGGTGCATCAATGTTAACAATTTTAATGATTTTGAATTCGATTTTTTTTTATTTAGGGAAGTATTCTTCAAACCGTGAAATATACACGAAATTGGATAAAGAGTGCTATTAAATAAAATTATATTAAGGAAGTTTAGGAATTTGAAGACGTTTTTAAATATAAAGTCTTATCTTCATAGCCCAGAGAAAGAAAAACACTTTAAATAAATAATTAAGGGCGAAATTTTAGCAAGCAATTGTTGTTCGCTAAGAATAAAATTCCATAACGATTAATATTTAAAATGTTGTTGTTGGGTATACACATAATAGAAAATTAGAAAAAAATAGAAAAGCAAAACTACTATTATGTGTACTACATACCCACCTAAAATATAACTCATTGTATTTAATATGAACTAATTAATGTGCAACGTCTTAAATAATCTTGTTTAATATTTAAAGAAATGTTTATTTATATCTGTAAATGAATGTCCTAGTATTTTTTGTGTTATTTTTAGTTATAACTTTATATGATGATTAGGCTTACTGGAGAGCGGAGTTTAACAGGACCGTAGTCAGATTACGAATGAAAATATTAATATGTTTACAGAAAATATGGTGCAACATAACAAAGAGCAAGGTGAAGTAGAGGATAAAATACCTATACAAATTTAAAATAACACGTAGAAATGACACCACTTATCCGATAAAACTTGGTGTTGAGGCGAGGCTTCCGTGGTATATGAGAATGAGTTAAAACGTATTAGGTAACACATGCTTTTCTAAGTTTTCTGTAGTGAAACGGCGACGTTTATCACATAATATTAACTTGTGTAAGGAAAAAACGTCTACTATTGACAACGGACAGTATGAGAAATTGTTGAGGAATGAACTATATATTAATATATTTGCTGGTAATTGATATGTACCAGATAAAACTTTACATATGTTTTCCAAAATGGTGTATCCCAGATTTTTTTACAACGTTACATTTTTTCTTTTATCGTACTACTGACGGACATTTGAAATAATTCCCGTCTATTTCTTCTCCCTTTTCACTTTTCCCCCCAACTAATAGTTGTTAATGTAAATTATGTTACTATTTATTAAGTGCACACGGCGAACACAAATTACACCAGACGTAAAAAAGAAAGGTATCGACGCGACAACAGCTACTATAAGGTTCCGTAAATAACTGAAAATAAAACCGCAGTTCAAAACGCGAGTCAGCTGTGAAGGCCAACGACCCTCGCGCCGGCTCTGTTAGACTCCGCGCGGGCGCTAAGTATAATGGTGATATATTTAATTTAACTTACTTTGTAAAGGCACAAAAAAAACAATATTTTTAATCAATATAACTATGAATAAGACATGTTTTTTAGGCGCTCTACTGTGCGATTTTGGACTTAAAACGCGAAATTTCAAATGGTTAAAATATATTTGAAAAATTCATGACCAAGAAGTAATCGTCAAGTTGTTATACATTTTTTTTTATTGGGTATTTCTGCCTCACTGGAAAGAAATTTTTTTTAAATAAATATAATTTATACTGCCTAACAAGAAATACCTCAAATGGTTAATACTTCTTTACGATTTCTCTACTAATAATCACTGGAACACATTACATAGTTAACGTTTCTAAAAACTATTTATTTTTATAAAAAATTTACAAAACTATTGTATTGTTGTGAAGAAATATATTCTCAGTGACATATTTCTGGCTGGGCACAACTAAATTTTTAAAATCAATCTCTTAACTGGCTCTTTTTGGCCAAAAAATTTTTTCATTGTGATATTCCAATCAAATAAAACAATGATAAGTGAAAATGCCACAAATAAATAATTACAAACAATATTTGTTTTATCTTCGTAAGGAGTTGACTCCTAGTTCTTTTGAACTTCTTGTCTTAATTTTAACCAAAGAACACCCTGAAGAAGTTTGGTAGTTGAATTTAGGAACATCCTGTATAAGTACACTAGAACATAGAACTAGTATTACCATTGGTTTTATAGTCTAAGTTATCCTATTATAAGTAAAAATAAGAGCTGATGCTTTCCCACAAGTTTTGACTNCCTACCTCGGCTGATATTCTCCGCACACTCGTACCTGGATTCTGCTCTACCAGTGCTAGAATTTCTTCTTCTGCTCTAGGAGTGGATACCGACCTTGGTCTTCCGGATAAATGGCACTATTTGCTCATGGAACCGGTATCACGCAATCTTTGGTGAATTCTTCGAAACATGCGTTGTGAAGGAATCTGTCGATTTGGATAAGCGTCGACATAAAGACGTCGCGCTTCGGTGGCGTTCCCATTAGCACGACCATACATGAAATGCATGTCTGTTAATTCTGCGTTAGAGTAACCAGCCATAGCGAAAGAAAACTTGTGCACTGAGAACAACTGTCAAATACGTATTATTTATTTATCACTAAACATCAACCAACTATTATAAGAAAATACACAACGTTTTTGCAAAATAAAAAAAGGGGCTAAAAAACATAAAACATTCCATATCTCCGCAACCGTTTATTGAGACTTTTCTGCTTATTTTGGTTCATACTATTACCTCCTTTAATATTTTACACTCTTTTTTTAACACCCTGTATTTCTGACTAGGCAAAACTAAATTTTGATTTGAATCAATCTCTTAACTGGCTCTTTTTGGCCAAAAAAATTTTTCATTGTGATATTTCAATCAAATAAAACAAAGAGTAAGTGAAAATGCCACAAATAAATAATTACAAACAATATTTGTTTTATCTTCGTAAGGAGTTGACTCCTAGTTCTTTTGAACTTCTTGTCTTAATTTTAACCAAAGAACACCCTGAAGAAGTTTGGTAGTTGAATTTAGGAACATCCTGTATAAGTACACTAGAACATAGAACTAGTATTACCATTGGTTTTATAGTCTAAGTTATCCTATTATAAGTAAAAATAAGAGCTGATGCTTTCCCACAAGTTTTGACTTTTGTAATCCGTTAGGACCAAATCTGACAAATTAATCATTTATCAGTAATATTTATTATATTTATTTATTACTTGTATTACTGTAATAGTTTATAATTGTAATATTTTAAGTAACGAATATCCTCTTTTTGAGACACACTTTCTTAGATCTGTCGGCGATAACCACACTGCCATCTGACCACGGACGGTCTAATTTTCTTAAAATTGCGGACAATGTCAACAATTAGACTCTTTACTTACTTTTATTACCACATCATAACAGTTTAAATAACAAATTGATTCTTTTTGAGGCACGCTTTCTTAGATCCGAGAGTGTTCACCGCACTGCCCCCTGGCCGCGCACGGCCTAACTTCCTCTAAAACCATGGTCAATATCAACAAATAGACGGACCCTCTCGTCCTGTATATCTAATGGTACTCTATAACGGAATATTTTACGCTGTTTACCTACCACATAATGCGAAACGTGACAAGTGAAACGTGAATAATTACACAAACACAACGTTCATCATATTCACCCATTACACTTACAAACGACCGGGACAAATAGCTTCGTTCCTTGTACGTGCGTTTCTTCGGCAATAATCTGCAGTTGTCACACAAATGAGTTTCAATTATTCTTCCAGCAATATTTGCAAAAGCTGTTATCGTGTTATGGGCGACATAAACCAAGATAAAGAGGCCTTAGACATCGTGTAGTTAAACAGAATGAGACGCTCGTCCTGAAAAATGAGATTCAATTTGTCGACAGCGGAAATTTAGTTTTTTTACTGCTGTCGCTCAGGCGTCCGTGCTATTTTTACAGAAGATGTCGCCCCAGGCATAAGGGTTGCGGGTAAGCGGATCGTAATTTTTTGGGGCGTAAGATTTTATCTACGCTAAAATAAAATGCTTTGCCACCCATTATTTATGCCTAACGAGGCGTTTTGCGTGCAAAGTTATTTACTGTATTTAGTAAACGTTTCACGGCATATGTGAAAACATGTTTCTTTACGTTACATAATTTAATCTACTTACCATTTAAAATTCTGCGACGTATCAGATCTCCCATTAGTAACTTTAATTTTAATGGGATGTTTTACATTTTTTTTTATTTTCCTATTTACAAATAACTAAAAACGAAACACACTAGAGAAGTTTCAGTATCCAATAAAACATTTCGTTTTATTATTTTTGTAAAAATATATTTTATTATTTTGAATTATCTATATATTTCACCAATACTTTGAAAAATGGTCAAACATATACAGGGTTAGTCAACCCTGTGGCAAAGTTGATTTATCGCTAGAATATAGGCAAAATATTTTAAAATGGGTTCAGGTGGAAGGCAAGAAATGCACTTCGTTTTCGGAGGGCTGACCAAAGTTGTATTTTTTTAATGGAACACTGTATTTGGGTGGATATTTATATTTTACATGGAATTATGTAACCTTTTTCTTAATAGGTACTGTGTCAAGAATCAGCCGTTTCCGAGATATTAATATTTTAATATAAAAAATGATATTTTCGGTGTTTGAGATACTAAGCAATCGTCAACATATTGGAGCAGGTTCACCGTAAATTCGGAAGTGGTTAATGGTATCTTTTTCAGACAAAAAATTTGTTTTTTTTTAATGGAACACCTTGTATTTTTTAACAGAATGTGAAAAACCTCAAAATCTACAACTTTGATAATAGGTTCATAATATTAGTTCTATTTTACGATATTTTTCACAATTTCTTTATTCTTCATTTTTTTACCATAAATAGCATCGACGTACTAGGGCTAAAGAGTTGAAACAAAAAAGCATTGCTTAAAATGTAACTTTACCTCCTTCTGCATTTCTGGTGTAATATCAAGACAAGTTTGTCTTATTCTATTTATAATATTAATATTAATATATTAACTAGTCCCTGTTTTTTGCAAACCCCCACAAAAAAAATCTAGTAGTGTAAGGTCACATGATATAGGAGGCCATGATTAATCTATTAGGATGAATTTCTGTCAAAATAAGCTCGACTTCTCTTGAGAAATTCATTACGAACAAGTAAACAACAAAACCATATAAATAATATTAATTAATTAATAATAACTACTTGAATTAAGTTAATTACAGGAAAAACCATTGACAGTTACAAACATTTCTTTTGTTTCACTTCCATGTCAATGCCTCCCTAGGTTATTTTCATAAAAAAATAAAGAAATTGCTAAAAATATCGTAAAATATGAGGAACTGATATATGTAGGTATATTATGAAAGTTGAATATTTTGAGAAGGTCTTTCACATCCAATTAAAAAATACAGGGTGTTCCATTTGAAAAAAAATTTAATTTTTGACTTGAAAAGAGAACATTTGGTACAATTTTGAGAACACTTTGTACAACATTTATAAACAGTGATCACGACACAAGAAATTTACAGTTACAAATAAATACCAGTTTTATTGTTTATACTTATTCAGTTTGATACAGCAGTAATTTTGGCTTTATCTTCTGTCCTTGAGGTTAGGTGGAAACAAGCTTGTTATATTTCTGAGGATGAAGATGAAAAACATATTATTATTGTATCAAACTGAATAAATATGCACAATGAATGAGGCATAAAAAGCTTATTTCCACTTTTCCTTCCTTTGGGGATGATGTTTCTGAATATGAAGACAAAAACAAATTATATTAGAAGCTTCATGTGTTGTATGATGTATTTTAAAGTAATGAAAAATTAAGAATTCGTGCATTTATATTTTATATGCAGATAAAATTAAAAATTCACAAAAATAGTTTATATTTTATACTTTTATAATATTCAAGATTCAATTTTTACAAAAGAACCATCTCTTATAAAACTGTTTGCTATTACTTAATATTTAATAAGCGTAACATTAATAAAAATATCAAACGGATTTGAACAATCACCTGATTTGTGCCTATTTGCAATATAATTGTTTCGCTTGATTCACAACTACTGCTTGACTTGAATCTGATTTGATTTTACATCGAGTCAAGTGAAGCACCTTAAAAATCAAGTCAAGCCGTGAATAGAAGGTATTGTAATTAAATCTTCTCAGCCGTTCTCTCTTAACAATATTGACGTATAAATGACTTCAATTCAAATCGATAAATAATACTTTTTAGTGATAAGTTAACTATCTATTTTTATTAGGTTAAAACAAATAAATCAAAAATGAGGAGTTTCATTTGTAACAAATCCAAAAAATATTGCCTAATTTTATATACACCTATAATAAATTTATTGTACTATGTCTACGCAATATTCTTTAGCCTATTGCGTCTCAGTAATTTTGATCAATTTTGAGTACCTACTACATATTCCTTTCTAGGAACTGTTAGGCAGAGAATAATAGTGTAAATGCAAATAAAAAATTGCACAAATGAGAGAAAACGTACACAAAAGCATTTTTGAAGTTTCGTAAGCTTTGAAGGGAATCAACAATAGAATAATAACGTTTTATTCAAAGAGAATAATGCAGATTTGCATTACTGGCCACTTAAACACGTTATTTTAAAAAACTTAAAGGATAATAAATAACCACTTCTTAGAAACACTTAACCATAAATATCATCGTGAAATATTTTTACGTTTCATGTACATAAAGATTTTACATGTAACTACGATCAAACCAAGGACATTTAAATAAAGGGGACTTATTTATTTACATTTCTAGATGAAGCCTGGTCTATTCACAGTCTAATTGTATCAATGTTGTCAGCTGTATAATTATACTGGAAATGTACTTAATATTTTGATCGCAATTTTCATCACAATTGTGAAAATTATTATTATAGGATAGTATTATTAAGTTATGCATTCAATATTGTTAAATTCTGTACATATTAAACTATTTTTCATTTTTCATATTTGCCATGTTTGAAGACTTGGCAACTACGCAATAATATGTAGCGTGTTCCTCGTTCGTTCTGCCGTGGTTGGCAGAATATGGCGTCTCTTGTTAGAAAATAGTTGTGATTTTAGTAAGTGAAACGTGATTAGTGTTTATACATGTATTTTGGATAAACTTTTAAGGTGTGAATATGGTTAGACAGTGCAGAATTTGTAAGAAATTGGATTATAAACATCCACATCAGCTATCCTTCCACAGGTAAGCGTGCTTGAAGGTGACTTTGGAATGTATATGCAACTGTGGCCATTGTCGTGCGTGTGGGTAACTTTTATTTGAATAAC
>NW_019416533.1:432387-444598 GCF_000390285.2 Anoplophora glabripennis | reverse complement strand
GGTTATATTTAGAATTTACCAGTCGTTTCGCCGATGTAGAGACATATTTTTTTGTGGGGCTGTGTTATTTAATTATTAGGTTACTTGAAAATCTTGATCCTATACAGGGTGTCTCCTATACAGGGTGTCTAGTGGACTGATAATTTTTAAGAAATTTAAATATGCGACCAAATTTTTTTCGCTACAAAGACAAGGGGGCCCACGAAAAATTGTCTTAAGGGGGTTCCCCACCAGAAAACGTTGCACCATCAGATTTCACATGTCATAAAACCCCTGTGTACCAAATTTAGTGATTCTCGTACAACAGGGTTCTGAGATATAAAAAGAAGATTATTCTTAGGGGCGGACTTCAGGGGGCTGTAACTCCGAAAGAGGGGGCCACTTGGAAAAAATAAAAAATACGGGTCCCCTAAATTTGTTCTAGGAATCTGTGATCAAATTTTGTTGCATGAATTTCGGGATACCCTGTATAGAGAGTGTCCCTCGTAACTCGGATTTTTCCATAACTTTTGTAACATCAAGTTGAAACATATCAATTTCACATTTTTCCAGGTTTTACCTAATTTCATATTTTTTCTAATGGTTTACCTATCTGTAATTATTGCATTTTTGCTCGTTGAACTAATACCTATGTCATATAGTTTCAGTGTTATCTGATGTTTTTTTTTTTCTCTAAAAATAATCGGCCTATAAAATTATTGTACATTCAAAATCCTGACGAAGCTTTGCACAAACATATTACGAGGACAAATAACTATGGAAAAGTGCGGTACTGGCATCCTTACAAGATAACTTAAAATTAATTTTAGATTCGAATTTTTCACTACCAAAAACCCCTCGTATCAATTTTTTCCACCTTTTTTAATATGTCTAAATTATGAATACATTTGAACATAAAGTCAAAATTAAACCAATTGTATATCGTAAACCAACAACTTTTTACTTTATTTAAATCTCTTAAAAGTCATAATATTTTAAAAGTTATTTATATAATTTGCTTAAAATTGAATAAGAATGCTATCCGTTTTTCCGAGCCATCTGCAACGTCATGGAGGAGCTGGCTCGATTAGCTTTTACAGGATACAAAAATCTATTTCTCTTGTCAAGTTATCGCGTCTGGGAGATTTATATAAATCACCCTGTATATACAAATCTTTCTGCTGGGGGTACAAATTTTAAATTTTGTGTGCAACATCATAAAGATATCGTGAGTTTGCATTGTGTGAAGTGAACATTAATAAATCGTTTTTATCGCCATTTTCCAATTCTTTCCTTTTTAAAACTGGCGTTTTATAGACAAGAAATCGCACTTTTAGTAAGACAATGACAGAACAAGTAAATTCATCCAGAAAGTGACAAAGCCTAACGCTAAACTAGTGCAACTTCCTTTAATTTTTAATTTTTCGCATTGAAAGATCACGGAGAACATATAAACACCAGAAAGTGTACCTACCTTACCTGTTTTGTCCAGATTTGTAAATATACTCAATAATTTTGATTAATTCATGTGTTACCAGTTTCATAAAAGCATCCTGCGGGGTGTAGTTACATTTATAGTACCGTACGCAATTTTCTGTATGTTCAACAGGCGTGCAAATTTCTGGAATCGTAAGATAAACGTAAGAGGTAAAAGTATATATTTTCCCCCTTATTTTGAATGAATTGTTAGTTGTCTTACACCCTAAACAAAATTTGGAACAATAAAGACGTATTGTTTCTAACTTGCTTAGATTTTCTAAAATGCTGGACAAAAAATTGCGCATATAAACGCACCCCTTAAAAAATTATGGCTATGTGGATATTTTATAGAAATTTTATTATCAGCTGTTGTGGCCTAGCTAATTGTAGATTAAGAATTAAAAGCCATATAATTGCAGAAAGTCCAAGTGGGCATTTATTCAAATACGTTAATTATTATTCCTGGATAATATGAATGAAAATATAGAAGGTATGTTCTTATGACTAATTTACATTTATGCTTTATGCTATTCTAACTGTTGTGGTGTCAAAGGCGACAATAAATCACTGATAAATAATCAGAAGATTTAACGTAGGTTTCCTCCTTAATAAAAATGCTTGTCATTTTCATGCATATAGCCTCATTTGATGCTTTATCGTAGTTAAGCATATAATAAACTATAATCAAAATAACATTAAGCAGTTCAATTTGTATAAAATTATTATTCTGCAAAAAAGCGGCATTTGTAATAATGCTGATGATTTATACATAAGTACTAAGTAGTCACAACAGTCTTTTATCTTATAATTATAAATATTTGATCCTCTTAGGTATGCAAAATACTTGAGACATCAATTGAAAGTGAAATTCTTTAATCGTATATTTATTATCAAGAATATAGTAGTGATTAATATGCGTTCCGCTAATCAATTATATTTCATTTAAAGTAAAGTTTTTTTTTTTTTTTGATTTAATAAAGATAATTTTATAGGGAAAATTATTTACTGAACTCTTTAATTATAAAAGTCTTAAACATCATATTCATTCAACATGCTAATATCATCTGAAGGTGATTACAGGAGTATTAATCACCGCCAGGTAATACCAACATTGCGCTGGTGTACTTGCTCTCTATAATTGTAAACAGCTCTAAAATACTACAATTAAAAGAAGAATAATTGAATATTACTACCAACTTAACAGAAAATTAAATTACCTACATTAATTCTAATGATTAATTTTAAACATATATAGAGACCCATCCAGAATTTATTTTTATAAGATACATGCTGTTAGTATTGGTATCATGATTATCAACCTTAATGTCTACGAGTATTACTGACTATCTCAGTTGGTACTTTCAGAGTCATTAAATTTGATACAAAATTATATAACTGATGCAGGATAACGATAAGGATTGTATATATTTCTTATCTCATTACTAACATTTCTGAATAATAAAACAGTTAAACAATGTCGGATTGATGGAAGATAGGAGATGAAAGAAGCAGCAGAAGCAGAGATAATTCTTGAACTTGTTTGATTCATTAAAAATTTCAGTTTTCAGAGTAACTTTACATAATACCTACTTATTTCTCCAATAGAGGAAAGCACTGTTTTCTCCAGGATTTCTTGGAACAAGGAACAAGTATAGTTTCGGGCAAAGTTCAAATTAATAGTTTACAACGTTAAGAGAGCAAAATGATAAGCTTTAAATGCCAACGAATGTATTATGATATATAATTTGTAGAAAATTTAATAACTTTGTAATAGAAATTAGAAAGTGCATTTTAAAAAGCTCGTACAGCATCGTCCTTTAACTTAAAATTTATGCATATTATGGCGATTATGGTACGCAAACGAGAACAAATAGTACTTGCATCCTCTTAAGACTCCAACACATTATTTGCAAATTCAATTATTACGGGTTAGGAGATCAACAACTGGATGCTCCATTATCTTGATTAAGCGTATGTATAATATATGTACTTAATATTTAATACTGAGTTTGCGAAACACAATTTCAGGATTGGATATTCTACGATTTTTCAAAAGTTGAAGACTTAGTTTTTGATCAATTACTTAAAAGTCATTGAAAATTTAAATTTCAAACTTGGAAGACCATCCAGGGAAAGTCCACAATGCTCGTCCATCTTCCAGTGGTCTGTATGTTGGTGTATTCCCAAAAGTTATACAAATTTAGGCGAGCTTCAGCAAAGTGGGGTTTGGGTGAAATTTTCAGATTTGGGAATGCTCGTCTCTTGGATCGGTGTAGTAGAAAAAGGCTGAAGTTAATATCCTAACCTAACCTGTATTGTACGTTACAGATAAGTAAGTAAGTATAGGTAATAATCTAATTATCCGTGTATTTAACCAAACATTAATCGAGACTCAACATATTATTGTTTTTAATTATTGTAATCAAACTACTCCATTTAAACACAATTTTCACCAAAATAACCGGATAAACGGATACTTATCCAGCACTCAGTGGCGGCTCGTGAAGGAGGACTCTGGGACTCCGCCCCCCACCCCCCCAGATACTTTCAAACTATAAACTTAAAATAATGTATTTATTTAAATCAATAAGAAATCTAAATAGCATGCATTCAATATCTCTTGGATGTTAGGTTGGTTGCATAGTGTGCATGTACTCCGTGAACGTAGCTCAGATTAATGCCATCTGCCATCTATGATCGTACCAAAGAGTTATGTTTAACCGCGCGCGCAATCCCGACTCCATCGCGGACCGTGAAATCTGAGTCCATCGTGCAAGCATATTTTTACATATGATTGGACAAATTGGCACGTGGAGGGGATAGGCGACGATAGGCTCGCGCGCTCGCGCGCTTTGTTTTGGGACTCCATGAGGCAGTAACCCGTATCACTGAAGTGTGGTTATATGTGTTTTGTTTTTGCTTTGGCGCTTTTTAAGACAATATATTTTATAAGTTTAAGTTTAAAGGGTTTTATGAGGATTTGTGAAATAAAAAAACTTGTTATTAGTAATTTAAGTTTAGAGGAAAAAGTCGAATTGAAAAATAACGGACGTCCAACGCCAGTGTTGAATTTAGTTGAGGTGCAGAAAGAATGCAAAAAGTGGGCCGGCTTTCGCAAATTTGATAAAAACATTTATGATAAGACCCTGTGGCTGTATGGTTGTGACCAAACAAATAGATGTTTTTGTTTTGTATGTTTATTGTTTGGAGGAGGCGAAGAAAACTGGACGAAAACTGGAGTTTCTAACTTGAAACATTTAGAAATTAAAATTAAGAAACATGAAAATTCTCCTAAACACAAAAATAAGTTGGTGAGTTTTTTACTTTTAGGAAGACTAAATATTGCTTCTTGTTTAAATAGTGCTTATGCAGAACAAATAAATAGTAAATAGTCACAACGAAACAGTTAAGAAAAATCGATTGCTTCTTTCAAAAATTTTAAATATCTTCAAACTATGTGGTACATGTAACCTTTCTCTTCGTGGACATAATAAAAAAAGTGACTCGGTAAACAAAGGGGTATTTTTAGAACTGATAGACTATAGTGCAAAAATTGATCCCGTTTTAGATAAACATCTTAGTGATGCCCATGTTTTTAAAGAAACTTCAAAAACTATACAGAATGAACTATTACAGTAATCTATATAATTATATCCTAACTGGGTTGGTTGATCGATTATCCACTTCAGCCCCCACACGTTGGAATTTTATTTCTCGCATTGTATCTAAGTAGCTACTGTACACACTGACAGTATTCATTTTGGGGTACTTGCAAAACACAATGACCTCCCCCCCCACACCCCCCACAGCTCTTATGATGTACGTCCTCTTTTCAAAATGCGCCCCCCCTGTATTCAAATCCACGGGCCGCCACTGCCAGCACTACACGCCATACACCTCTCCACGAGATGGATGACCTAATGAAGACGATGAGAATAGACAAAAACAACACACGACAACCATAGAATGGGGTGGAGTCACTCAATAATGACATTTACTTCGATTTAGGTACAAGTGTGCGAAATACGAGTTTCATCTGGTGAATCTATTTAACGTGTACCTATATTTGAGTGAAAGTACTCAGTTTTAGTTCAAATATTATTATAAATGAGTAAATTATCAAAATGCTCAATATTGAGTGAAAATGTACTCAATGGATTCGCTCTTTACCATTATTGCTTATTTTTTTACAGTGTATTGTTTATTTGCTACTGGCTCATTTTTCTCCTTTCTTTATGAAGTAATGATTTTTTCTGTAAATGTCGAAGGTATTCTTTTTAATATACTGAGTTTGAAAATGTAGACCTAAAAAGTAGGTAGAGGAAATGTTAGGCAAATTATCACGAGAAAAGTAACTAGTAAAAATTCAATTTTGTTTTATAAATATGGCTATCTAACCTAAAAAATTTAAAATTGGTTGGGCATCTATATTTCAAAAAAATTTGTAGGTTGGTTAATTTTAAGATAAGAAAGGCTCTGAGTAATAAGCATTACGATAAATACATAAAAACCTAAGAAATTTAAATAATATAATGAATGTGTCGTAGTTTTAAATCTTTTTTTTTTGAAGCGTATGAAATTTACTTCACCATCTTTCTTGCACAAACAATATTTCCTGTTCAGTCATCACGCCTGGATTTATCATAAAGTTAATTTCAGTGCAAATAAGAATATTTATCAACAATTTAGGGCAATGCCTTCCCTGTTCTTCCCGCAAATATTTTCTTTTCTTCAGTAATCTGCGCGTTTTGGTCTTATCCCCCCAAAGTACAGCCTAAGTCTCTTGGAAACTACACGTCCTAACGCAAATCTTGCACCCACTTAGCCAAAATCTCGCCCGAACTTTAATTGATGTAGATGCGTAGTTTCTTGATGGGGCAAACGACTTACTAATGATATAATAGCCTCGCCCTAATCTCGCCGGCAAAGCGGAGATATATGAGGAAGTGCTGGAATGGCGCGTACGCGACGGGGGTAATCTGTAATCTCCCGCCCTGTTGACTGATGTCGCGGGCCACGACAAGTGACAGCACAAGGGGTGAAACGGTGGTGCGTGGCACGTCCCTGGTGCTCAGGTGGCGCGAACTCCAGTAATATCGACGACGGCCTTCTATCATCGTCGCATATTGTGCAGACGTACTTTTCAGTGATATATTTTTTACCGTCTTAGGATTACGGAAGATTTATGGGTGCCAGCCAGGATATATTAGATTCGCCTTCAGATGAACGAAACTAGGGACTTGTTTAATTGGTCTTGGCATGAGGTCGAGTGTGCGAGAGAGCTGGGGAATTTGCCACACCCTGGATCTCGCACATTACAATTTGTCTTATAATTAGTTTTCAAAATTAAAACACTATAGATATGCGAAAACAACCAAATTCATTAAATCTTACCATAAGAATAACTTTCTTCTATAATGTAAAAACTTAATATCTCTACAGTCTCTTTTGTAATTTTACTTGTTTTACTAAAATAAGAGGTATCTACCTACTTTATTATTTTACTAATTTCACAATATAGTTTTAGTTTAGGTATTTACAGAATTTTTGCACACATTCTTTCTATAAGTTTTCAGTGTTACTCTGCTGTAGTTTTACCATCATATATTTTTCATTTTACGTTGCAACATTTTTGAGCTATTTAAATATGTTTGTAACACTACTATACAGGATGATTCACAAACGGTGTCCAAAAATTAAACCTCGTATTCTTTAGTGAATTTTAAGGGGTCTTTCGTATAGTTTTTATATAAAATAAAAATTGTACTAAAATGATCACTTCCTTGCTAATAATAAAAAAGAAAGAACTAACAATATGGCTAAATAACAAGCAACCAATTATCTAACTTTAAATAAACTAAAATTCTGCACTTGTCACAGGAACTATAATTTAAAAAAATGACAGCTATTGTAGATATTCCTTGCATTTGTCGATAAACTTATCGCTTTTTTCTAAAATCTGATTTTTTAATATTGATGACAAATTCTGAATATAGTTTCAGGTAGCCTACCTTTTGCACCTTAGTGCCAGATTAGAAACAAAGTAAGGGACAAATATCATTTGAAAAGTTTGCAAAGTTTCGGAGAAGTTCAGGTACTTAAGAACTTACTATATTTGACTGAATAAACTAAAAGGACATTATACATATATTCCTCTATTTTAGTGGTAAAAATTTGTTTTATAATGTATTTTCGCGTGAATAGCGAATAAGGGAGATGTTAAAGGTGGATGGCAGTCACTTCCCATATATTTTTAAAGTAAATTACAATTCCGGATTGTTATTTCACATTTTTATTGCGAATTCACATATCTAAATTTTCTCATTAGGTTGTAAAAATGCAGTTGTCATTTACACAAAAATGTGTTAATAATTTTTGTAACGGAGTAAAAAATATAATATTGCTTCTAAAATATAACCTTTAAGCAAAAATATATTTTCTTTACAGGACAGCTTTTCTTATTTAACATTCTATAGGAATACTATTGGAAATGTCCGTCTATTGCAACGTAATCGATCACGTAGAAGCTTCAGAGAAAAGTATTTGTCAGTTTCAGACTTTTCCTTTTACGTTACTTTACAGTTCATACTTCATCTGCAGAATAACAAATAAGTCAATTTTTAGTAATACTGCACACCATTAATTTTAAAAGTCTATCATTGAAAGAACAATTAAAACTAATTTTTCAATAATTCATAGCATCAAATAATCCTACAAGGAATTTAAAGATAACGAATACATTTTGAAGATACTGGATGGAATAGAAAATAATTCTTAGCATTCAAAGTAAATTAAAAAAAATGTTTCATTCTTTTCATGAAAATATTTTTACGTTTACTTATATTGTTGCGTTCTTGTTTTGCTTCATAATATGTGAATGTGAACCGTCATCAAGTTATAGTAAAAACGAAATAAGTACCATTTCTATTTTGTGATCTGAAACATCTGCATGTTAACAGGTCTTTGTGCTAGAAATACTATTAACACCTGATGGCAGAATGAATTATTTGTGTCTCTCTTTATGCGAACATGAATAATGAAGTTGTATAGTATAGTTTCCTGGTTGTATATAAGTCGTATGACACACCGGTACCGTTTTAGAGAGAATATGCAGCGATCGAGTTTGTAAAAGACAAACATGGTAACCGAACATATCGTTCAGCATTCTCGTTTTTGACGCAGCCAAATGAGATATGTAGTATTAGTTACTTTGATCAGAACAAGAAGTAAATGAAGTAATTAGATGTTAAACATATTAAGTATTTGTGAAAAAAGTTAGTTGCCTATTAGTAGTGGCATAAAATATACAAAATTAATTTCCGTAATATTTATTTTCTGACATACGTATACATAGATGTCAATCTTTTTCATTTAAGCGTGTAATTAATGTTTTATTTAAAGAGATCTTCTAGTCTAACCCCTTCACATAATAATTTAGACTTACAAATCCTTCACTCTAGTCTATTTCAGTGCAAAATCCGACATGAAACATGAAAAATTAAAAAAAATATGTACCTACTCTTTTAATTATAAGATTAATGCTTTTATGTAATTGAGCGTTGGCCACTTTAAAATAATTAATATATTTTGTTATGATTTCAATAAATAACTTCTCTTAGCAAACTTCTCTTTTACAAACTTTTTTTTATTTAACAAGAAATCCACAATGAAAATAATAAACAGTTGTACAGTTGCACATTATTTATTACTTATTATTTATTAAGTTATTACTTTTATTGCGGCCAATAAAGTGGGTACTATTGAAAATTATAAACACTATTTTGAGTTTTATATTCAAGTGTTTGCATATTTATAAGTTCTAAGAATACTGCATAAAGTAATAGAAAAGTAGGAGATTATAACTACTTACATAAAACAACTGGGAGAAAACGTATAATTTAACAACAATCATGCTGGCCCCGTTCTGTTGACGTTGATTTAGCATCAAAGTACTACATGTCATGTAATTTTCTTCTACATATATGTTATTATTCTCTCGAAATTAAATTATATTGTCAACTAATATTACAATTATGTTATCGACTAATATAATATTATTAATATTAAATTAGAAAGCCACCTAAAATTGAATCGGTTCATGGAACTTTAACACCTTATTTTCTACAGTGTGGATTCGATACATTTCACCGAGGTTTCTCTTATTGCCCGAAAATAAAATGTTTAAGAACCTAAAATAACAAATAAGAAAAATACAATACTTTATATTATTTTACGAAACATTTGAGGTGACAAAAATATAATTTTTAAACAGAATATTATAAAAAATAACTATTATCCTTTTCGCAGCTATTAGTGTTAAATCCTTTTAAGACCACCAAGTTAATCTGGTGATAGAATGACACTAATATTTAGTTTATAGCATCGTAGTCGAAACGTCTGACTATAGCATGAAAATAGTTTTCCATTTGCTCTATAAAATACAGTATTTCAAAAAATGGCAAATGTGGAGAGAAAGATGTTTGCTTGTAAACTAGATAAAAGCTGAAATAATAAATTAACACTTTTTTAAGCATAGTCTTTGCATAGCTCTTTGTAGAATGTGAAGGTAGTATTTAAGGGATGAATTTACGACTTCTTTCTTGTTTCTTTTTTCAAATGCTTTTAATATATCAGTCACAACAGCGTGTCTTTTATGTTTATGCGTTTTTCTTAATAATAAAAAAACGACAATGTTTGTATTTATTCCTCATTTAACGGTTATTATGTTCTTATAAAAAACTTCCGTTTGCATGTGATTGGAACAACAGTTATGGTTTTCCGTCTACTCTTAGCCCTAACAGGATCGTATATACAGGGTGATCCAAATTTTAATAGACAAACATCAGGAAAGTACTAAACAAGAAAAATTAACATTACTTTGCTCTATGAACATAGGCGCAGAAAGTCACCTTTGGTGAGATACAGGGCGTTAAAATTAACAAAAATATATATTTTTTAAATAACTGGTAAACCGCTTCATCAAATTTATCCAAATTTGGTATGTACATATTTTTCACCATCATACCAAACACAACACGAACAACAAGTAAAGTTTAATGAAAAACAAATAAATTAAATAAATTGCTCGAAGTGTCCACCTCCAATCTCAATGCATTTTTGGTATCTTTTGGTTATAGAATTAACAGCAGCTCTGATTAAAACTGGATTTTGCTTCAAATTAGTGCAGGCCTCATTTAGCCTTTGCACTAACTGGTCTCTATTTGCTATGGGAATGGCATAAACGTCATTTTTTAGTTTACGTCAAATAAAATAATCTAAAATAGTTAGATCAGGTGGCCAAGGTAAGGGGCCATTCCGACCAATCCATCTGTTTTGGTAGTGGTTTGTCAGCCATTCACGAACTACCTCAGCAGATTGTGCTATTTTTGATATCCGATGTTTTTAATTTCAGTTTTAATCAAACTCTATGTTTAAGTCTTATACAAAGATTTAGGTATTAGCATATTTATTTGAAAATGTCTGACTCTACTTTTAGACGAACCTATGCTCAATTAATTAAGTACATACGATGCGATAGATTTATTTATTTCATTATGATGGTGCCAGAATGATCTACTAATGAAGAATGGACACAATTATGTACACAGTTATGTATTATGCCATTTATGTATGACATTGTATTAGGGAGTATAAGCGAGAACACCGATTTTATAACAAAGAAAGGGATAAGTGAAGTAAAAGTTTTAATTTAAATAAGGAAACGTTATCCTTGTTTCTCCGCCACTGGTTTTTGAATTTGGACTGTGGTATACAGGACTGTATAGGAGAAATATTTGAAAAACAATGTGTACCAAAGGACCACGCTCAATCCTTATGGAAAATGGGTTTCGGACAATTTTTCTGAAACTTGGCAAATCGGTAGTTCTTAACACGCTGATCAATAGTCTCAATGGGCACAAAGCCCAAAAACCCCTCCAACCCTTTCGAATTCGACCCCCAAGGGCGAAAAGCTGATCATAGGCCGATTGCCTTACCGCAATATTATACAGCCATAAAATGATTATTAGTAACCCACCCAGTGACTTTTATCTTCTCGCCATTGAGTTACTCTCCCACTTTGCATTGGGAAATTCTGTATAAAATGTTATATAACACAATCTCCTTATACAATTGAAAGCTAAATGTTACTGCTTGTTTATCATATTCAAAGTTTCCAAAAAAAATATGGAAGAGCGGCTGTAATTTTAAAACCAAAAAAGGCATAATAGTCAAATATTACACAAATTTTTAATGTATGTGCAACTTCTCGACAATTTTTAGAAAAATTTTGCCCCTTGAAGGAGGTTGAAATAAACATTCCCTAAGTTATTTTTTGCTACAACTTTTTTATCTGACAAAAATTGAATATTCAAAAATACGTATTAGATAT
Organism: Anoplophora glabripennis; assembly: GCF_000390285.2. Lineage (NCBI taxonomy): Eukaryota > Metazoa > Arthropoda > Insecta > Coleoptera > Cerambycidae > Anoplophora > Anoplophora glabripennis. The sequence goes on along the minus strand of NW_019416533.1, from coordinate 432,750 downwards.
CCTAGTTTATTTTATAACTTTTACGTCTCTTACTTTTTTGCTTTTTTTCTCAATTACTTAACAATACACGAAGTTCGATAATTAGTCTGCCAAAAAAAAGTTTTAATAAACATAAGCCGAAAATACCTGTGAGAACGGTTTTGTTCAGTATCTCTGGAATATGTAAATTAAACATTATTCATCATTAGTAAAATTTGGCATAATTCTTGTTAATTTACACCCAAAAAGTATTTAGTTGATAACAGTGACAACTTACAGAAGAGTTAATTGTGACAACTGGCATGACAGCAGCACACTTAGTTTTTCTTTGATTGATTGCAATCATATACGGTGTGAGGTGAATGGTAATACATTTTATTTTTT
>NW_019416533.1:231063-432315 GCF_000390285.2 Anoplophora glabripennis | reverse complement strand
TCCCACACCAGTTTTGAACTTACCTTGTGTGCGGCTAAAGCTTTAATTGCAGCTTGACTATCAGAGAATATATATATGAGTTTACGTCTATAACCTCTACGTACATTCTCTGCCAGACACGCCATTATTGCGAAGATTTCTGCTTGGAATACAGTAGGGAACTCCCCCAGACTGTAGCTTGCACTCCATCTGGGTCTGAGTCCATATATTCCTGCACCCGTCCCTCTGATCATTTTGGAGCCATCTGTAAACCATACTAGGCTCCATCTTTCCAGGGTATTAAACCTTTCCTCCCACTTGCTTTGATCTTCTTCTTCAGAAGTTACTCTGAAACTGAAACTGAAGCCATGACCATATTAATTTGAAAATGTCTGACTATACTTTCGGATGAACCTATGTTCAATTAATTATAGACCATGCGGCAGATTTATTTATTTCATTATTATGGCGCCAGAATGATCTACTAATGAAGAATGGACACAATTTATTTTGAGTAGGTTCTCTATGATGAAGCCAAATTAGAGCAGGTACTTGAAAATAATCCAATAGAAAACTATAGTTACAGAGAGTCCACTGAAAAACATACCATACAGTTTAGATATGGCATTGTTAGGGAGTATAAGCGAGAATACCGATTTTATAACAAAGAAACGTAGGAGTATAAGTGAAGTTTTACTTTAAATAAGGAAACGATATCCTTGTTTCTCCGCCATTGGTTTTTTGAATTTGGATCGTGGCATACAGAACTAGGAGAAATATTTGAAAAAAATGTGTATCCAATTTGGATAAATTTTATGAAGCGGTTTTACAGATATTTAAAAAAATAGTATTATTTTTCTTAATTTCAACGCCCTGTATCTCATAAATGGTAGCTTTCTGCCCATATGTTAATTTTTGTTTCTCGAAGTTTGTCTATTAAAATCTGGACCACCCTGTATAAGGGAAATTCCTTGGGAAATTATGTATAAAATGTTATATAACACAATCTCCTTACAAAATTGAAAGCTAAATATGTTACTGTTTGTTTATCATGTTTTGCATTCCTCAAATTAATGTCAGAGTAAAATGTTTACCATATAAAGTGTTTTCAAAGGAAGTAGCACAAATGATACCGGTGAATCTGCAGCTAAAAAGAACACGTTTGCATAAAAATGATCTTAATAAAATGTTCACTCCCTAGGAGATACAGACTCTCAAAGATTCCAAAAAAAAAAAAATGGAATAGCGACTGTAATTTGAAAACCAAAAAGGTATAATAGTGAAACTTTACACAAATTTTCTACTAATGCATGTGCAACTTCTCAACAATTTTTCGAAAATTTCTGCCATTGAAGGGGATTGAAATAAATATCCCCTAAGTTATTTTTTGCTACAACTCTGTTATTTGACAAAAACTGAATATTCAAAAACACGTATAAAATAGCCTAGTATATTTGATAACTTTTACCTATATTACATTTTTACAAACTTATTTAACTTGCCTTGTTAGTATGGGTGAAATCTTGCAAACTGAATTTTAAAACAGTTATCCCCAACCGATTGAACTGAAATTTTGCATACACGTTTAGTTTGGATGACAATGCATGGTGGCACTAAAGGCTTGTTTTTTTTTAAATTACTTGCTTTTTTTCTCAATTACATAACAATACACGAAGTCCCATAATTAGCCTGCCAAAAAAAGTTCTAATAAACAGGTTAAAAACGCCTGTGAGAACGGTTTTATTCAGTATCTCTGGAATATGTAAATGAAACATTAGAAATCTGCTGTTATACTATTATCAAAATGCCAAAACATTTTAAAATTTGATTTGGAAATAAATCAGAATAGATATATTGAGGGTGAAGCTAGCTCAACTTTTGTGTGGATATTTCTTATTATCACGATATTTACAAATTTTACGTTTATGGACAGAAGAAAGGTGCACTTGAACTTCTATGAAACGCAACTTTTTCAAATAAAATCTAAAGTTCTATATCATCCTATAAAAATATAAATAAGAGTCAGTAAATCGGGTATCCTAATAGCCTCACAAACTTCATTATTAAAAAAATATGAAAAAATACTTGCAATGGAAGAAAGCTATAGGCCTTGGTGGTGGTGGTGCACCCTTGCAGCCTATATTAATTAGAATTCCATATTTTTGAATGAAGAATATACTATGGTTGTCTAATTATGGGTCACTCTGCATAAATCTCAGAAGAGGTTTGTAAATGTAAGTAAAAATATGTAAGGGGTGTATAAATTCGAATCGAATCTTGAATATTTTCTGGACGTAGGTGTATGATTCACTAAGGATTTCCAGTAATTTAAAGAGGAATTATGGGATTTATTTAAGAACAAAAAGGTGTACACTTTTTAGCTAATTTGTTCTCTTCCATTAACCTCTGGGATGACACTTGTTTATATGAACGTTCTTATACGGACGTACCCACGGTAAGAATTATAAAAAAAATACATAAAAGCACCCCATTTGGTTCATCCGCAGTTCTTATACACACCAAGATAGTATAAACAATCCGCGGTCTGCATAAACGGACCCGCCTGCTCGGAATTATTAATGACTGGCGTCCACCTTGGCGCTCAAGGAGTGTTTAGCGAGGACAGACCCTTATCACTCCGATCTAATTAGCGAACGCCGTTTGTGTAGCACGCCGGTCGAAGATATACACAGCCGCGTTTTCGAAATATCAGCCGGGACGTCCCCCGGGAGCGCTTAAACGTTTATCCCTACGTTCCCCGCTGTGTGCCGAACTCCCGTAAAGACCATAAATGATTATTTGTTGATGCCTGGCGGTTATGGAGCTCGCATACAATGGAACAATGCGCTGGGAATTATTGACGACGAACAAAAGGATGGTTTTTAAGAGGAAACAGCGTTGCGCTGCAATTTAAAACGTGGAGTCGTCGCGGCTGCATCTAAATATTTATATCTAAGCATTGGTTCTCGCTGTTGAAGTTGAAATGCCAGCATTACCTCCATATCGGTAGTTTGGTGACGTGACTGTGCAAAGAACGAATATATTTTTGGAGAAAATATGTAACTATTGGCAAAAGAAAACGCCTTTTACTTAAAGAGCCTTCTTTAAAATTAGATAACAATTTAAAAAAGAAATGAATGAATTAATTTATTTAATTCTTAAATTACGATAACTGACTAATCACATAACATTCTACACCGAAAAAAAAATTCACAAGCTAGTAAAAATTTACAGCAAAAACAATTATACAATAGAGACCAGAGAAACAGTTTAATTGCAGTAATTGCAAGATTCCCTGGCCAGTAAACTAGTCACAAGTCTAACTGTGGCTACCAAGGACATTTAAATAAAGGAGACTTATTTATTTACATTTCTAGATGAAGCCTGGTCTATTCACAGTCTAATTGTATCATTGTTGTCAGCTGTATAATTATACTGGAAATGTACTTAATATTTTTATCGCAATTTTCATCACAATTGTGAAAATTATTATTATAGGATAGTATTATTAAGTTATGCATACAATATTGTTAAATTCTGTACATATTAAACTATTTTTCATTTTTCATATTTGCCATGTTTGAAGACTTGGCAACTACGCAATAATTTGTAGCGTGTTCCTCGTTCGTTCTGCCGTGGTTGGCAGAATATGGCGTCTCTTGTTAGAAAATAGTTGTGATTTTAGTAAGTGAAACGTGATTAGTGTTTATACATGTATTTTGGATAAACTTTTAAGGTGTGAATATGGTTAGACAGTGCAGAATTTGTAAGAAATTGGATTATAAACATCCACATCAGCTATCCTTCCACAGGTAAGCGTGCTTGAAGGTGACTTTGGAATGTATATGCAACTGTGGCCATTGTCGTGCGTGTGGGTAACTTTTATTTGAATAACGGTAAAATTTTATAAAACTGACTTGGTATTTTTTTAAAATTTTTGCTGAAATAGTAAGAAAACAATAATATGAACCACGTTTGGCCATTAAAATCAAAGGAAAATGCTGCACCACAAATAAGTTACAGACATTATTTATATTTAATATATTTATAGGTATTTCAATGTTATCCCTTATACCCAACATTACAAATTTTAATCATTCATCATTTTCATTTTCCTCTACGACAAAAACCTTTTCAAAAATATATTTACAATTTTACTAAATGCACGAGCATAAAAACTGAATAAATACAACAGCAAAAATATGGTGGTGGTTCACTTATACATAAAAATACCGAAGATGCAATCAACTGAAAGTTGCATTCATTCAACCATTTGATGTTCTCCTTTGGGAATATATTTTTATGTCTCACTGAAAATTTGCCTCAGTATTCTAAAAGTGAAATGTGAACGTTTTTAGGATGCTTGGGGATGGTGCAACAAGAAAGAAATGGTTACAGTTATTGGGATTCCAAGAAGTTATAAAAATATTATATATATTTATTATAAAAATACTGAGTAGCTGTTGAAATATATTGACTTAGGACTATAAAATATTTTATTTTGACCCATCCAAAATGTACGACATTGGAGATGTAATCGCGCGCATCAGTTGGATGAAAATAAAGCCCTCTGCTTTCCCCTTGTCTAGCTTCACCCAACATATGAGATAGACTGTGACATGCATAGTCCCCTTTATTTAAATGTCCTTGGTGGCTACCAACAGTACCAACATTAACTAAAATGTCTTGCTGTTAGAATTACTACTAACAGTAACAATTATGTTGCTACGGTTAATAAACTGTAAAGGTATAATAATTTAACGTTCAGTTAAATTAAGTAAGCTATATTGGTACAGTAGGGAAGTTTTATTTTCGAGGGGACAGTAAAAAAAGAACTTGTATTGCTAATAGATGTAAATTTGTCACTTATCTTAAAAAAAACTAACTTATGTAGATAAAAAAACAATAATGGAGGCCGATTTACTAAATCAAAACACACAAAATCAACTCAATTTCAGTCAAAAGCGTATTTAACATTGCTTTTTGGTTATTTTACGTCAGCTTACTTCTGCTACTATGGCTTTACAACTACGCCAGGAGACGAGCAACCCCCACTTTGTTGTAGGGTAGGTATCTTTTACTTAGCTAACATTGCCTATACAAGAGACCAACGGTTTTACATTCATTTCGAGGGATGGTGTGTCTTTCTATACAAACCTCGCCTACACCGATATACATGCCACTAGAATGTGGACGAGCATCGCGAGCCTTCCCTGGATGGTCGCCCATCCAAGTACTACCTGCGATCAGCATTGCTTGACAAGAATGCAAAGTCAGTAGGCCGCACTAGCTCTTTTAATCAATATTTTTATTTTATCGCAATATAATTGCATTGCATGCCCGTATAATATTACTTTTTAATACTATGAGATGAGATCTTTGGCTTACGACAAAGAAAATATTTCCTAAATCTTTACGTCTCGGGTACAGTATTACCTTGAAGCAAAATAAGATAATTTTTGCAAGTTTTCCTACCGTTTTCAAATTATAGTTTGTCAAAAAAAAAATTATAATGCATAAGGGTTTATTTTCATTTTTCCATATATCAAAAATAATAGAAAAGCCATTTGAAACAATTCGATTATAAAAATCTTATAATATCCACTTCTTATACTAATAACTGAAAGTCCAATAAAAAAATTAGTGCCTTATATAATTGTATTTCAAAAAAGTACTGCCATAGCATCGCGATTTTGAGAGCTGCGTTTTTTTGCACGCCCAAAGCACAGGACTTGAATTGTGCGCGATTTTAATTCCGAAAAGTTGTCAGCATTGTGCAGAGTCACATGTTGTAGTAAACATATTAGACAAAATGTGTACGGGGTGATTCACAACTAATCCAAAAAAAAAACTTGGGAATAGATGCGGCATGAGAAATGGAGTCAATATTCGACAAAAATTTTTTGCAAAATCCTTATAGTTTCCGAGAAAAATATTATTGAAATTGTAGTACTTTCAAGCATTATATCGTTGTACAACTGTAGTGTCTAGCGTCATTCGCAATACGCGTGGAGAGCCACGTGGCCTCAGCGACTCCGAATACTAAATCCGATTTTACAATCGTCGTTGCGATAGTGTTTACAATAGTTTCTTAGTAAGTTAGTGTCAAAAATGGTTTGCGTGTATAGCAACTCGGAGATGATGGATATCGTTTTAATTTATGGAGAAGCAAGACAACATTTGTATTATGGTGAAGCATTCGTGTTATGATGAAGCAAGACAACATTTGTGTTAGTTCGTAGAAACTGAGTAAGACGACCCAAATGTGTTTACATGTAGGTGGACAAAATTTTGAACAGTTGTAACATCATGTATGTCAAATTATTTTATTAAGTAAAATCACAAATTAATTAATAATAACAATAGCGGCAAAAGCAATTGAATTTGCTGATATAAAATAGGTGCTATAAAATTTTATTTATTTCTTTCCTTAGAAAATAAATTCTTTCAATATTCAAGTGTATTTTTAAATCATTTTCGAATTACCATTTTTGATTTTTTCTTCACAAAATTGTATTTGTAAGAGACATTGCACAACGGTGTCAATTCTTCGGAATGAAAATCAAGCACAATTGAAATTCTACATTACTTTTGGGTCACCCTTTATTATTTAAAAGTCTCAAGAACAGAACATCTACAGCAAGTGTCACACTAAAGTGTGGACAATTTGGTGTGAATATCAGCTTTATAAATAATATGTGCAGCAAGTTCAAGTCCTAATGTTTCAAGACAGAGACTAAGAGAATACAGTTTTATGAATTGTTTTTATGGCAAAATGTAAAATGACTAGCATATACTATCTACATTTTTTAGTTAAATAACTTGCTTGTACTATATCAGGATGTCCTTAAATGTAAAAAAAATGATGTGACGTCTATACGACGGTGTTTCACCTCATTTTAGTCGTCTCATTCATGATTATCCAAATAATGGATTTTCCAACAGGTTGATAGACCGCAAAAGCCTTACAAGATTGTCTGAAATCTCAACATAAAAATGACCCAATATTGTTAGTTGACACAACTTATTATATTTATATAATAATTGTTTATATTTGTATTGCGCGAATTTTCATAACAATGTTTTTCCGTAAGTAAATTATGTCGTCCTTATTTCCTCTGTTTTCTATTAACTTGTGGTGGATAAAATAAAGATTTGGAATGTTGTCTAGTATCCCAAATGATAGATAATGACTTGAAGACTATAAAGATCGTCAAAATAGATGTGATTGTCTACTTAACAAGAATTTGAAATAATCATAATTAACCAGCATGATAAGCGTAAACATCTGACTACAAAGGACAATGACAAAGAGCGGAGCCAGCCCGGCGAGTTTTTTCCGAGACTGCTCCGAGTAACGACTACCGACATAAAAATCTTCGGTATGGTGAATTATTACCAAGAGTCGGCTGAATTCTTACATTATGGTGCTGGTTCAAATTAAGCACAATTTGTTCTAAGAGAGAGGAAAACTAATTGGAGGAATTATTTCCTACAACTTACTTTGTTAACGTCTACGTGGACGTTTTTTTGTTTGTATTTACCTTTTTAATTGACAGGAACATTCGAGAAAAAATGGGTTGAAGGTGCCAACGCCATTTTAGATGGTATTCGTCTGAAAGCATTTTTTAATCACCCCATTAATCAATTATTTCTATACATGGTACAAAATAACAGCGTAAATTCAAAGTTATTTACGAGTGAAATTATTTGGTGTAGAATTTTTAGTGAATTTAAGGTTTTAACAAAGAAATGAGTTTGTTAACACAATTTTTAGTTAGAAGAAACGATATGTGTGAAAATGAGAACATACTATGTAAAATCTGCATTTCTGAGTAGGCCTAACACAAAGTTGTGTACAAAGAGATACCGACGCGCAGTTTGTACTCTGCTGTCAGACAACAAATACATTTGCTTGACTTTAGCTAACAAATACTTGAGTAAGCATTACTAGTGTTATTATTTCAACGTAATTGGTATGGACTTTTTTAACAAAAAATTGTGTTGATTTTTAGTGAAAGTTTATTTTCGAGTTGTTTTAAATATAAAAAAAAACATGTAACTCGGAAATGTTTGTATATTTTTCATATCTATACCAGGTCAGTGATACTTTGACATTAATTTTAAGTATCAACTATTAATCCAATTTCTATTGATCTATTTAAAATATCTTCAGAGGTCTTTATATCTTATACACACTTTTTAAAGTTCGACACCCTGTACCTCGAAAACCAGAGAACTCTTGGTACATTAAGTTCTTTTTTGTCTAAATGATACAAAGAACAATTTTCTGAAGTTATGATATGTACTTTGAAAACATTCAACGTATGAGCATTCTGTAATCTTAAATTAAGTAAAGCTTCTTCAGCTAAATGCCTTCTTTGGTGAGGGAAGAGAATATATTTTGGTTTACTGTGGTGAGTACAGTTTGTAGCTCAAATCACTGGCTTTTTCCACAAATATGCTTTGAAATAGGGTCAATTACATACATATACAGGGTGTCTCATAATTAGTGTCCAATAATTTACCACTTGATTCTATTGCCAAAAATAAGAATATTTTTTCATATAAATATTGGTCGAAAAATGCTTCCTAAGGGAGCTATGCCCCCCTAAATGGGGGCCTCAAAAAAATAATTTTTTTAAATATTTCCGAAATCGGTTGAAGGAAATTTATGAACTTTGACATCGTGAACGCTCATTAAAAGTCGAAATAGATCATCACAAATTTTTAAAAAATTTTTGTCAGGGGCGTCTCAATTTGGAGGGTCGTCGGCTAAAATTTGCTCAAATTTTTTTTGCTTGTCGAAATTTTCAAATTCAGATGCCAACATATGATAGACCCTCATTTTCTCTACAAAAAAGGTACTCTTTAGTTCTTTCGATAAAATGCTCTCCCTTAGGAAGCATTTCTTGACCAATATTTATATGAAAAAATATTCTTATTTTTGGCAGTAGAATCAAGTGGTAAATTATTGGATACTAATTATCTATTATGAGACACCCTGTATATTCAATTCTGCAATGTGATGAATATGGGAAAAGTGAATATTCATTGTACTAATTTATACTGTCTAAATATAATTGATATCATGCATTCGTTTAAAAACTTCTGGTATCGAAGAACATTGCCCGATTTCATTTTATAAAGTTTCTTAGGATTTTTTTATTTTTATTTGAATTAACACATAAGAAAGTACAAATACAAAAAAAAGTAATATTAAAATAGCTATGTGTTTTTTTAATAAAAGCATAACATTTATAACATTTAAAGAACACTTTGGTCGTAATAAGGCGTGTGTTTTCTGATTTAGATCTCTAATGTGCTTTTATGTTCAAATTGCGTTTATTCTTTTCTCTTTCCTGGTCAGTAATTGTAATTAACAAAACCTCACTTAGAAGAGACTGTAACTCTTTAGAAATTACTCGCATGAAAAAGTTTTTCTTTTTAAATACTGGAAAATAAAGTTCTTTATGCTTCTGTCGTATATATTACAGTTTGGATACTGTCAAAATGCTATATCTGGCGAGTAAACTTTTCATTACAGGTAATTCCATAAAAAAGTTCACATTTTACGCGACTGAAATTCGTTGATTTTGGTGCCATGGTTCTTTTAAATGTTGAAATACATAAATGTTTACAAGCCACGTGATCGCCAAGCTTAGATAACCTAACATTGCGCGACTGATAACGAAAAATCCCTAAATCTTGGCGTCACTAAATGTATGGTTTTAAGCAAGAAATCTAGATGCGCATTATTTGAAGAAAAAAAGTTAACGGCAAAAATAAAAAATGAAAATATTGAATTTGTTAATGAAATTAAGTACGTATTATAATGGATCCTCAATTATCTTTCCATAATTATGTAAACTAATAATAATATATCCTCTTTTAATTATTGTATGTCTCTATTAATGTCTTGTACAACCGAAGATGTGGGAAGGTTGCTAATTCTGCAAAATAAAGTTATGCGAATAATATTAAACTGTGACAGGGATACATCTATAAAATTCATGTTGCACATGCACATGCACATCACAAATTTAATTGCGAACAAAATTACTGTTCAAAACAAAATTACTAGTCACGTGGCTTGTAATAATTTATGAAGGCTGTATTTAATTCTTAAATAAAAATTTTAAAGAAATAATAAAACATAGTAACAACTAAATTGTAAACTTTCTCATTTCTTTAATGTTATTTCGTACTTTTTTTAATAAAAACACGTTTCACACGTTGACACATCTGCAAGCAAAGGTGACATCTTTACCATGGCTATAAGCTAAGATTATTAGAATTGCGGCAACCTTTACGCGATGTCTCTATTTATACATTGCAAAAGCTGAAACAATTCCGGACGGTTTCAGGAACTTTCAACCCTGTAACCCGCTTTTTACCATTTAGATAGAAATCTTTGGCGCGATTGTTGCATGAACACGCCTGCCACCCCGCGCTGAGCCGCCATATTGTTTCGAATTCCGCATTCTTGTGACCGCTCCGGGCAATCCGGGATAAATCCGCTATTGTGCTAGTCAGGCTGATATTAACGTGAACCAGCCACAGATACCCGAGCTGGTATTTAGTTTTACGGCCTGAGGCGTTTGAGAAGTATTAAGACGATCACGGGGGGTACCCCAACTAGTGACGAAGGAATTATACCCAATAAGATATCTAAGTGGCTGAATATAGGGCAATATAGGAATTAAAATTATATAGATATATTATGTTCTGTTATTAAAAATGTTAACAAAAAAATCATATTTAAATATAGGTACCTACGTGGCGTTCCTAAGTTACACAATACGAAATTGGAAGGGTAATTTTCAGTCATTATAGGTTGTTAAGAATAAATTCGTTTTACATAATCTGTTGAGCAGGCGTTTCAAAATGTATGTGATAACTTTGTTAACTCTTCTTCTTCTTCTTCATCTTCTTTATTTTTTCTTTTTGGATAATTGGCCATTTTCCATCAAACAAGGAGGAAATACCTTTCAGCGTTTGGAATTTCTCCATCTTCGCTTCTTCTTCTTCCATCCCAAATTATTTTCATTCACATTTTCATTTTCATTATTATAGGCTAGGCGGCTAGACTTATTAGTAAGGGGACAACACAACATTGTCGAGGTTGAGGTCAAGGTTATTCACTTTACCCTCGATATTACAATAAAAAATATTGAATTATCCTTAGAACAATTAAAAAATTAAAATTGAATTGCTACGCCTAAAAACATTTTAATAGATACTTGTATATAAGAAATTTTAAATATAATTAGATTATGACTGGGTCGCACTTACACTAAATTTAATATACGTATGTGACGAATAGAACTTTCTACCTTATTTACTACTATTACTTTTTCAAATTAAGTATTTTTTGTATTTATACTACCATGTGATGTTTAGTAATAATTGTTCTTTATTCCCACAATTACTCTGATGTACCTAATAATACATATTTTAGTAACCTGTGAAACATTTCTTTAATTACTTTTATAATCATTCTGTTTTCCAAAGTTGTCCAATAGATAATTTATATTTTGTACATAATTTTAACGTTAATTGCATTTCAAACCGGAAATTCAGATTTTTTCTAATTATCTGATGCAACTCGTATAGTAAAAAGAAATAACATAAATATCGTTTATTAATGCTTGGGGAAAACGTACAGCCATCCTATACATTATACTTAGCGCAAGATAAATGATTAATCCTGAAAAATGCGAAGCCGCTTAATTTATGTAAAGTGTTATCTCGGCGAGAGAAGGACGACCTTATCTGTCATCAGCTGCTTTAAGCAGGCAGACACACACACCGCCTTGTGCTAGGAATTCACATTGAAGGATTAGCGAAAATCTGCTTCCCAAGATTAATATCGAGAACTGATTTTCTCGTAACGATATCAAGGATACGAGTTCTCTATACATACTTCATTTTAATTTATCTATTGTGTATATTAAAATGTGTAATTAATCTTGGAACTTTAAACCTGATTTATCTGCGAAATTGCTGATCTCTACATTAAGCGTTTTAGAGGGTGTCTCGGAAATGGCAGCAAAAAATAAAATGGTGGACTTCATTAAATCTGAAATATTTTCTTCTGAGTCTACGGCCCATTTTAGGCTTTTTTATTTTTGTCCCACAAAAATAATGTCTATCAACTTTTCTGAAAAATAACATTAAAAAATTAATTACAATTACAAATGTCAAATAGTACTTATTTATTTTGAGACAATATGATCTCTAGAGTTCGGGGTTTTCGTCGGCTAGTCAGAGGCGTGTTCGTCGTAAACAAATAAATAAACAGGTAGGTGTAAATAAAAATAAATATTTTTGCGTACTTTATCAGCGAAAGGTTGTTTTTTACCCCTTGGGACGTTCGATATTATTAGAATGTTAAAACACGTATACACGAAACAAACGACAACCAATAACTTCCGTTATTACTAGTTTTGTACGTGGCGCTGTAGCGAAAGGCCGATGCGACGGCTATGATCATCCGACCGAGTCCCGAGCTCTAGTGATCACACATGCTGGCAAATAATCAACAATTACTTTATAATTTTATTATGTAAAATGTTATGTCAATTAACTCATGGAACAGATTTCCCATCTCACTTAAATAAGTATTTTCAGTTAATTATAGAATACCCATAATAATTACTCTTTAAACTGTGTCGATTATAACGAAACTCACCGGTATCTTATCGAAAATCACTTCATCGTCAACGATGTAATAGGATAGAAGGTATATACAGCGTTATATTCGGTAATCGTATTTTTATAGCTCAATAAGTATTAAATATATTTACATCCAGCCTCAGCTTGCGTTTTATAGTTCAATAAAATATGAAAATTGGCTCTTATATTCATTACAAGGCACTACTTTAAATTCAGCACTCTCTTGCTTTCCGTGAAATAAATTCTCGTTTAGTTAAACGGGTCCAGTTAAATTTTATGAACTTAACGGAAGATATAAAGTTTCTCATTATTTTTTAAAACGTTTAGTATATGCTAACAGATTTATAACTGTTCACAAATTATTTTTTCACAATGAAAAAAAATATATACCAAACATTGACATTGGCGACTTCGCCAAATAATCGAATATAGGATAAGATTACTCCGAATGATTTTAAATTATCTCCCAATATTCCAGGACTGATATTATTTAAAAACATAAAGATTCCTTGTTATGTAAACTTGTTTTCGATAATATGTAATATTAATGATATACCTTATTTAACGGGAATGATATCACGTTCTTTAATATATCTTAAAATATTTTCAGATATCCTATTTATATTTTAAATTTAGATATACGTCATCTGGACACTAATTTATGCATTAGTTTTCAAATTTCACATATAATGTAAGAGGTTGTGTTAAAGGGTTACTGGCACTATATCATCTAAACTTTTTTATTTTTATCCCACTTCTTTTTAATTTAAAAAGATAGTGATCTCTAGACTGTCGGAGAAAAATAATATTCTCTTTTTCCTTGTTAGGGATCAACATTTTCAGAGAAAAATAGTTCTCAAAAACTACTCCGTACCAAGTGGGATTTTAACAATATTGTGCAAATTTGTATTCAGATGCCCCATTTGGAACTACCATCAATTCACCAAAATATGCCTCTCTGTGATAACTTATTCAGTTAAGTTCTTATGTAAATGCGTAATTTAAAATAACTAGAAAGGAATAACTTTATTAAATATGAATCGTTAAAAAAAATGTGAAAGTATATATTATAGTCCAATTAAATGGGCCTTTAAATCGCAATTTTGGTCAACTTGCCTGAACTTTTGATATAAGTTAGTTTGAGATATATAATAATAACAAATTACAGTAATTTTTTTGCAACCCCCGGCCAGGGGCGAAAAAAGATAAAATAAAGGGCTTTTTCAATATAACTCAAAAGAGGTAAGAGATAGAAAAAAAAGTTTCTTTTAAAAATTGTAGAGCAAAAAATTAAACATAAAAATGGTCCATTGACTTTTCCTTGTACTAATAAAATTAACAGCAATAGAGAGACTAGAAGTTAAGGGATGATTTCAGAAATTTAAAAAATCATAAGCAGAAAAATTAATGAATTAAATTTTTTTTTCAATCTACTCTAAAAAAATATAAACTACCTTTTCAGAGAAATAGACATATTTTTTAATTTTTAATAAAAAAGTTATAACAATTTCACAAAACCAACGTGATTTTTTTATCTTTATTTTTATCGTAAAACAATATTTCCAAAGCAACTTTTAATTATTTTACATAATCAATCGATTGGCATAGAAAAAAAATTGTTTTAGTGTTAAATGATAAAAATTACGATTAAAAAATTTAAATTGTTAACTTTTTTATTAAAAATTAAAAAATATATCTATTTTTCTGAAAAGAAAGCTTACATTTTTTAGAGTGGATTGAAGAAAAAATATAAAAATTAATTAATTTTTCTGCTTTTTATGATTTTTTAAATTTCTCTATTCATTCCTTAACTTCTAGCCACTCTAACTGTTAATCTTAATAGTACAAGAAAAAGTCCATATATTATTTTTATGTAGAATTTTATGCCCTACAACTTTTATAAGAAACTTTTTTCTAGCTATTACTCCTTTTGAGTTATCTGGAAAAAACTCTTTATTTTATCTTTTTCATCCCTAGCTGGGGGTTGAAAAAAAAATTACTGTCACTTATTGTTATTATATACCTCAAACTAACTTATATTAAAAATTCAGGCAAGTTGACCAAATTATGCTTGTAGAATCGTTCAAATATTCTTAAATAACTTCAAAAATATCGAAAACTGTTAGTTTCACAAAATAAAACATACTTACAGAATTTTTGTTGCAAACGTAATTCTAAAACAACATTAAATCTATCCCAAGTTTTGAGTTATTAATTAATACATTTTATTTAAAATCGTATTTGCGCGTCAAAAAGTTTCCACAATTGTTTTTTTTTGCGAATCGTTAGAGTCGGTCTCTATTAAGTACTCAACAGTGTAGAAAACTAATCCAAGAAAAATGAGAATGACTCGTTTTATGAACAAATTGGAATAAATATTTTTTCTTTCAAATATAATTCTAAATCAAATGAATTTATTAAATCTACAAAACACTCAGTACTGTTGAAATTATGGGATTCCTACTAATGGAGTTTCTCAGTATTTCAGTCAGTGATTGATATAATTCTATATAAATTCAAAACATTTTTATTTAAAAGTCCCTAGCGCAAATTTCATAGATATATATGTCAAACATATTTCGAGACATTTGTGGCGCTTTTCAAAAACTTATGCACCCTGTAATTTGCAAATGAACTTTGGACTAAGGTATGTTTGGGTCAGTTCCCATATTTTGATCTCAAAATTATTTAGTGGAATTTGTTTTCATTTAAATGAACCTATACATAAATACACAAAATTAAAAAAAATAGTTAAATATAAATCAACATGTCAGCGTTTTTGAGGAAAAAAATTACTAAGATAGGCACCTAAGTATGTATGTTTAGTGACACATTATAAAGCTCTAAATACAACTCACCTACGTACAAACAATATGTGCATCAACAGTTACCTGAAACAAAAAATAATATAAATATGTTGTACTTTTAACTGTTATTTTTAATTACAGTGCTTCAATAAAATTCTTATAATACAGGATTCACAACTTATTCGAAAACTTTTTCCGTAAAATCTTTATAGTTTTCGAGAAAAAAAATTATTGAAGTTGTAGTATTTACAGACCTTACAAACTGGACTACAATAGTCTCTAGTTGTGCGCTGTATGCAATGTGGCCTTAGGTGATTCCGAATAGTGTTTACATTAGTTTTTCAAGTGTCAAAAATGGCTTACGTGTATAGCAACTTGAAGTTGATGGAGATCGTTTTAATTTATAGTGCAAGATGCGGCAAAACAACATTTGTGTTATGGTGAAGCATTTGTGTTATAGTAAAGACGGGCCCAAATGTGTTTACAAGTCGGTGGACCAAATTTTGAACAGTTATAGTAACATTAGGCTTGTCAAATAATTTTATTAATTAAAACTACAAATAAATTTTATTAATTAATAATAGCAATAGCGGCAAAAGCAGTTGAATTTGCTAATATTAAATAGGTATTTTAAAATTTTATTTCAATTATTGTTTCAATTTTTTGTCCGTTCATGCTGCATGCTTTGCCTTGCACAAGGTTAGATTTTACAGTGGACCAGTTTCCAGTGCCGTGTAGAAGTGTATTTTTTAAATCATTTTCGAACTGCTCTTACCGAATTTTTTACAAAATTGTATTTACATTGTATTTGTAAGAGTCCATTCAAAATTTTTTATTCGGATAAGTTTTTGAGTCCCCCTGTATAGTCATGGTATTTTATATTACTTATAGATATGTTTGATATATTTTATTGGTGGATATTTTAAAATACTGTTTGATATATTAGTTTTTTTTTTGTTTAGCTAAAAACTTTGCAACACCATAAAGAAAAGAATTGAAAGTCTATAAAAATTATTTTTCATCCAGAGGATCAGTCGGAAGTTAATATTTATAAATTATTTTCTCCCGCAAGCAGCCTCATATACTAAGAAATACCAATTATAATATAAAAATCAGTTTACATAAAAACAATTATTTGGCTAGTCCTTTGGCGCAAGTGAAATTATAATTTTTTTTATTCTTTCTGTATTTGAGAATTTAAAATTAAATAATACAGAGTCACAAGTAAATGACAACACTTTTAGCAATAATAAAAAAATAATAGAAATACATCAGCAACGCTCACTGCAGGACGAAGTCGCAGAAAATATTGAATTACGTTTGCGGTGAAGGTAATGCGCCTGTAATATCATTAGGAAAGAATATAGGGGTGCCATAACTGAGTTAAGTGCACCCAGCCTGCGAAAAGCACATGTACTTGCAGAAACCAATGAAATTTTATTAGGTTACTGTGGCTCCGCTGACACAAATTTTTAGAAATGGGAGCTCTAACTTGTTTGTGTCTATCGCCTTGGGACAGGAACAAATAATGGACTGCAGTATACAACGCTGATGTCTTCATGGCCTTTGAAGTCTTTAGATCTGACTTTCCTTTGAAGTCGATACGGTATTTGTGATTTATTTATAACCTTAAATATTTTGTAGGTTCAATTTCATTCCAATGCAATAAAATAAACAAATGAGTAGGTGTTTCATATGTTGGCGGAAGGTTTACAACTTCATTTGTTGAGTACAGAAATGTAAATAAATGTAAATAAATAAATTAATATCAAGATCTCAGTAACTCTTCCTTAAATTGACATTGACAACAAAATGCATGTAATATGATTACTGTTATGATTTTTAAGAGGAATAATAATAATAATTTATTCGTAGAAAATACAGAGTATATAAAACGTAAATCAATATTAAAAGCTATACGAATAAACAATACTTGATAAGTTAACACTTGTTTCAAGAACATAAAATAAAATATGAACATACATCACAAAATGTCTATCACAGAAAAACATCAAACATGTATATAATAAAACAAAACAGGAAAAAAATACATAATTATACAGAGAAAAGAAAAGTATGTATATGTTTACGGAATCAGTCAATTCGGATTAATTGTATTAATAAAAATATTTACTTGTTGTTTCCCGAGGAGTTTCTAATATGTAGGTACATTTTAATTTTCCTTTTGAATGCATACATTGATAGATTATTTACTCTCAAGAAATCAGGTACAGTGTTATATAGTTTAGGTGGTAAATATAGTAGTGATTTTTTGCATAAAGGGAGATAAGAACTTTTGTTTTCTTCTGGTTTCATAATTATGAGACATTTCATGCTTATTATCAATATAATGATATCTACAAACACAGTTGTAGTAATAAAGTTGTCTTACATCGAAGACTTTAGCTTCAAGGTACAACTCATTACTAGGGTAAATTAATTCTTTTTGTAACATCATCTTTAAAAATCTTTTTTGTATAATTGTGAGTGGTTCAATGTGACTACTGACCGCTGAACCCCAAGATAGTACAGCGTAATTTATATGACTCTGTATTAAAGCATGATAGACCATTTTTAGATATTGTCTAGACAACAACCTACAGAGGTACTTAAAGGTATATAAAATGGACTGAAGCTTCTTTATAACATAATTTATATGTATATCCCATCTCAAATGACAATCTATAAAAACACCTAAATATTTTGTTTTTGTTTTGCAGGTAAGATTCTAATTGTATGACTCTGGCTTTCTAGGGACAATATGAAGGAAATATGGAGAAATAATACCTTTTGTTACAAAATATTCCCGTTTTAACTCACTGCACTGCCGGGATATAATGTTTCAACATTCAACAATAAATTTAGCAATAAAGAGATTATATACCTAGGGTATATGGACTGAGACGTGTCAGGTCATAATAATAATGTTTGACAGGTGGAATATATACCTACTATATATTTTTTCCACTTAATTATTGCAGTCTCTTTCTAGTTTCTTGATCAATTTTGCAAGGTTTTGCTTTTTGTGAAATACGAATATTAGCTTGAAATTGTTAAAATTTTGTGACTTCGTAATATTACAATTATTATCTACAATTTTTAATAATAACTAATATAAAGCGGTTCCTCTCTGCCATGTCTAAAATATAAAATTAAGTATGCGAGGTAGTGGCGTCAGAAGCACACTCATAAACATTTTATGTAAATTTACACCATACAAGTAAAGTTACATTAAGTACGACATTTTACACTTTTTGTTTAATTCACCCAAAATGTAATTTAAATTATTGATTTATGTATATTATTTATATGTATATAAGTGTAATTTTACTAAACAGGAAAACTACATAATATTTTTACGAAGAAAAAGAAAATCTAGTCATCATTATTATTTTGTAATATTTTTAGAAATAATATCTTTTCTACATACTTAAATATTTTTTAAACAGGTTACGACTTACTTAAGTGAAGGAGACTTAAGAAAATTTATTAATACAGTAAAAAACACATACTCTCTAGAGTAAAATATAAATTTCTGAATTATACTATAAGATAAATAACTCAGAATATTATTTAAAACAATTAATTAAACAGCTTTTTTGAAATAATAGTATAAAGAAAAACTTTTAGTGATATCTCGATCCTTCAATGTTTAAATTATTTAAAAATGAACTACCAGATACGCTTTCATACTCTTGAAACCCGTATAAAGCTTGAATTGATCTTAGACTTCTTTAACTATGAGGACTAATTAAATAAACAGTATGTATGTATCCATGATAAATTAAATACATTTTCTTCCATAAAATTAACTTCTAATTTAAAATTATTCATGTACATATTTGTTGGAGAAGGTTTTAGTACGGTCATTTATGTGAAAACTTTTTCTAGATGAAAATTTTGCCCTAGTTCTCGTGTCCAAGTGCATTTTCAGGTGGAATCTTTGAACCATTTAGGGAGCATTAAATTGAAAACAAAGTATAAGTTAAACAATAAGTAAATTTTGTCTTAATCTAAAAGTAAACTACAATTTGGATGTATGTGTGTGAAAGTTATGGAAAGTTCAATATGGTTATTATCGATGTTTCTTATAACCTTCAATAACTTTAATTGGAGATATACCAAGAGTATATATAATTTACATAGTCATGTTATGTGCTTACCTCAACTTATTTTATATATAACATATTTAAGTAGTTAAAGCATTCTGCTATGTTATTATGAAATTAATCTAAACATGCCCACTGAATAACTAGCACAGTTCTCGACATACGCGCGGTAACACCATACCTGATGATCACTTGATTAACCTGATTGGTTGAGCCAAATCAAGTCATGAAAATTTTACTCGTATATTTACATCAAATATAAAAATACATGCAAAAATACAACGTAATACATTTCAAAAAGAAAATATACACTCAAACGTATAATTGTTCCCAATGTATCATGAATTGATTTACATTTTTGTGTAAAAAGAAACATTACAAATATGTAAAAATGTGTGAATTTCCACAATTTTTATCAGTGTAGATACGTATACTTAATATATCAAAATATCGCAAAATTAAATACACATATTTTATTGACATTTGGTACACAATAGTAATTCCTAAAAAGCTTAATTTTTAATCTATTAATTATCCTCTATATCATCATAGGCGTAGGTAAAGATATGCAACAGTGTATTTATTGAGAGAAAAATGATACCAATAAAAATTTTTCAAGTTTTAAAAGTAAATCTTTATTTTTTTTCCTAAAACTTAACACCCTGTAACTTGGAAACTAAGTCTTTTAGGGTATATGTTCAGAACAACTTTTTTTCTTAGAATTAACTACGAAGACAGATCTTTTATTATTGGGACGTCTAAAGGACCACACTGTATACGACATATGTGGTTACCATTAAATGAAACTGAGAAACAGAATTATGATATTGTTGGAAATAACTGCAGCTCCGTAAGACATTCCACCAGGAATGTCTAGTGAACGGTTAAAATTATTCATCAGTAGTTACAAGAAACTATGTGCTAGCGTTAGTTAGTATTAAGTACAACTAAAATAAAACATACTTTGTAAGTTATATCCCACACACAAAATGCAAAATGTGCCTTGTACATCTCATTTTGTAGTTACAAAAAGTGTTCAAAATGTCAATATTCTAAACAAGTGCTTATTCTATGAATCTAATTGTCATACTTGTCTTGCATATCATGACTGTCATTATGGTAAAGATAATGTAAACTAATTGTAAGACAAAAAGTTATTCACGAAGTATAAACAACCAAAAGGGATGGTAACTAATGATCACTTTTAATTTTTCAACTACTGCCGATCGAAAATTTATGAAGACATTGTTAGGCAAACAATAAAAGCAACAGACCGTTAAATTCAGTAACAAAATAATAATTAAATATAAGGCGATATTTGGAAAAGTAAATTATTCATCATCATGTATATTGTAATAAACCATTTTTATTTATTTTCATTTAGGTACACTATGACGTACTAAACCTGTCACTTTTACTGCAGACACCCTATAGAGAAATGTGAATAGGGACATTTCGGTAGTAATGGAAGAGATAACGATGTAACCCTAGTCAAAGCTTTGTGATACAAAGACAGAGACAACTTTGTTGATTATGTTATCTGAATGTCGCTTGACTGCGTTTCTTTAGAATTTGCCTCCTTCTTGTTGTGTGTCCTCACGCCATATTTTTGCCTGAAATGGATAGTGAACGCATAAATCTTTAAAACCTTGCAAATTTATATTCGTAGTCAAAGATTATAAATCTTCATAATTTTTTATATTCAGTTGTTTCTTTCTATGATCTGAAGCATTAGAAGCTATTTTCTGGGGATGCAACGATGTTTCATTAAAATTATGCGGTTTTTCTGAAGTCCAAGTTCTATAATTCTGACTTCACGTCACGTCTGGTCACGTAGGATTCAGGCATTTATGAAGATACTGTATAAATATACTTGTACGAGCAGGTACTAATTTTATATCACAATTACTATAAATAAAATGAATTGTTATTAAAAAAAACATTAAGGAATGTTATATTTTTAACACATTAACTACTAGAAATAAAATTTAAACATGATAACAGGTAAATGCCTGCGATTCTGTAAGGTAGAATTTTAAAATGCAAGTCATCGCCAGTACTGAGGTCCTTGTTAACGATGTGAACACATGTGTGATCACTCTGAGGTTTTAACAATAAGCCGACAACAATACCGTTAACATTTAAATACTATTTGATCGAACAATACAGTTACTGTAAGAATAAAAAAAAAGACGTAGGAGGAACACAATATTTTTAATAATAGAACTAGCACTTACGATAATGTGTGTACCATGTACTAGAAGTATATTTTTGAGAGAAATAAGTATGTGATTTTTTAACTTGTAAAGTACTAAAAAAAACTATTATTTATTGAGGGATGGTCGAAATTTTTTTTCTGTGTTTTATAATAGTTAAAACGTATTACATTACAAAAGTTTTAAAAATTAATTATAATACAAATAATTGCAATAAAATAAATAAAAACTAAAAAGAACGATGTTTAGATATAGTATGATAAAATAGTTACATTTGTAATATAATGTATCTAACAAACGATTTAATAAGTACTTTGGATTTCGTACACCTACATCATAAATAGATCACTGCGAGTTCATATTTTTTTCCAATTATTTTCAGGGGAAAAATGAAATCCGCAGAGATGATTAAAGTTCACGAGGCGTGATATTTCCCCCAGGAAAGCAAAAAATACATGCCCTTTTCTTGTCGAGGAGTCACTGGTGCATTTCGCTAATTTGGCAATTTTGTACGACACGACCCAAAAAACTTACTGAGAGCTTGGATATTACATTGTACTTACTGCAATATTTTCGCTGTTTACAATTTTGTTTTCTTCAAATTACAAACAACGTAATGTATTACGATTGCTAGCTAAAATCACGTGTTAAGATAAAATACCAAAATAGTATTTTAACTTTCACCTAATATTTTTCTGAGGTTCTCATTATTTAAAAAAAAGATTATTTAAACTAATTCTTGGAGATAGGGTTATACTTCCATTGGCGAAATTTTATATATAAAAATTTTATTATACCTATAAATATAATTACTTTTTTCGTTGAAGAACTAATGAAATAAACATTTTACTGAAAGATTCTATATTCATAATTTCTGTCACATCCAGATATATAGTTTCTTTTGCCACGCACTTTATAAACTAAAAAAATTGGTAAATGTAAACATTTTTCCCAGGGGCTGTTTTTAAGAAGCCTATTTCTTCGCAGTGATTTTCTTACATTTTTTTTTTAACTTTTTAATTGTGAGCGTGACAAAATACCTAAATCAAAGAAAATGTATTTGGCAGTACCAACAACGGCCACTAGTAGCAGTTAGTCTCTCATATGTAAATTTACAACGCAATTTCCTTGACGAATGGTAAACTGAAGTTGTTTCTTAATGGGAATCATAAAATTCGAAGTATAATGTTGTGTACCTTTTTGCATAAAACAATTGAAAAATAAAAAATGACGGCATATTATTATTGTAGTCAAACCTGTAGAAAAAAATATATAAAAAATGGAAACGATCTTATTATCTTTATTAATTAATTTATTTATTGATACATTATTCTACAGTAAAAAACCCCAGAATATGAGGGTAAAGAGAAAAAAAAATTGCAGAAGAAATATTAAAAAAGAAAAAACAACAACAGATAAAAGTACAATAAAATAAAAACATCACACACACATCAATAGTTAAAAATTTCAATTAAAAAAATAGTATACAAACGCATCAGCTAAAATACAGTGATTCTATTTCGTAGCGCTGAAATTAAAAATATCTATATATTGACTGAATACAATCATTACACATTGTGTAAATAGGTAAATATTTAGGTAAATATATTTGTACGCGGCGTAGAAATATAAAAAGTGTTTCCCTTTCTTGAATTGACCCCCGGAAGGTAAAAATTAAGTTGATGCAAAAGATCTGGACAGTCAATTTGGTCAATTTTAAATAAGAATAGTTCATAGTGGCACTGATCAAGAATTTTTAACAAGTCAGATTGTGGAAAACCAATAGGTGAGTTTAAATTTTAGATATTTAACAAACTTTATGCAGCTTCCATATTTTGTACAAATGAATTATAATGAGCAGACCAAACGTGTGCAGCATATTTAAGCTAGATCTAACAAAATAAAAATACATAGTTTTTAACGTATTTATTTGGACAAAATCTTTACTGCTTCTGACTATGAAACCACACGACTTACAAGTTTCAGAGAATATTTTTTCAATTTGTGAATTAACAGATATCATCAAAACTAACACCGAGATCGCAAAAAGTGTTAGGTCGTGTTAAAGTAACACCGCTAAAATTATAGTCAATTATTTGTGATACTGTTAGATATTATGTAACAGTTCTCAACATTCATAGGAAGTCTATTCAATCGTCACCAGTTATCAATTTGAATCAAATTATTTTGAAGACGGATACAATAGTCAATGTTCTCAATAGTTGAGAATATTCAGCATAGAAAAGCTTAATATCTAAGCAATTTGTTGTTGTTGATAAACATTTTGAACAGATCCCTGTGGGACTCCAGACGAGGCTAAGTAATCCACAGACTTACACTCTTTACTAAAACATATTGAATTCTGACA
The DNA here is from genome assembly GCF_000390285.2 of Anoplophora glabripennis. Lineage (NCBI taxonomy): Eukaryota > Metazoa > Arthropoda > Insecta > Coleoptera > Cerambycidae > Anoplophora > Anoplophora glabripennis. The sequence goes on along the minus strand of NW_019416533.1, from coordinate 408,158 downwards.
AATAAGATTCAAATAATTTTAATAGGGAATTAGAGAGATGAAATTTGTTAAGCTTTGATAGTAATATTTCATGGTCAAGTATGTCGAATACATACGAAAAGTCTGTGTAAATAACATCTGTTTGCAATTGTTTATCAATGATTCAGTTACAAACTATGTGACTTTTATTAGGATAGAAGTTATTGATCTACCTTTCATAAATCCATGGTTATAAAATCTAAATATGTATGCATTGTAACCAATCAGTGGCATAGATATTAGTACGAAGATAAAATGAAGAACATATATAAATATTTCTTTTCACTATTTTTGGTATGTCAAACTGGATTATTTTAAATTTATTACAATGGTATTCTGAAAAACCAACCAAAATCAAAAACAATATTATATAAAAATTTTCATTTTATTTGTTGTAGCAGTTACCGATATTTAAGCCCCTAGTTATTTAAAAAACTTGATTTTGATTTATTTTACTAAAGATTCTGTGAATTCAATTGTCCTCCGCAGTCTCTTTCATTAGCCAAAAAGGAATAAACTTTTTTATGCATTGTATGCGCATCATCAGCAATTATTTTTCAACATTCTGCCGATTCTCGCAGATTCTTTAATTAAAACTGAATCATTAGTGTAAACAATTAAAATGGTAAATGATTCTAATTAGGAGATTGGAAGGAATCTAGAACAGAGTAATCTAAAAAAAGTGATTATATTTCAGACCACTGGCAGGTTTAAAATTCTTTTGCCAAGCATCTTTAAGCCCCCGGATTTGAATTCTGCAATTTTTCCTTAATTTACATTCAATCCTCTTAACACAAACCCGTTTTAACTGCATTCGTCTCCTAAAAAGACCGTAAACGCTAGCGAAACAAATAAAAACTTCTCGATTTGTATACTAAATATTCATTTCATTCAAATGTAAGTGCTGACACTTCGCGGGCCTGGAGCGAACTTTATCAGCTCTTAATTTTACTGCGTTTTAAGTAAATTGTTGCGCGCGTAAAGTGAACTCTTCCATCTTCCCGAGACACTCCCATTCCCGAAGTTATTAGGGAACGTCTCCTTCGGCGAGCGCCTTCATTAAATTACGTTTCGAGTCATGAATATTTGAGGACCTGTCAGCACCTTTCCCCATTTACTTGAAGGATATACCGTCTCAACTTTCGGTGCCTCGCAATGTGTCAGGTCTCATCTTTTTTTGTGTTTGTCGGGGATGACTAGTCATTTAAATCAATTATAGGTGTCACGTATAGGTGGGCATCTCGTTTTCCTCACAATAAAAGTAAAATCATTGTTCGATTACTTTATAAAGTACACTGTATATAAAATTCACTCAAATTCACTCAATTTTACTCAATAATGTATCAGTTTCTGTCCACACTCGATTAAGTGAAATTTTCACTCTATTAGTATGAGTACAACTAAAATTTTATGAGTGAAGCTATTGCAACAGAACTGAGTTAATTTTACTCAAATCCGAGTTTCTGCCATCAAGTGAGTGTCTTTTGACTCTATTCTGATTATGTAAAACAAATTGAGAGTTGAGTTTTTCTCTAATATGATTTAAATCTAACTTTTATTGAGCAATTTCGTACTGCGGATATTTCCAAGTGGGGGCGGCGCCCTTAAGGCCTCCCGCACCAGCCAGCGCTGCTTCCATTGCATTACTGTTTGGAGTAGTTTTGCACCACTTTATATTCTCTGCAAATTTTAATACGAATATTGTATTAAAGTCATAAACTACTAAGCTGCCGCGCAGTGGTTTCTACACAGATCAGATTTAGAAACAATATTTTAGGTCTCGATTAAAGTAATTGGTTAACTGATCGGATGAATGGATTGTCATAACCTATACTGTACGTTTCAGATACGTAAGTAAGTATAGGTAACAATTTAACTATCCATTTATTTAACCACTACGCGCACTACACGCCATACACCACGCCATGAGATGACCTAATGGGAACGATGGCAATAGATAAAGACAACGCACGGCAACCATAGAATGGGGTAGGATCACTCAGTAATGAAGACATTTACTCTGATTTAGCTACAAAGTGTACCAAATTCGAGTTTATCGGCAGAATTTATTTAACGGGTTTTAGTTCAAATATTATCACAAATGGGTAAAATTATGAAAATGCCCAATAGTGAGTGAAAATGTACTCAATGTACCTTTATTGATTTCACTCACTGATTTTTTTACAGTGCACAGATTTTTGCTATGATTCAGAAATCATTAAATCAGCATTGTTGCGCAAAGTTTGGACTAGGATAGAGCAATTTTTGGGTCCGTTTTCACCCTAAATATAGATATTATAAGGTAGTGGCCGGTCATGTATAAATTCCGAGATAAATTCTGACTGTGATACCGTTTTCAGCTCATCAAAATATGTCAAATCTTTGGGTTTGGACTTTTTTCTGTTCCTGAAATTCTATTAATTAAAATAGCCAACCCAAAATATTAGGAGCCGAATGTTGACTAAGAGTGTGTTTTATCGATTATTAACATCAAAATGAGTACGAGTAGCACTACCGGAGTCTACATCTTTGCACTCGAGTTTTTTTGTGTGTCGGTGTAACTAATAACAGTATTGCTACTGTTTACTTTTTTACTCTATAATGTCCATGTCATTGTAGTGGGTTACATATTTGTAATTCATTGAACACTAAAATACTTCATTGAGCAACCCGGAAATGCGAAATCATTACAAATTTTGGTAAATACTAAACAGATAAAATATTATTAAATAATTTTATATTTTTCTATCTCGCTAATTTATAAGTACACTGGGCTTGACTAAAATGTTACTTAGGATGATTGAGACGACGACAGTTGAAATAGAATGCCGTTCGGTCTATTATCATCATGAAATCATATACGGAGAAAATCGTATACCGTTTTTAATTAACCTATTAAGCTAATGCTACACTCAATCCAATCTGCTTTGAACATAGTTAAAATTATTATAAATATAGGTTTACGTTTGGAAATTAAACCAATCATTTTATTGGATCAAATATAAATTCATTTTGGAATTAATGACAAAAAGTAATTGACGAAATAATACTGTATGACAGACTTTTTTATTTCCTTTTTTGAGACTGGGTTTTACAAACCCCTCCTGGATATACCCGCAGCCTTCTGGATTATTCTGTATAATGGACATATATAAACTTCCACGGTACAGATTTGCTACAGTGAGCTTTAAACCTAAGTAAGTACCTAAATCAGGGACGCACATACCGCGGCCCGCGGGTCGCATGCGGCCCGCTGTCGATGTTTATGCGGCCCACCAACGAATTTTAAAAGTATTCTACTTGCCGCACTCCGGTCCAAGCATATTATTACGAGACTAGAAATCTGTCGCATCAACTAGATTACAGATTGAGTCTTTTCAGGACACAAATCAATTCAGCCAATTACGGCCATTTTCCGAACTACAAAAAAATTATGGAGAAGTTCAATAAAACTGACGTCAATTTCGCTCATGTTGAAAAAATTGATATTTTGATACAAGCTTTTGAAAATCGTTTTGTAGACTTCAAAAAAGTTAAACCGCTATTGGACATTTTCAGCAATCCTTTCAACATTTCGCCCGAAAATGCGCCGGAATTAATGCAGCCGGAATTAATAGACATGCAAAATGATGATAATTTAAGAAACAAATTTAATGAAGGTAATTTACTCAACTTCTACCGTTGCGTTGATAAAAACGCTTATAAAGAGTTGCGAATAAATGCATTGAAATGCGCAAGCTTATTTGGATCGACGTATATTTGTGAACAAACGTTTTCAGTGATGAAACTTAACAAAACGAAAAACCGAAACCGCCTGGCAAATGAAAATTTGGAAGCAATTATACGTGTGGCTACAAGTAATGTGGAGCCAAATATAAAAAAACTTGTTAGTTCAATGCAATGTCATGCATCAAAATAATAAAACATGAAATATTACATTGTAATGATTACATAATTATTACAACAAACATTTTTGAAGGTTATTTTATTTTTATCATTGTATTTCATACTATTTAAAAATAAAAAATTTTGTGTTAATAAATATTGTTTGTAGTGGCCCGTCCTTGGCTTATATTTTTCCCGAGTGGCCCCTGTTCCCTATAAGTCTGTGCATCTCTGACCTAAATTGATCAAGTCTAATTCTTGATTCGCGCCTTTGACACCTTGCCAACGTAGTTCCTATTACTGTGTCACTATATTTTAGAACATAACATAATCGTTTTAACGTCAAGGTCATGCTATTATACGCTGGCTTATAATTAACAGATTATTTTACACTATATCGAGCTTTTGCACATATTTACACAATTTACACAAAACAGAAATAAAAACCATAATTGAAGTACCTACTACTTGTCTAATATTATGGGTGTTAAAATTAAAATATAATTTTCTGTACTTGTCCCAAAAATTTGAGCATAAGAATAAACTTGTTAAAATTTAACACAAGTAACACACGATTCAATTCACAGATGGACGTAGAGAAAGTATTAAAAATATCTAGCTGCAACAGTGATTATTTTTGTTTACTTTCTTCTGAGAGAATACTCCTTTAAAGTTTGTGCACTTCGTCATCATCTAGATAAATTCCAGATAACTATATAATTAATAATATAACACTAAGTAATACAGTACTCTACTCTACTCTACTCTCTACTCTACTAAGTTACTACAGTAAAACAAAATATTTTCACGTTGGAAATTCATGTTACGGAAATAGTTTCAGTTCTGCAAAAGTCCTTGGAATTTTAAAATTTAATTAAATTTTTTAAATGCTCATGTTAGTAGATGCCCTTTCCCTAGGAGGTAACAAAAAGCTATTAGGTAAAGTTGGTCAAAGCAAAAAGCTTAAAATTTAATGTCCTACCTAGGTTTCTTTTTGTAGAGAGAAGGAAAAAATCTAATTTTTATTCAAATAAGTTTTTTTATTTTTTTATTTATCTACGTGTGAGATTTTTTGTTACGTTAAAATAATTTCACAAAAACAACTAATCACTGACCCTTTAGCTTTATGAATGACCTAATTACACATCACCACAAAAAAGTAGGCCGAGTCTTGGACTAGTGTACCTCATAGTATTTTGAGCCACTGAATCCGAATTTAAAGTGACTGATAGGAAAAATATTGAAATTCATAATCACATTCATTTTCATCGCAAAAATTAACTGAAAAAAAAAAAACGGGTGACTTTGTAATACAAATCTGTATAATATAAAACATAAAACACACCACAGAAATGAGACGACCCCCAAATCCAAAGTCGACATTGCCAGTGCCGAAGCCGGGGATCGAATCCGGACCAGAATAGGAAGCCTGGGCGAGAAATGCTTGCCACCGCACTCTCGACCGACTACGCTACCGTGGCTCCAGAACATGGATCTACAGGAGCTTGCATGTCCCGTGGTAACGGACTATGAAATTAATGAAATTACTCAGGGTTATGGGGTTATGTAAGAATGCAAACTCAGTCATGTAGTTTCGTGGTTATATATCCTCGCACACCCCGGATTACGGGATTGCAGGGTTATGGGCTTATGGGGTTAGAAATGCCTGCCAAACCACAGTCATATAGTTTCGAACCCCTGATGTATGAGATGCATGTTTCCAAAGAGTTTAATGGTTCTACACCATCGCACATGCCGGATTATAGGGTTACGGGGTTATAGGGTTATGAAGTTATGAATGTATGGGGTTATAGTGTAATGAGGTAATAAATTCTAACGTTTTTTTCAATCACTGAGTACTCAAGTTAGTTTGAAATCTCGAAAACCTCTAGATGATTCTGTTATGATTAAAACTTGAACTGTTCCGGGAATACTCACTTTAGATTCAGATTCTGCGGGTACAATACACTGGTGTTTTTTTAATATCGTCTAAAGTTATATTATCTAAAGATGCAGAGAAAAAAAGCAACAAATTAGGTCAATCAATAGAGGTTTTGTTTGTGACAAAAATACTAGTGTGCCATCATATAAAAGACAGTCTGTAGATAATAATGCTTATACATATATTTCCTACTTCAATTTATCATTAATTAACTTTTTATAAACATTTTTATGCAAAAGACGCATTTTTTTTGCTTATAAAACCTCAACCATACCTTAGTACCTCAAATATTCGACCGCTTACGCGAGCTCGACCGTTTTTGAGCATATTTGGAGGAATTTTTCACCTATTTCACATCACTTTATCAGAATATTAGAACATTCGTTTTGTAATATTATACCCCTACTTTTAAAATCCGACTGAAAAATTAAAATCAGACCACCTCCAACGCATTCAGCAACTTTGCAAAATAGTGCACAACAAAATTCAAACTGCAATTGTGCCAAAATTAATGGTCCGACAGCTCCTGTTTTGTGAATACTTAAAGTACATACAGGTATAATTCCTACTTTTGTGCACAGGGTTAGCTCTACAACTTAAAATGACGGAATAAATAAAATTGTATATGATAGCACAGTCCGTCTCCTAATAGTATCTTTGTCACAAAATCACTGATTTAATGCTCCATTGATTGGTCTAAATGTCAAGTAGCGTATACACATTATTTCAATTTGAAGTAATTAAATGGCATCACATATTTTTCAAATGATGTGCTTATTTTTTCATTGAAACGTAAATCTTGTCCAACTGAGTCCTGTAATACACCAAATCCTATGTATGAACTATTATACATAGTAGTTAAAATTTTATATACTAAGAATAGCCTTTCAAAATGGTAAAACAATGGTATAATCTACAATGCATTATACTGGTGACTAATATTTCTTTATAAACATAGGTTGAAATATTAATATATGTACAAAGACTCTTGTGGGCACATAAACAAGGTTGGAAAGATCGATATCTATCTCAAGTTACTAAACCGTAAAATTTGCGGACACCACTCCTTCCATTCAAAATGAACTGATTATCATAGAAATTAAATGATCTATAAAGAGAAAGAAATTTAGGAACTATAAAAGTTAGGTGGTGTTTTAACATTTCAAAAGAACTGACACAAATATAAAGAAGGCAAAACTATAATATATGTGCAAGATAGCGTATCTTATATGTATATGAATTTATAAATATCAAATTTAGTTTATTCTCTGACAACGAATTACCAATACAATTTTCTTGCTAGTTTTTAACTGAGAAACTGATCTGTAAATCACACCCTACGTGGCTTAAGCACTAAAATGCTTAAAAAATTATTCCACTGATGATTCAAGTGCAATTTAATTTATAAAACCAGTAGTTCCACTAACTCACAATTAAGAAAGGTTATTCATTTATACTATGTTAATGAACTAGAACCCGTTATTTGCTGCGGTGTATCAACCTACAACAGTTAGATACAAAATTAAATTAAGGAAAAGTTTCAGTACGGCTTTATACAAGATGATCAGTGGGCCAAATATCACCAATAGATTCTACAATAGAGGTTATGAGACACAGTGTTTTGAAGTTGAAAACTATTTTCGGACATACATACATAATATCTTCGAAATTTGTGAAATATTTTTTTTTCTAATTTTACATGGGCAATACCATCAGGTATAAATTTATATTAATAAAAAAGCACCAGTGGTGCGCGAAGATAATTTTGCAGTCTTTTTATAAGAAATTGTTCTATTGTTTTTGCCCATAAAAGATTTACTTGTTGCGTATCGTAAAATTGCATACCTAATTCCTAAGAAAAACGGATATAAATCCTCTATTGGTTCTACCTACTGAAAGGATGAATGCTGCTAAATACAACTTTTGGATTGTTTTCTTAACATTCTTAGCACGTATTTATGGGACAATTAAATTACGTAGACTAAATAATCATGTTGTTTTTGATTAAAACAAAATAGCTTTAAAAAAACGGTAATATAGCAGAAATAAAAGAAAACTGCACACTGGACATAATTGGTGTAAGTGAGGAAATTAAAAAATACCGAGTGAACCTACTAAGTTAAATAATTATTGAGTCAATTTTGTTGAGTGGAGTAATAATACATATTTAATAATTAAGGTCCATTATTTTGGATTCTGATTAAGATTCAGTTAATTAAATGAATTAATGAAGATTCTAAGTAAATGTACAATAACACAACCTAGTCGTCCGATCAGAGTTTATTTGACAAAACTTATAGTCTGTTTGCAAATATTATATGTTCGTCAATCCCCTAGTTTCTGATCAATGAATTTTTTTTTTTTTTAATTAGTTTCTTTTTGATTATTGACTTTTCTTTAAATACCTATCTATTTCAAGAAAATTTGGTAAGATATAATTTTTAAAATAGCACTTTTCAATATGTGTAAATTTTTACTCAAATAATTACATTGTATTTTTTTGTAAGCCACAAGGCAGTAATTTCAGTAATTGTCGATGGTTAAGTTTGTGAATTAACAAAAAATGAAATAGTATAGTACATGGCGTCTGATTAACTACACTGCATAAAAATTAACTCGATAGTATTTGAAAATTTGATTAATCTTAATTATTATATCGAGGGTTTCTTGCCAAAAGGACGTATCCTCAAAAAGTGATATTTTGGTCGTATCTACCACACCAATAACAGCGTCACGCAATACTTTTCTTGGTCGTATGAACAATTATTACCTCGATTAACCTGGCAGAAGGTTGTATGTACATAGGTTGATACGCCCTTCTGGCAGGAAACCCTCGATATGCTCATAATAAAGTAAAGAGTCACTCACTGATGAGTAACAAAAACTTAAATTTAGGTAAAATTTGAGAATTTTATCTTAATAGTTTCACACATAAAATTGAAATTGTACTCATACCAACAGAGTCAAAATTTCATTGAAATTTCATTCAAACTTTTACAATATATGAGTACTATGGGTCCTCACCCGAGTCATTAGAATTTTAAATAATTAAATCACTAGTTACATATTTCCAAAAGTTTAGAAAACTGCAGACATAATACCAATACCCAAAGTTAGAAGTCCTAGTACTTATAACGAATTAAGACCAATCTCTATAACAACAACCTTTTCAAAACTTTTTGAAAAATTGTAGTTCTACAAGTCACCAACTATTTAGAAAGAAATCAAAATTTTCCATAGATACAGTCGGGTTTTCATAAAAATCATAGTACTAATAATATGTTAAAAGTTATCGATGATATAGCTTCGGCATTTGATAAATCACTATCAACGAAATTAGTATTATTAGATCAAAGTAAGACAATCGATTTTGTATCTTTTGACCTTTTATTATAAAAGTTATTTTATATTGGATTTGATTAGGGTGCTACATTCTTTTCGCAGTTATTTACAAAATCCATTGGAAAGGATGAAAATAAATCACGAATTAAGTTCACAATTGAAGTTAATAAAAAGTGGTTTACCACAAGGTAGCATCTTGGGGCCAATTTTGTTTTCTATATTTATATTTAACTTACCGAATGGAGAAACATATGGAAGATTGCATATATACGCAGATGATATACGAGTACAATTGCACAAATCTTGTTCAGAATGTTGAACCAATTCAATAAAAAATTGTGATTTGAATAATGGCCTCAAAATAAATCTGTAGTTACACTGTAAGAAAATTTCACTCAAATTTCACTCAATTTTACTCAATAATGTATAATATTAATAATATTAATAAATAATAAATTTTTGTCCACAGCTAGTATGAGTATAACTGAGTGAAATATAACTATTGCGTCAGAAATGAGTGAATTTTACTCAAATCCGAGTTACTGCTAACTATCAATTGAGCGACTTTTCACTCTATTCTGAGTATATAAAAACAATTTAGAGTTGACTTTTTCTCTAATATGATTGAAATTTAAGTATTATTGAGTCATTGTTTACTCAGACTCGGTTTTTAATTAACTAAATACTGAGTGCAAAAATAAGTCACTCATAAATGATTAATTAGGATATACAGTGTTGAAATTAATTCACTTCACGGGGCCTTCCCGTGTCCTGACTGAGACCTGCCAGTTGAGCTGCGAGAGCCGTCGCCACCGGCTAGTGCCTGTTCTCCTGGCGATCACGCTTTTATGGAGCATCTAACGGGCCACTACCACCTGTGGTTGAGATTACAGAAGCAATATGTAAGTGGTGCCATCTTCATGGCGCCATTTAAATTATTATAAATTTTATAAAAGTTCACTCAGTAATGAGAACATTTACTCTGATTTAGGTACAATTGCACCAAATACGAGTTTACATGAAAAATTTATATAAGGAGTACCTATATTTGACTGGAAGTACTCAGTTTTAGTTTAAATATAACCACAAATTAGTAAAATGACCGAAATGGCCAATATTGGGTGAAATTGTACTCAATAATTTCACTCAATGGATTCACTCCGAAGCTTTATTACTTTCACTCACTCCGATTTTTTTTACAATGTATGTGTATTGGTGATGTATTATTGGTTACGTGTATTGGTTCTCAAGAAGACACAGGAAAAATTTTGGTTATGCATTTACATGATACCAAAACCAAATAGAAACATTTATTTACAACTGAGACCCAAACAAGTAAAACAATTGATTTTTCGTTTACTATAATGACGGTAAGTGCACAATACAACCGGTTGTCATCAACAGTTTTGCAAAAATTCCCCAAGGAGTTGCAGAATACTTAAAACTTGCATGATGCATCCAGTTACACAGGCCATTGCTTGAGGAGAGCGTCTGCCACCTTCCTCGCCGACAGTGGAACTGATATTCAAACAATTAAAAGCTAGTGTAGCTGAAGGGTATGCCGGGGAAAGCATTGGCAATAAGTTGAAAATTTCGAAAAGTATATTTCATCGGCAAGAACTAGTGGCACCTCAATATTATAAGGAATGCAGATAGTAAATCGTAATAGTTTTCAGGAAGAAGAAGTAGAATTTGAATAATTGTACTTTTAATATATATATATAACAAAATTTCCAATATTTAAATAAACAATTTTCTGACAAACAAATCAGCCATTTGAAGTTTTATCGACTTTCTGGGTTCTTCAGACCAAAATGGTTTATTCGAAAAAGGAACTATGTATTAAAGATGCATATGAATAATATTACTTTATTTAAAATGCATTAATGCATGTTAAAAGGGGCAATGTGCAAGCACTTAGATCCTTTTAAAATTTAAATTTTAAAGATTGGTGGCCAAAATTGGTTTATAAAAAAAACTGTGACCGCCGAAGAACCCCAGAGAAAAACTAAACAACGATGCAATAAAACAAGCTTCTGTATCAATAAAATGCATCACATTATTCACGAAAAAGAAAAACCTGGCTATATTAAATCGTCTGAAGCAATCAATGAACTAGCGTATTATCATTTCAAGCTGTATCTACCAAATAATTTGCATAATATTTCAATGCAGGTTACACCAGTTTATGGAAATAACGGTGTTCCCATTCTTGACACAAAAATAGAACACTTTAAGAAGCTTATTAAGTGGGTTGATGAAAAAAATGTAACGTTTTATCAAAATTTGATAGAAACTGGAAAACTAAAGTTAGAACAAACAAAATACTAGACTTATAAGGGTAGGTACCTATTGCTTGTCACTTTTTCTTACATTACTATGTATATCTCGTTATTTTTTCAATTAAACTTAAATTCTGAGACTTAATGAATCTGTTTATTCCACTTAGTATTAAAAGGGCCTAAGGGTAAGTTATAAGTATATAATTTTTCATCAACATCAAATGATAAAAAATTTATAACCTGTCTCTTGGAACTGATAAAAGAAGGTTTAATGCTTGTTTCAAAGTTGGTGTAAATTGCAAAAAACCTATAGAGTTTTAAAAATACAGTTTCTGTAAGTTTTCTGAAAATTGCCAAAATGTCCCTTAGTTCCTTTAATAACTGATTCATTTAATTTATTTCGTCCTGAAATTTTAAAGGTGGTTTTTTACATAACTAACTAACCTACACATGTACTATATTGTCGGGTTCTAATGAAGAACCCTGTAACATGAATAATTAGAAAATCATACGTCGTAAACAAAAGGTCTGTTTCTGCAGACTGATTTGAAATTATTAGATATTTGACCAATTAATTCGTAAAAGAGTCCCTGAAAGTACGTGAAGGAGTATACCGACCTTACTTGGCCATCAGAACACTGTTGGACAAAAGTGAAAAATACAGCAATCGTTCAATGTGGAAGCAGCTCAGTGAAATTGGAAAGTAATAGTGAGGCCAAAAGCGCGCAACACCATTCACCATGTAATTAATTGCCGCTGCCGACCGAAATGCACCGTCCGGCGAAAACATTCCGGGCCGTCGGCCGTCGGCGCAGCTCATTTGCACGGGAACAAATTACGTTAATTATTCATCTTGTTAGCGAGTTACCAGCAACGTTATGTCGTTATTATTACTGTGCGAATTGCGCGGCGCTTTTGCATAAATGATAAAGTGCCCGTCACTCCCAAATCTCTTAACTCATTTGAAACCCTACCTGCGACTCCCATCCTCTCACGAGGCCGGCACAATAACGTCTTCGTCTGCATTGTAAATTATATTAGATTATACTTGATTATATGGTGGTTCCGTTGTAGTCTGGAGGGAATGGAAAAAATTGGAAACAGATGAGTCTGGAGGATCATTATTTAGTTCACAGGCTGTGGTATTGTGTTGCGAGGTCAGAGTAATTTATTTACGATTGTAAATTTTCACCCATTGGCTTTTACTTTTCTCAAGATTGTTGTATTAGTAAGCTGAATAATATATGAATTATTGGAAGCACCATCCTCATCATTTTATCAGTACTATAAAAAAGTTATTTACATCATACAATGTATCATTATAAGAATGGAAGATTCCTGACATTATAATAAGGAACACAACACGGTTTAATTAAATTTTGCGCCTTCTTAATAAAAAAGTGTCAAAATTAAAAGATTAATTTTGTTTTTTCGAAAATAATATTTATTTTAGGGTCATCGATAGAGAGCGCTAGTGACGCCATATGTAGAAGACAAACATATTTACAAAAAACATTATATTTTTATAATAAAGAGTTTAACAAATAAAAAATGTTGAATACCGAATATGATCAAAAATTAAACTCGAGAAAAAATGTCTGGATTTTGTCTGAAATTATGTATTTGTGACATAGTTTTCGTTTTATTCTTTATTTTTTGAGTATTTTGCCACTTGTGAAAAAATTTAAAAAAATTGTTAAATAAACTTGCGCCAAATGGACCAGTTAAGGGCTATTTTTATGAGAATAGTTTTGCCTTTTATAATTGAGGAATTATTTAAAAAAAAAGTATTTATAGAAAAGCAAGTGTGTTTCACTTAAGGTGGCCATATTCCCGGCCGAGAAATAGAAAAATTTTTGGCGTTTTTAGGTACTGAAATCTTGAAAAGTAAAACGTGTAGAACAAAAGTAAGCACAAAAATAAAATCCTTGATGTTTTGTTTATTCATTGTTACCATTTAAATTTACTCAAATAAAATAATAACTAAAAAAAAGCGTTTGTAAAACATGCGTTTGCTGTTATTCTAACCCCACATTTTAAGAATTATTTTCACGTACTTATAAATAAAAGTAAACAATTTTATATGTAGGACTAAGCAAGTAAATGTTATAAGAATATTTACATGTGGAATTATATATAAAAAAGTTAGTATTTTCGTAGATTTCAGTACCTAAAACCTTGATGGTTTGATCGTTTTTTGCACCTGTTTATTCGTTTTACTGCGGCGTCTTTGAAAATACTCAGGTGGCATGACATAACATTCCTATTATTTGATAAGCTTTAGATTATTCAGTTATTAAATGTTTGAAATTATTTGTCTTTGCGGAAAACACTATTTAAAGAATATGGGACCCTTAAAGTCGTATTTAGAAAGGAAGAAAGAAAATACCCTCAAAAATTAAAAAACATAGGCATTTTTTTTTAAGAAAAAAATGGATAGCATTTTCGATTTAATCACACATCAAAACCTTAAATACAAAGTTTCATTATTATAGCTTTTACAGGGTGTTGACAAAGTAGGTGCAAACTTCGAAAAATGAGTGCCCTGTATTAACAGTGGAAAATATTTTCAATATATTTTTTCATAATTTTATTAACCGAAGGTATATCCATGCAGTTTCATTGATTTCACTTATACAGGGATACTTGGATCCCTGCTGGCTACAGATTCTAAAGGATGAAGTAAGTAATAATAGAATAAACATCATATGTTATCTCTAGCTATAAAAACAGACAAAGCAAACAAATTAAAATGTTCAAAGCAATTAAAACGAAAAGTCAAAAAACGTTTAGAAGATGAAAACAGTGCGTTTTCAAAAGTTTTTTAAAGTGCGCGATATTAAGTGATGTATTTTTGGATTTATTTGTTTTTTTTTCAGTCTGAGATTTTTTGGTTAGGCAAAACTATTTCCATAAAAATAACCCTTGACTGATTCATTTGGCAGAAGAGTTTATTTAATAAATTTTTTTAAATTGCTTCACAGATGGTAAAATACTCAAAAAATAAAGAAAAAAAATGTCGGATAAGAAACAACACACCTGATATGGAGATGCCCAAAATATTGTAATTTATTCTAACTTATCTACATACAAAAGTTGATGATAACCAAGACAAGAGAATTTTATTTTTTTATTTTTCACAATAACATCTAAATAAATCGAGATAACGATACGAAATTAAGGATTCGGGGTTTCATCAGGCGACAAATTAAATTTATTAAAGTTTTGGTGTCATTAATTGAGAGCGCCACATCGCGCATCTTTTAATTGTCATAACTTTTTTGCGATTCGATTATTGGAACAATTAGTTCCCCTACACTTTTTACGCATCTTCTTAGCAACGATGCACCTGAGCGTTCTTGCGTTACTGTACATTATATAGGAATTTTCACTACAACTTTTCTACCTTGAGACATTGATTTCCTTTTCTTTTAATTATATTTCTTCTGGTTGATTGACTTTACCCGCAGTCTATTTGTGAAAAAAGGTTTTCTGTTCCTCCATCTTATGTACAAGTTGACGTCAGCGGTTTCTAATACGACACACAAGATAATACTCTTCAAGATTTAGACAAGATTTAAATATGACAAAACTCGTGCCCTTTTATTTTTCGTCTTGCAACATAGTTTCTTAGTACAATATTAAAGTGTGAGGTACCAAGAAACGCAACCTTCTTTACAAAACAATTTTAATAGCAGCTGAAGAAACCGGGCCTATAAGCAATAAAGAAATGATTTCAACATGTGCGGCATAAAAACGGTCGCAGTACCTAGAAATTCACTGTATTTTCATGGCTGTATCTAATGACATTCTCGCAGCTCCTTAGTACAATGCAACTGGTGTCTATGATGAAAGGGAACATCGGATCACTATCTCGAACATGTCTCTCTGCTTTGCTTAACTATGCGGGATATATAAATATTTATGTTTATCTTCGTGTTCGCTGTTCATACATACAGTTATGCGATTGTAAATGCAAAATCCTGTTCTTTGTCTAACAGCATTGTTGGGCGATGGTTTCTGTTGTTTACCTGCCGCAATATTTGTTAGCCACCACACATACAATTTCCAGATTTTTGTTGCGATTCACGAAAATGATACCTATTCTAAGTAATTACAGGTAAAGAAATTTCAGTTATAACAGAAAATAGTGTCTATGTGAAATAGAAAAAAGCACCGGACAGGTGATGATTACGGTCACTGGTATGCGATATGAAGGACAACGTTTTGAAGCAAGGATGGTTGAACTACAATTTCCTTGTTGTAATTACAAAAACATGCAAAAAAATAGATGAAAATTAAGAGAGATTGGAAAAAATTAAAAGAAGATTGGTAAGATGATAATAGTTTAGAAACCGGAAAAAAATCATTCGTTTTGATGTATTGACACCGAACCCGAAACTTTGCATTAAATCTAATGTAAAATGAACACAAAATCATCGCAGACAGCGAAAAAAATGGCGACATCGCTGTCATCAGTCATCAGTTAATTTAGATTGTGACAAACACATATGAAATACGCATCGACGCTTTTTGAAAAATTCGAATCCGTCAATTAGGAGAGCTTTGGCGCTTGTTTAAACATTGGTCGAATTTTTGTACTTATAAACAATTAGAATAACTTTGTGAATATTCAATCAAATCAAATTTTAAACAAGCACCATAGCTCTCCTAATTGAAGAATTCGAATGTTTCAAAAAGCGTTTGAAAGCTTTAGTGCCCTTCTATATGTGATTAAATTTTCAAGTACCTAAGGGCCTTGATTTTTGCTGTACAAAATTTTGAAAATTTGCAATTTGTTTTTCAAAATTTGGATTGCAAAATTATTGCAAAATCTATCAAACCGATTTTGATGAAATTTGGTGTGATGATTCTACATGAAGCTTTCTTGAGCCAAGTATGAGCTCCTATACCCAATTTCAAGACCCCAAAAAATTCCCTAAAAAGTAATGTTTTTTAACCCCATTTTTGGGGATTTTTTCGACTTTTAGAATAATAATCATGATTCATTCGATTTGTAACTGGTCATATTTTGTAAAAAATTTAATTACAAACATTTTTTGCCTCTTCCATTTTCGCCTAAAATCAACTCTTGAAAAGATACATATTTTTACTAAAAAATCAGGCTTTTTTCGAAAGATATAAAAGAATAGGAATTTGTAGAAAATTTAAATGACAAATCTGAAAATATCATGGTTGTTACCGTAAAACAGTGGCGTACTATTTTATTTAGAAAAATATGCCACCGATACCCTATATCTCCGCCATTGGAGCATATTTATATTTTAGGAAAAGCCTTCAGATTTTGGAAAATGTTTACATAAATATATGTGCCCAATTTCAAATTATTTTACTTACTAGTTTTTAAATTATTTAAAAAAATTTAAAATATTTTTTGAAGTTGAACATCCTCTATCGTTTTAACGAAGCCTCCTAGATAAAAATTTTAAAGGGAAGACACCCCTTAAAATTCACCAAATAATACGAGGTTTTATTTTTGGTCACCATTTGTGAATCACCGTGTATATAAAAAAATTGTGGGTGATTCAAAGAAAAACCAGAAAAATTATTATTGAAACTTTAACACCATGTACCATGGTAACGGAGCACTTACGGATATATGTTTATACGAACTTTTTTACTTAAAATCATGTGCAGATTCACCCCCTGTATAAATACATACTATGAAACATCCTGTATATATGTCCAATTTATTTAGTGATCTACCATGAACTCTCTTTGTCATGTCCTTTCGGAAATATTGTGAACGGTTGTAGAAGCATGAATGACTTTGTTTATGTATATAATTACCTATTTATTTTAAATTCAAAAGTTTAAAAAGTTTATGTATAATAAAATTGCCTGTCGCCAGACATATAGACACACATAGATTCAATTGACAACGTAGGTACTTGGTACTTATAAAAAAAAGCCTCTAATGTAATTAAATTTGGTTTTAACCATCAAAATAAATGTAAAACACTATGTAAAAGAAATGTAATTTCACGACTCATTTATAGCCGTTATTTTTTTTTGTAGTATGCTAAATAAAAGATAGTTGTTCCTAGCACAATTTTAAAAGAGTAAACATTTTCGTTCTTTATAAAGCTTTAAAGACTTTTCGTTAAAATAAAAGAAAATCAGTGACGCACCATTTTTTCTAAAAATCGTACACCATTACATACACCTAAGTTCATGGTGATATAAAAAATTATTTGACAAGTCAGAAATGAAACTTTCTAAGAACTACCTACTATGGTGTACATTTTAATAAATAATCTCTTCGCAAAACTCAAAATTGTACCGTATTTATGCAAAATTCCAATAATTCTATTATCATATTTTGTGATGTTATCGTAAATATTACTAGGAACTCAAATGACAAATATTTATAGCACAACATAAAAGCAGACAAAACATATCTTGAGAGATAGCCGCACATATTTCATCCACCTAAAAAAACAGATACGTCCAATAACAATAACCAGAATTCCTCCCGGGTTATACGATTGCAAATACATTCTTACAGACACCAGATAAATCAGAATCGAATAAAGGCCGTCGTTATGGCAACGACGTCGGGGATGCCGGGCGCCTAGTCTCCTCAGCGTCTCCCATCCTTCAGCAAACAAACCGAAACCCGAAACCTACCCTGCTGCGTCGGCCTGCAGGATCCTGCACTTTGTCTCCGTGCCAGATTACATTTGTAACAGCGCTGTCAGGATGCTTTTACCAGGAACACAGTTAAATCTACTACTATCACTGCAAATGGGACATACACGGAACGTCTGCACTGAAAAATTACCCGTGGGGCAATGTGACAGTAACCGTACGAGGTAACACCATTTATGGAAGATTTTTCACAATTATGCGTCAGTGATGATGGCTTTATTTAATATAATTAAGTAAGTAAATTTATCATATTTAAACGGAGACATTTTAAAATATATTAATTTACATTATGAAAAGCTAGTATTACAGACTTAGACTTTAAAAATTGATAGGTAATTGCTTAAAAAATATTCTATGTATACAGGTAATTTTTGTAAACATTCTAGTTTAATTAAGCTAAGTATATAGGGTGCCAATTATTTCGATTGTGTCAAAAAGGTTATGTAAACATGGGTACACAAATCAATAGGTTTCAAGACACAAGAAACAAAACATGTTTTAGTAGCAGACGAGCAAATGCTAAAAGTTGCGAAAAATTCATACCAAAGCTCAAAACTAATCGCCTGACCGAGTCAACGTTTCCATTCATGTTGTGTGGCATATATTACGTGAAGAACAAATGTACCCGTTCCACATGCAGGGATCACAGAGTTTGCAACCTGCAGATTACCCTCAAAGGGTTACTTTTCAATACCAGAGGCACCCTTTATTTACAAGTGAAGTATTTGTAACTGACAAGCCTTGTTTGGTTAGCAGAATATTAATTTCTATCCTTGGACCACAGTTGTTATTACTGAGCGTTTACACAGTGGTACATATTGGGGATTTCTACATCACGTGCTGCCCAAGGTACTCGGGTAAACTGCCTTAAATGTATGTACTTTCTGCATAATATTGCCTCTCCTCATTTTCAGAACGATGCGCGGCAATTTTCAAACATCTTTTCAATCCATTGGATATGACGTAATGGACCGGTGGTGTCGCTTCCACATTCCCTGGATTTTTTAAGTCCTTTGGTAAAAGCCCCTTGACCTTTTTTAAGTAATGGCGTATAAGAACATATAGGCCGAACTTGAGACAACTCAATTACGTTTATAACAGCATTTGTAACAACTGCACATGTAATATGCGAAAAAGACCTTAAGTTAGCTCACATCCCTCAAAATAGGGTAGGTACATCGCGTTTAGATGAGTGTTGAAATGGGAGAGAGTCATTTCGATCACTGGTTGTATACATCGATTGAGTTCCAAAAATGCTTTTGTTTGTATTGTTGTGGTAAAAATATTTCTACCAATTGAGTTTTGGCACTTCGATTTATTGTCTTTTCAAATATCTTCTCCCAGGATATAAACACCCGTATGTATATTAACGCAGTAACAGCAAAGTCGCAGTTTATAGAAAATTAAAATGACTTCTATGGTAAAATTATAGTTTGATTAGCATTTGAATAGTTAGAACGACGAGACATTTTGACATTTCTAGATATAGCAGCCCGTATGTGTTAAAAATACCAACAGCCGCATTATTTACACATTAAAGTGTCAAGCTCTATTTATTTCGATATAGTTTGTAAGAATCATATTTATCAGATGACACAAAAAAACAATTGTTTTTGTTTTGAGAGGAATATGTCAAAATCCTAATCTAAAGATCTTGGACAGGGAAATGGGGTATACGCATACGTCCATTATTTGAAAGGACGTTTCATTCTCTGTAGAAGAATGCTTTCTACATAAAAACCTGTTTCTTAGTCTTTGAAAAATTATACATGCTTTTATTTCACAAAACCATGTTTAAATTTTCAAGGTGAAATATACAAAGAGCGTTACATTTTAAATGAACAATTGATCACTGCTGTTTTCCAATCGAAGCAACATTTGCAGAGAGCTAAGGTAAGTATTTGCTATTTTGAAGGTAATATAAAAGCAAAACCAGTGTTGCATTAAATATAGAATTATACTCTCTTCTCTTCACTGTTTACTAGATATTGCGAGTGTAATTCGATACTAGTCGGAGCATTACACTTCAGAGTAACTTCTTTCCAAAATTTAATTAATATTTTGTTTCGTCTAATGCGATTAGCATTCTTGATATCATAATGTCTGCGAAGTAGAACATCGCTATCTCCTAGATTGATGAAAATCAAGGCCAAGGCACTGACAGTGAGTGGTAGTGACCATTTCAGATGTAATAACACACTTTGTATGTTAATATCTCATACTCACATCATGTCTGTAGATGAACAGCAAAATTGTTAAGTTATTCGTCGGTTATCTCACCTATGGACTGATGACAACTAATAAGTTCGAAATTTAGTATATATCTGGTGGTTCCGCTGATGAAGGATCTCAATATGGAAGATGCTATTCAATTTTGGTAAGTGCATTGATTCGCAAAGTAGTTGTTTCCTACATTATCGTTAATTCAAAACTTTTATGGCTCTTCTAAAGAACTTGTTTTTTTTAAACTTTATTATTAATTTTATACATTATTGGTCCTTGTCTCCTTCAAACTACTTCCGTCCCCTATTCACACTTTTCCCGGTGGTGTTTCCATTTCAAGAAGCAGTTATGGATAGCTTAATTTGAAATGGCCTTTAAACTCTGTGACGAATTTGCTTTGATGTTATTAATAGTCTGACAATGGCATACGTTCAGCAATAAATTTTATTTCGAAATAAGAAAAAATCGCAACGAGCCAGGTCTGGCGAGTAAGGACGGTGAGGGAGGACAGTAATATGTTCACGCCACAAGTCTGGTCTCTTTTTTTTAAGATTTTTTCACCTAGCTTTACATTGCCAAATGTCTTGATAGTACACATGGTTTACTGTTTCACCTTGAGACAAGAATTCAAAATGCACAATTGCATTAACGTCGAAAAAAACAGTCAGCATCACTTTGACATTGGATCGAGGTTGAGGTGCTTTCTTGAGGCGTGAAAATCCCTTGACAATTCATTGTGATAATTAAACTTTTGTCTCAATGTCGTAGCCGTAAACACAGGTTTCGTCTCCTGTTATGATCCTTTCAATTAATGTTTCATCGTCATTGGATTGTTCAAGGAGTTGCCATTTCCCTGACAGTCAATCAGCGATTTGCACACACCAGATCTTTGACTTTCTGAATGTGGGAGTCATTAGTTGAAGTCGAAGGTCTTTCTGACCAGGATCATTCTAAACTGACTGATGACCACTTTTAAATCGTGAAAACTATTCGTAATATTGCGTACGACCCAGAGTATAATCTCCGTAAAGTTGTTTCAAAAGCTGAAATGTTTCCGTGAAAAATCGTTACTGACACTTAAACCTGTTGCACTCAAATAACAATATCACGAAAACTAAATGAGATATCAACAATCCAAGAACTTGTGGTTACAGAGGAGATTATGCGCAACATAGTGATATCAACTTCATATTACTGAACATTTTTCTTAGCGCGTAATCCAAAAAGTCGGTTATTTTGTGAACAGACCTCATATAATGATAATGATTGATGACCACTATCAGCGGACCATCATTTGATTAAAATAAATGCGAATTAGTATAAACATTTTATTATAATTTTCACCTAAGCTAAAACTGCTAAAACTGGTTTTTGCTGCTCATATTAATATATAATATATATTGAAATATATCAAATCATATATATAATTATACATATATATTCTTTTGCTAATTTCTACCATTTCCTTGAGGAGAATTAATGTGATACAAAATGTTAAGTTATAAATTAAAAGGTGACTGATAAAAAGCGCTTTATTTTCATTTTCACTTAAAGCACGCAGCTAGGACCGAACAGTGAAGTGAAATCGTAAAAAACACCCCGGCGTTCAATCGGCGATATATAAGCCCTGGAAGACGTATCTTTACGAGCTGGAGTATCGTTCTCAGTGACAGGATTATGGCCCGGGAATGGTCACGGCGATCCTTACAAATCTGCAGCTGAAATAATGAGAGCAAAACCCCACTTCAAAAAGATTAAAGCCGCTTTCTATAAATCGCGCAATAATCAACTTCTGTGGATTTTTATTTCCAAGGTAGAGTAAAGCGGAATTCTTTGTTTGGCTTTTATTGCTGTTCTTTATTCTTTTGTTTCAATCCGTAACAGAAGCACAAAAGTAAGAAATTCGACTTATTCTCAAAGCCTGCCTTTTATTTGACGATATTGCTATAACTATTTCCAGTTCATTATCATTACCATTACTAGTACTAATACGGAAAATGTGGATAAATATACAAAAAACGAAATGTTCAACTAATGCTGTTTCCTACGAAATAATAATTTCCATAAATTAATTAGTCAGTTCAAAATTTGAATATTTGATTGGAAATACACGTGATGCAATTAAAATATGTAATTTTAATTTAAATTGACACAAATATAATTGATTTGTACAATATAAGTCGATTATTGGAATATTGCCATGTTTCATGGAATATTTTTTGCGAGAGACAATGGAAGTACCACATTCTTGTGGCTTATCAGCCATTTTCTGTTTAACACATATTAGAGTATTCTGGTTCTTTGCACTAACTAGTTTGTGTAGCCTTGCAATGGATTCAGCGTCATATTTGTTTGCGTATCCAATTTTAGTTGTTCATGAAGGAATTTTTGCTATGTTCTAATGCTTTACACTCTTCACTAACTGTTTCTGTTGCCCTATTGCAAAGTTTACATTCTAGGTCTCTGTTGTGTAAACCAATTTTTTTCAGGTGCTTTCTCAGATCATTCTGCCAGGAAGCTTGTAACTGTACAAAGTCATTCATCTCTAATGATATCAGTTCTTCAGTTTTTATTCCCTGATAGTTGTTTCACTGCTTCGCCTTTTTCGTTGCTCTTACAACTAAATGTTCCAATACACGTAATTATGATCCGCCAGAACATTCAATTCTTTTAGAAATTCCCGTATCAGTTTAAATGTATAACATCAGATTGTCAATGCCTTCAGAGACGCTTGATTGTCTGTAAGAACAACAATCCGCTAATTTCTATAGATACAATTTACTCCTGCAGTTGGCGAGTGAAATTCTGTATACCTATACTAGCTATATCATTTTTTTAAATTACCAAGCTTTGGCTTTGCCTAACATAGGTGAGGTCTTCTACCCGATTTTATTTAGCTGCTGGTTCTAAATAAGTTTTGAGTTTAAAATAACTCCATGATATTTTACTTCTCCCGACATTTATAGTTCTTTACCTCGAAATTATAGTGCTTTCTTCATTTAATAAATGACATCATGGTTGATTTGGTGGGACTGATGGCTATTTATCCTATTTGTGACAAAATTTACGGCCACCTGTATTCGGTCCCTTGCTATACTGTTGAATTGGCTCCGAACAACAATCATAATTTCCCAAAGTTTTGTGTTCCTTTCGTACTAGTGCTTCCTTGACATATTCTATAGCAGAGGAGATAGTACTCTTTCCGGTGGACGTCCCTTTATATCCCTTGTATTGGACTACTACACTTCTTTCCATTAGAATATCTTTAAACCAACTTGTTGACATGCAGACCATCTACCATAGACCTTAGATCAATCTTCAAATGCTCCCTCAATGCTCAGAAAGGCACTTAGCAGTATTTTCAGTATTTCAATATATATTCAAAATTATCCTCTAATTGGTGAGGGGAAATTTCTGCCGATATTCCTGCTCTATAAGAAAACTGTTTTTAGTATAGAGGTTATACAATAGTGTATAACTGGAGATTTAGGTGTGTGTAACTAATCTTGATATCTTTATTTAGCAGTTTTTATATAGCAGTATGCAAGGCATAAAACTTATCGGTTTTATTTTTGAGAATGAAATAAAAAAATTATTAATCTCCAAGCCTTGGTGATATATCCCAGTGCTAACCTCTGTAGAATAAATAATATAAAAGTTATGTTGTATTTGTTATGCTTTATCTGAATTGATCAAAATAATATCAAAATACTGGAATTATGACGTCTTCACTGCTTCAACTACAATGACTATATTTACCGAAGTCATAGAACCATTGTGTATTTGTGTTTGCAGTTGTTTGAAAAACAGTCGAAAGCACAAATTTCCACAAACTACATCATCTCATGCAGTAATTTAATCATCAATTATGAATATGGAGCAGTATAACGATGGCCATTACATGACTTTCGGATAGTTCTGCAGATGATACACATGCAAGTAGGATAAGTTCGGCAACATTGTTACAAGTACATTTATTTCAGTTAGTGACAGTAATTTATTTATAGTAAATGGGCAGCATGCAAACAAATATATTTACAGTTTGCTTAAGAACCAATATTTTTACTTAAAAAGTATGTTTTTCCATTATAAAGATATTTTAATTGAAATAATTATAATTTCTTACATTACAAGAATATTTCGGTGAACTAAAAATAGTATAATATTGCTGTCACATCATATGGCAATAACATAGCTTATATTAGTGACAATTTATAATTTTGACTTATTTTTGATAGTTTATGTAGAGCATGAGTAAAGAAACAATAATGTAGTAACATGTTATTTAGCCTAAGTGACACTTTTTCCATTGTATTTTGTTAGTATAATTTTATAGCATAGAAATAAGTTTAAACCCAATTTTAGTTTTTGTTCCGGAATATTATATTTTTACATTTATAAGTAAATATAATATATATGACATAAACTTACAAAAATAACGTGATTGCAAAATCATGGTGTCGTCATCGAATTAGCAAATCTAGTGATTGTGATGAAAGTGAAACTGGATCTCGGAAAAAATATTAGTATTAACACAAATATCAACACAACAAAATTGAATATAAAACTCAATGTAAAAAATGAACACTGATGATGATCTGATAATAAGAAAATGGTACAGTTTAATAAACATAAAATTAACTACCAAAAATATTTCGCCTAATTTAATGGTTAATTTTATAACATAGGTACTGCAGAATAAGACATAATAAGAAATATCAAATAATTCTGAAGAAGAATGCCAACTTTTACAACTACAATTCTAGTCGTGATAGCGATAGTCACAACTTTCAGAAAACATCCACTAAAAAGTGACGACAGCGATGAAATTTTATAAGATAAATTGTAGCGTCCCATCAAATATGTTGCATATCTTTACATGTTGAATCATACGAAATATACGACTATATATGGTTATAGTATCTAATAATAACCAATGAAACAAAAATTATTTCACAATACTTACATCTGATCACACATTTATACATTTGTACACATGTACATTCCGAATTTAAATCAAAACAATATTTTTATATTTCTATTATGATCTAGATCTAGAGTATATATTGTTATGATAATGTGTGTGTCAGTGTGTTTATGTTAGCGCCAAAATTATAATTTTATTGTGATATTACTTAATGTGAATCTTTTTTTTGTACTGGTGGTTATATACCTGTGCCCTACCTAGCTCTAGACTCCTCTCAGTAGTCGGTCCTATGCACCAAATGCTTCAGCTAGAAACCACACACAATCACAGCTATAAATACAACAGGATATTTATAAATGAATTTATTATTGGTTTGATATATATCAAATTTGTCAATAAGTCGTGTTCACCACAATAGTCAATAATTTGAAGTATTAACACTATTTCTAAAACTTTAAACAAGATGTTATCTCGATACACCTGTTATTCTGAAATTTTATGTATGCCTGATTGCATACATTCAAGACATTGACAATTTTCTTATAACTTCTTGTTTAATCACTAGTTATTTATTTCTATTATTAATATTGATAATTTTACTAAGATTGGCCAATTTTTATTATGTTTGATATAGTTATCTAAATTTGGTTAATATGAAATTAGTGATATTCTAAAATTTTTTTTATATACTACTTTTTTCTTTTAAATATCTATATCCAACTATTTCGTATACGAATTTTACTTTTAATTTTATTTGTGCACAAAGTCTCAAGGGAAAATAAAGGTACCTTTTATAAGTATTATTGATAATGACTTATCGACTGATTTCTCTCCTTTCCTCTGCTTGCTTGGTTTTCTTACTTCTTGTCTATCCTGTCTCGCTTCCTTTCAGGAACCTGTCGACTGCTCCGCTTTCTGGCTGGTCTCCTGTTCCTTGCTACTGCTACTATGATTTACCACCGGTCTCCTGGATCCTGCTACTGATATTCCTTTTATTTCTTTCCTCTTGGAACCTGCTATAGAAATTCCTCGTCCTTGTTGTCTTCCTGGACCTTGATTATGGGTACTCCGCTTATATTGTCCTTTCTTGGGTCACCTCTTCACCATTTGGTACTTTTATATTCTTGATCTCTTCTAATTGACTCTTTTTATACTCACTCGTTCATTAAATACTTATATTTGCT
Source organism: Anoplophora glabripennis (assembly GCF_000390285.2). Taxonomy (NCBI): domain Eukaryota; kingdom Metazoa; phylum Arthropoda; class Insecta; order Coleoptera; family Cerambycidae; genus Anoplophora; species Anoplophora glabripennis. The sequence continues at coordinate 381,683 of NW_019416533.1, read as the reverse complement.
ATGGGTTTTATTTTCTTTCCTCAACACCTGACGTTTTTACAAAATTTTTCTGTAACTAATCAATAATCTCCAATTTTTTTCACCCTCTTGATTTTTTTTTTCTTCTAAAGGCCTTTCCACATATCTCCTTTTTGGTTTTTTAATTTAACGTGCCATTTTCCTTTTGCAATTCACTTCACTTCACTTTATCCTTTGCACTTATACATCCTATTCTACTTTATTTACAATCAATTTTACCTTATACTTCAAAATATTTCTTATTTTATAATATTATTTGACATTTCTAGTAACTACTGAATTCCTTGTGGATCCCACTTTAAATTTGACATATTTCTGACATATCTTTTTAATTAACGTACAAACTTGTCTTTAGATCTTTATATCTTTTATTAACTCCTACTCTACCTTATTTTATAACTATTTAATCAAACTCTGGCATTTTAACTTTTGTTAGATCTCTACCCATTCTGCATTTTAATTTATTTCAACTATATTTTTCTGATAATATCTTAGCCTATGCTCCAATTTAATAACATGATAATCAAATCAATAATAAATTTTGTAATAAACATTTCAACCATTCTCTGGTCAATCTGATTTCATCTCAATATGCTAAAAAAATGAAAAAATTTGAACTTAATATTCGTAATTTAATTAGAAACAATATTCAGCGAGTCTTCAATCAAATTAGGCAAACGGTTTTCCGGAAGACTGTGACTATAAATCCTTCAATTTAGAGAGTGGCTGCCAAACAAGATGTAAATTAAATAGATTCCCATAAATCCAGAACGATATGAAACGATCCGATTAATTCGATTAGTTTCGTCGAGCACCTATTTGCTACGGAATCTCCCGAAGTGTCGCAGTTTAACGTGTTCGGGCTCGTTACTAATTCAATTTCTTGCAGGGGCCTTTTAACGTACTAATAAAATAAGGTATTGCCAGGCCTTCATTTGGGGTGTGTGCGATGGGTCTTTCGATCAATATTGGCGGAGATGTGATATATGAGAGTTGTTTTGTTAGCGATAATCTTTTTTATCTACACAGTCAAACATTGCTTTCCTTGCAGAAGCTATTCTTAAAATGACAAATATTTACATTGACAAGGGGACGAATAAGGTATACGTATATAGAATTATTAAAAAATATTTTCATTGTTTACCTTTGTTTAATTTTAAGACACACAAAATGAATGCACCACTTTTTGGTGTTTCTTGATTTAAATGAAATAGTTGTCATATTTATTTTAATATAGAATCTAATTAAACATCTATAAATTTATCTAACCCCTTTACTCAGTTTAATTTAATATCATCCTTCATGATTAACACTTTCAATTAAAATAAATAAATAATAATTATGTCGTAACGTGAAAATTCAAAAATTCCTCCACATCATTTATGAGATTTGGTCACTTTCTTCTTTGACTTCAGTCCGTTTCCAAAAAAAAAAACAGTTGTAAGGCAAAAAGTATAAGACATAGGTGTCGCTCTTTTCTTTAGATGAAACTATATCATCAAAATATACATTTTGATGATTTAAGTTTAATAAAAAAAAATGTTTGATGCATATAAATATAAACCAAGGTACCATACTTAGGGTACCTTATTTGGTGTTGACTTTTACATATAGGTAAGTTAGTTTAATGGTCTTAATTTGATTCCAGGAAAATGTGAGGAATATCCCAATGATCCTGTAAATTTTCTTTGGGTTTTTTCATTCCTCTCAGAACCTTTCTCAGAAGCTAATTCTCCAAGAAATATTAAATTTTCGTTTAAAAAAAAATCTATTTGCTCTAACCTCTAACTCACTATTTTAAGTGTCCAATATTTTTAGTTGATTCCTTCCTATTTTCGTTGAGACACTCGGTATTTTGATTCACTTACTATTTATTTGCGCTGCCCAGTAAATTATTTCCCTTTCACCACACTTATTTGATGATGTATTGTTGTTTGCCGTGATTTAATTCTACCTTACTGTCTGAGGGTTTTCGTTTAACATATGATTTTTAAAATGTCCCTATAGTTATTATTCTTTTGCTTTTTATGCTCTTTATTTTGTTTTCTTGTTGCTTCTGGATTTCTCCTTGTAAGGTAAGGTAAGACAGCTAATTTTGATTCTTTATCTTCTTTTACTTGGGATTTTTTATTCCATGTTTCCCTTCACTCTTAACCTCACTTTACTTAAAAACTTTTGTTTAATATTTAATATTATCAACTGTTTTTGTCTTGTTTTAGACCGATATTTGCATTTCATGGCTAAATCCAGGCTGACTAAGGACAATTCTCATAGTTCTTAAAAATAGATTTTTGCTAAATGAATATCAAGTACGTTTCTAGAAAGTTTCTTTAATGCAATATCTTATGGACACTTTGTATGGCAAATTGTATGTTTATGCAACAATAGTTTTTAAATCTAAAAATAGTTCTTTATTCTACACTTCCCAAGCTTTCTTTTGATATACAACTAAAGTTATCACGTTTACTTTTTTCAGTTTATTGCACTATTACTTTCACTTCTTAATTACTAACACTTTAACAAATATTTTACGTGAATATATGTATTAACGGAAGTAATTATTAACTTTATATGACAAAATACAAACGTAATGGTTCACATATGCGCATATTAATAATTATAAACCAGTAGAAAACAGCGGGAGCAACTGTTAGCAATTTTCAGGTTTCCGTGGCAGTCCTGCTGAAAAGCTGCAAGCTATAAAATTTGTCGTTTAAAGAGAACACGCCGTACTCTGTAAACAGTAATCTCGTATCATAAATATTTACCAATTTTAAACGTGTGTGTACTTTTTCAAATGGAAATAAAAACGGCTTTATGTAACTGTAGCAACGGTTACCGGAAAAACATTAAATTGACATTTATGGCGCCATTAACTGTAATATACAAGACGGTTTTTGCAACGTGCATGCAGAGAAACTTAACACTGTAATCTTCATCGTATTGTATGCAAAATTATCCCGTAAAGTACTGGATTAACGATCTATAATAAAATTACTCCAATAAAATGTTGATTAATAGTGCATAACACCCAAAAAGTCGTTACTGTGGATATGTTCGACGCTTGCAAAGTTGCAACGTATAATTTCCTCTCCTCAGAGATGAGCTAGATTTATTTTAACCCTTTGTCCAAATTATGGTTTAGACAGAGGCAAGCAGTAAATCTTTAGAAAAAAGGAACAGAGGTCTCTGGAAGAATCTGTTTTGGTGTTGGCAATTTTATGCAATACACTGTTTTTGAAATTAAATAAAAGTAAATGTATCTAGGTACTTGTATTACTATTATGAGACACAAGCACGTTTCATTTATTTATTAGAAGATGTCTTCGTTAACGGAGTTTAAAGGAACAGTACATTCTTATTTATATGATTTCTTTACTTAAGCTTAGAAATTGATGATTACGGCTGTCAGAAAAAAAGCAACAAATTAAATTGTATACAATACACCCCCATAAGCATCAACGGTTAAGAATTAATTACACAACATCCGCACGATATCAATTCAACAGTATACTAATGTGATGTGAACGTGAAAAGCATTCTAAGGCAGCGGCTTGCGCATGTCTCGGTTGACCCGCTTAGCACGCCATTGAATTGCGTCTTTATCTGACAGCTCTACTGATGATTTCACTTTTTATTTTAATTTTCTGAAAATTAACGCAACTAATGCAACTAGATTTAAGTATACCTCTCAACTCTTTGTTTTTTAGCAAAAACGGTCGCAAAACCTATCCAATATTTAATAATAATTCATTTTCAATTTAAATGTATCTTCCGTGACTTAACTGTGCAATAGCAAAAAGCCAGATTTAAATTTAATAAAGGATCCAAATAAACCACATGTTCCACCTAATTAAGAAACATGCTGTAGGTTATGTAATTAAGTGAATATGTAAATTTTAATGAAACTGGATATCTTGAACATACTAGAATTATAATCTAAACAGAAAAAAGATGAAATGAAAATAAACAATACAATTTCTTTTGTCCAAAAACTACAATAATTACGCTATCCAAAATCCAGAAATAACTTCCAAGACTCTCTCTCTCTTTACTATTTTTAAATTGATACAAGGTTTAAGTTCGTAAAAATATCTCAGGAAGTGATTTCTTGTATTATTTTAACATGACAATTTCTTATGAAATACGTCCTTAAGTTCTTCAAGATATAGGATGTTTTTAAAACATATAACATTTAGGCAAATATCTTTGACGTTTGATGCAGTCTGCTAAAATTAGAGATAGTGACTTAATAATGGTAAAAATAGAATTTGAATATAAATTATACCAAGTAGCAGCAGAAAAACCAAGAGATACTTACACTAAGAATTCCAGTATTTCGACGCCACTGAGAATTTTGATTTTTTTTAAATTCAAATTTAACTCCAATACTACTCATTTCACAGAGAAAATTAATTGGAGTAGAAATTTTGTGTTTTTTAGAAAATTCAAAATTGATATGCTCATGATTTTTTAGTGGGTGAAACGGGTGGTTTTACAGCTACTGCTGATTTATTTAACTCTGATGTAAGCTTATTATTGATATAAAAAAGTATAACTGAAAAATGAAAATGTTTGTTTTTTTTTTTGATAAAATGGAAAATATCTTTTTTCTTTGAAACTCGATTAGAAATTAAATTAATTGAATAAATTTCCAAAATATTCAGATAATTTTCGGTAAAAGTTATACTTTTCAAAAAAATCCTTAGCCGAAATTTAATAATAAAATAAAAAAAACTGGATGCAATTTAGAATGTGTTACGTCAATGTCTTCTTGTACATTTCAAGACATTGTTTCCTTTGTGATTCTATTTTGTTCTTTCACAAAATCAACTACCTTTATTTTGTAGGTAACTGTCTGATTCGTAATAATAGCAAATGCTTCATCAATGAGGTCACTCAGTAATTTTCTAAAATGTTCTTATTTTGTATACACAAAGTCTGCTCATGATTAGGCGATCCTGAAAATTTCAACTCAATCCGTTTAGTGGTTTTCAAACTACATGATTTTTAAAATGCGAATACATATTTGTCTCACAATCAGCCGTGGCAATGTAATGACGTCACCGCATGGGACGGTCAGCCGTCTTGGCGCTACTTCCAGATGAGTTTCTGCATCTGCTTAGTACCTATAGGTATTTGAATAATATTCACGAAAAAATCAACAATACACAAGTGTATAGTGTTCTAGATGATACAAACGTATTTTACATACCTAAATCACGCAGGGTAGTTTTGTTGCTTTCAAAATAAATCAGTTTTCAAATAAAATATATTAAAAAAACATGTAATTTTTTTCTGTTCTGTGCCTTCCATATTGATAACAAAATTCGGTATCTCAATGTACTCAATCGAAACTTAACAGGCAACTAAATCCCGACTACCCGACTGACTGACAACACACACAAGCATACGGCATCGGTTTCCCATGCGGTGACGTCACACCCGCCGGTTTAGCGGATACTCAGGGCGCCAGTTTATGATTTTTTTGGATAACTTGTAGGCGATATAAAATAACAAAAATTGCTGAATGCCTATTTCTTTCCTCCATAATTTGCTTGAGTTTTCCGGATGTATATGAAAATTACATGAATTCCTGGCAAACACCTGAAGAACCAACATTGTCGGGGATTTCCACAAAACCTTTTTTGAACACCTTAACACTTAGATAGATAGTCGGCGATGATGCAAGTTCTTCAATGAGTAAAGAGGAGGATTCTGCTGAAGTCAAGTGACAATAAAGCATCAAACCTTAGCAGACTGCAAACAGTGTTGACGACAAGGAAATGGTGCAGAATTTCTTAAATAAAAAGGTGTTAAGCTTAGGTTATGAAAATATAAGATACCAGAACTACACTTGCAAAACTTTATAGAGTCTAAGATGATGCAAGTTTATAAATGTTTAAAAAGTAGGACTCTGTTGAAGATAAAAATGAGAGTAAAGTGGAGTTGTTAAGCACCATAATATCTAAGAAAAACCGCAATGTGTGCATAGATGATTAAGGTAAATAGTGTTAACTATGGGTCGGAGAATATTTATTTATTTATTTATTTATTTATTTATTTATTTATTTATTTATTTATTTAGTCGAGATACAGAGAATTCAAATTTAAAAGGCAAATTAGGTCACTTTAAATTGCTGCCCACGTCTAAGGGGTGGAGTTTAGATCAAATATCAAAATTTTTGACATAGATATACCAAACTAGGGCTAATAATTTACCCAATAAACGGAACGTGAGGAATTAAATTCACTATCCAAAATACTCATTATCGTAGAAATTCGGGGTATTCAAGTACTTTCCAATATCTTACCACTGACTGGTTGACAGGTTTGTAAAGCAGTTCAATGGATTTTTGTCGTTATGGGTAAATTATAAAAGCTTCATCCATCTACATCAACCTTCAGAGATATCTAAATCTAATAAATCTGACAATTTGTTTATACTTGAATACCCTGTTTTGTAGAAACTAACCGTTTCTAGACTCATATTTACAGAAACTTTTTTCTATTTTGAGTAACGTCGGGCAAAATTTGCCGTGTGCAGATAAATACTGGTTACTATTAAAGAACATATATTTTATTATTACCTTACATTTTTTTGCTCCATTATAAAGGTATTAAACTAATAATTCAAATGTCTTCGTAATAGGTGTTTTTAACGTGATTAGTCTTTGTCATGGGTGATAATAGGACATGAAGAGAATACAGAATACTTCTACGAATAATTGCATTAACAAAATGCGATTAACGATATGAGTTTAATTTAATTAACACACAAAATATTTAAAGATAGTTACGTCACAATTGTAATAAAGTGAAAATTTGAGTTTGAAACAATATGATTAAAGGAATAGGTGATCTGGTGTACAGATATGCCTCTGGGCAAACAAAGGTTTCACATCACCGATTTTTCCCACTGGGTATCAACGTTTCCACGTCATACCTGGTGCTGCCTGTGGATTTGTGTTACTGCACTGCTGCGAGGGTTAACTGACAACTCAAATGACGGCAGGAACGGCTCTCTCAGTTCACTGGATTACAGTTACACTCGGAAATAGTTCTACGGACGCAAACACCGCAGAACAGTCTGCGGGCTCTAACGATGACGATTCCCAGATAGGTACCGAGTTTTCCACGAATTTTCGTTCCAAATGGGTGATGTATTTATGTGAAAATAAAAAGAAACCAGGTTTGAGGTTTTATTTTATATTCTACAATTGACATTGCTTAAATATTAAAATCTATCTATTTAAAAGCACATCTGAGAAATAGTCACACAAAGGAAAAGAAAAAGTATGACAGAAGTTTTTAAAAAAATCTTGAAGGTCGTTCGTTAACGGTGTGTCTATAAATAATATCAACCCGTTTTTTGTCTGTAAATAATTAATACCTACTTCCAGTTTTTTATAAAATTCACATAGAATATTCATGTATCAGTATCTTCAGCTCCCAATCCAATTTACATATAAGATTATTTACGGTCAAAAAATACCTCACTCAGGCAAATACCAATGATCACGTGACCGTAAATCATTAAAAACGGGTTTTAATTTTTATCTAACGTAATTAACAGATATATAAGACATTTATAGCTCGGGTTATCTCGCAGTATGCAATTTTCTTTTATTCGTGACTTGTAAACTGGGTTTATTTTTAAAGTCGGTTATTAGCGTTTGGTTTAAAACCCCACGTTAATGACGTTAATAACACAGGTTTGTGCTCTTCTTAATTTATCATCCGACTAGTTGGAAGAGCTGTATGTGTAATGATTTTGATTTACCTTTGAATTAAATGCTCGACGGGTTTCGTTATTTTGTATTTCTTTATATTTCCATCTGCCGACGTTGATCTCTCTGTAAAAGGTTATCCGCAAAGTGCATTCGGCTTTAACGGAAATTGTTATTTAAATTTATTAACAGTTAAAAACCAGTGAATAATAATAAGTACAATAAATATGCAAACGGTGCGAAAACTTCTGACAATTTAAAAGAGAAAGCTTTAAGAACTGAATACTAAAGCTACAAATTAGAGTACATACAGTATTATGAGGTAGATAAGATTTTGTAGAATATCACTTAAAAAAAGGAAAATTGTGATAGTAAAATGACCTCTTGCTTTGACAAAACCTTCTAAGAATACAATAAAGCTACATATATTGTCTGAATTTTGGAATGATAAACTTGTAATTTTTAGTTTTAACATGTTGCTGAAAATTTTAAAACACATCTCTATTTAAAAAAGAATTATCAATAACGGGCATACTTATATTGACGTAGTTCCTTCCAATACGGAATACTTAGCAGTCCATATTAATTTCCCACCATTCTAAGAGCCATTTTAAGAGATTCTTTAATGGATTTTGTACAAAACTGACTTCATGACCGATTTAATATGTATTATTAGTTTTATTTGTTTGCTTGTTTATTTATTGGTGCTAATATAGAAAAATATTTATACAAATCACAGAAGCAAAAAGTAGTAATAAAAGAACTGGCATACAATGTGATGGCAGTAAAGTAATTTCAAACATAAACTTAATATTTAATAAAATACATTAAATAATTGAAAGTAGCTTTGAATATAAGAATATACAACAAAGCAGATAAATTTACATAAGGTATAAAAATTATACGTCAAATAATTATCATGTATAAAATTATTCAGATTGAATCTTAAATCTTAAATTATTTAAAATGTAGTCTAAGCTTTAATTACTAGAAACTGTTTGACTTTTTGCTTAAAACATCTTGATTTTTTTCTTGAAGTAGTACCTTATAAAATTTAACACCCAAATATCCTGTCCCATTCCTTGTTTTATTCTGCCTGAGGTAGTTTCTGTTTGAGAATGAAACTACGCAGAGCTTTATAGATATCATTCTTTGCACATAGTGAACAACCAAATATATGTACACAACAAAGAATTAAAATTCTAAGTTGAAAAATTTTGCATTTATCTCTGGTTTTGTGACCAGAGATTATTATTCTTATAGCTTTATTTTGTAAATCTAACACACTGGAAGCTGCTCAGGTTAGAAAGCATAAAAATAAGAAATTATTGGGTAAAAAGACACTTGAGTAAAATTGTGAAGCAGATATTACTTTTTTGAAGTTTAATTGCAAATATGAATCCACAATATCTTGGGGTCTAAATGTATACCTAGGAATTTTACAGACTCTTGATTTTTTATTTAACTAATGTCAGTTTTATTGATTTAAAAGAAACCAATCCTACATAGTTAGATTCCGCTTATTTGGTTTTGATAATTAATACAGATTCTTGTCCAGTAAAGTTTTTGTCATCGGCAAATTTTAATAAAGAGTCATGATTAAATCGTTTACATAAATTAAAAGTAGAACAGGTCCAAGCACATATCCTTGCAGCACTCCTACAAGAGTGAGAAAAGTAGTTGATCTAGAATTATTCTATGTTGTTGACGTCTGTTGGTCGAGCACGGTGTATTTTTTTATTCCATATAATAATATGCTAAACAGTTCATGTTATTCTACCATTTTTTTCAGTGAATTGGTAATGATAAAATATTGAATACGCCATTAAAGTTTGGCAAAACTTATCATAAATTGTATATTATTCGCATACGTTAATTGGGTAGTTTTTCAACCGATAAGATCGTTAGCGTTATTTTAATGGGTACAAACTTCTGAACAACATTGTGAGTTTTCGATTTTGATAAGTTAATTAAATACATGGTTAAAATTTTGCTACTTATTTACTTATGCATAAGTACTGAATTTTGTTACACTTTAATACAAATTCAGAATAAAATATTTTTCTCAATTAATTTACCTAGTTATTTCGACAAATTCAACAAAATTTGTTAACCTTATATGGGATAAATAACAATCATGGGTATCTCTCCGAGACCCAGAAATCATAATTTTTCATTTCTCGTGACTACGAGAGGATTTGACGGATATACCTATAAATGGCAAGGGAAATGCATTCAAAATGGCGTACGATACATCCAAAATGCATTGGGTAGACTAGGTTACACAACAAGTAATAATAATTATAATGGATACAATATGACACAATACTTAGTATTACTATTTACCATCACTGCAGTGAACTTTAATATTTTTCCGTGAGATAGTGAAATTCGCTTGTTTTATCTTCTTACTTAAAAATATGGCGTGAGTAGCAACACCATATATTTTAGAGTAAACGAAGGTCAAACACCGTCGTACTAACATCAAATTATTTTATTAAATCGAAATTAATTTCAGGGACTTCTAGAAAACACATATTCGTGACATGAAGTATTCAAACTACATCCTGCTGTATTCACATCCCACTGTTTACTAAATATCAATAGTTGGATTTTAAGTATTATGATCACATCTAAAAGCGTTTAGATATTATTTCTTTTTTTCAACTATCTGACTTCACAACATAAAAGTGAAGATAAATAATTCATTAAAGCTCCTAATTGATTTGATTCCTGCAGAAGAATGACTCGTTCCTGATGCTGAGCTGCGTGAAATGGAGGCAAGGAGAATCACTATTAATGAATGTCCAACGTCGGCTAGATCGTGCTTTGTCTGTATTAGTCTATCTAATTGTTTTCGGAAGGGAAACGACGGGAAATTTGAATTTTGACGGGCGGTATTTAATTTTCTCACAGAAGTGCTAATTTAATTATCACGGATGACGTTGTCGACTTTAATTATTTCTCATTCGTTAAGGGAGCAGTAGAGGGAACAAAATATATATTCATTTTCATTTTCAGATATATTAAAGAAGGAAAAATAAAGTATAACTACATATGTTAACAATCAAAAACGCATTGAAAAATAAAAATAAAATTCAAGTCTACTCAAATTTTTATCTCGAAAAACCATGTATGATTGTGTTATATTTTGATCTGATGACATTTTATCGCAATAAAAGCATATGTGGTTAATCACAATAAAAAGTCACCTGATGATAAACAATTCGACTGAGTTTGGAATATTAAAGTAAATACAATTCGTGAATTGTTGTCAAATATAATTCGAAATAAAATATTTTTCTCGATTTTTCAAAATATAAATCCATTCACTTTCTGACGAGAAACGCCACTTTTTAGATGTTATATGTACTTAAAAAATTTGACATTGAAAACACAAACAAACTACAACGCTATATTTGGCTATATGGTGGGAAGTATGAAAAAAGTGACTAAGCAAAGATATTGATTGAGGTTGACATTTTATATCTAGGAAGTGACGAAACGTCCTTTAATTTTTCGCATTAAAATATCACGGAGAACATGTAAACATCAGAAAATGTACCTTTCCTGTTTTGTTCAGCAAATTTGTAGAGATACTCAATAATTGTGATTAATGGATGTGTTAATATTTTCCTAAAAGCATCGGTATGATTGCGTTTATAGTACCGTACGCCATTTTCCTTATATTCAAGAGGTGTGCAAAATACAGGAAAAGTAAGATAAACAAACGAAGTAAAAATATACTTTTCCTCTTTATTTTGACAAAAGCAACAGGTTTTTCTATGAGTTGTTTTACTATTACACCCAGCATGGTACTTTACAGAAGACAATGACAATTAGGTACTTTTATCTCTGATGCGATATTCTACAGCACTACCGATTCTTCTTTCTTTTCTCCTCTAATTTTGGAATTTCTAGACTACTGCATTCAATTATCATCTGGATCACATTTTACAGCTTTCTTACAAAAGCAAAAAAGATCATACATGTAAAACACTTTGGTTACATATTTTCCCACATGAAATTTAAGGTATCTTTTGTTACTAGGTCAAATATGACTCTTTTTTTCCGTGCGGATAAATCTAAAGTCAGTATCCTTTAGTAATAAAACAACAGGAGGCAAATAGCCGTAAAAACATTTATTTCAAACAGCTGTGTGATTTTATACTTAAATATGACATGTAGCGCTGCTTCAGAAAATGTTTGTTTATGCTCGCCATGTTTTTATCTAGACGAGTTCATCCGGTTTTGTACAGTAGAATGTATTCTGAGATATACAGAAACACATTCAATATGCGCATTTAAGAGGATATGAAGTATGACATTCCAACGAAAATTTTAAAAAATCTATAGTAGTATAAACAACTTTAAGAGAGGTGACTGAAAGAGCACAAGTTATTACTCCAATTGATACACGGGTACAGTTTTTTTAGTCATACATTTTTCTTAATAATTTTGAAAATATTCCTAAATTCTGGATTAATTTGAGTTAGTTGCCGTTACAGTAGTATGCACATACTATGTCTTAAAAAGAAAATACTAAACTGTGTTTCATATTCCAAATAAATAAAGACAGTTTGTTGAATTTTGTTATTGGAAATTTGAAAACAACTTACATTTAAACATGGTTATATGATTGATGCTGATGTTCAACACCAAGTGACTAAAATGAAAAACTACAGTATATTCATATTACAGATTCTGATATAACGCACCTAATTGGTAAGAAATCATAATTTATTTTTATTTTCAAATGGTGATGCATATTTTCTATGATCGATGAATGCAAAATATTTCTATGTTATCCTATTTACTATCTCAGTGCGGTCGGTTCCCACTATTTAATAATATTATTCAAAAAATTAGCTTAAAATGTTTAACACTTATTTCGTTATGTTCAATTTTAGGTCGTTCTGTGCATAAAAAATATACACAATATAATGATGTATTTTGTGGAAGTCTGTATATGTATAAAACCTTTATTTCTAGCAACTGTGAAAACAATTATTACACAATCTGATTCCAGCAGTAGGACTCTATGTTCTATTAAATTTTACTAATCGACTCGATTTTATTTAAATTAATTAAATATCTTTTCCACACGTAGATACTTGGTTAGTTCATTTGATAATATTAAAAATAAATTAATTTGTACGAATTATCTTTAACATAGAGGAAATAATAGAATATTCACTTTTTAAATACTTGTACTTGACAATATATCTAGGACGGACAGGGTACCAATTTGTTCCATCTCCATGGTGAAGCTCATCCGTTGATGTAATTCAGGAATCATTTATATCCATGGGGTCAGTTAATAAATGTATCGTCTACATATCTGAATCACCACTTTGGCTTTAAAATTACTGACTCCCTGGGGTATAATATTTACAGAAAACTAAGTGACATGAATAGATATACGAATGTTGAGTATCGTCACGAGCCAGCCCAGAAACAAGACACTATAAACATATTGGAACAACTGCGATTCGGAATACTTAGGTGAGAAACTGTAGTAGCTGTGTGTTCTTAGAAGAAATTGATACACAAACAGGAATATGAGACGACCCATCAGAACGATGAGTGCTGACAAGATAGCCCACATCTTAAGGAAACAATATGAATACTATTTACTTAATAAAATATAAGGATTGCCTTTCTTAAGACGTGCTGCAAGACTGATCTACTCCAAGGCTTCTTGTGTACAGTATTCCGTGTATATGCGTAAGGGTATACATTGGACAAATGGAAAGACATGTCAGTACGAGGTTGAAGGAGCACTTGATGAATAACAGCTGACAAATATTTGAAGTTGCGGTCAGATAAAGAACATGTGATAAACCTAACTAATACTAATTCTAGTGAGACATAAGATATTGGAAAAGATTCTACAAGCAAGAGTAGTAGCTGCCTGAAATTTGGTGTTTTTTGGAACTTGGAAGAGAGCGATGTCTCACGAAATTCCAAGAAGCTTAAACTGACGAAGTGGGAATCACCTTGGAAAATGTTGAAATACTGACAGCATGGCATTTTATTTGAGTTACCCGTTATTTTATATAATGTAGAATAACATTTACGGATTCTATATTATTCATTCGACAATGTGAAAGGTTTATACAAAAGTTTTTTAACTACCTACGTATACTTCATTCGCTAGTGTTAAGCCAGATCCTCTTAAGGTTATCAACGCGGACACTAAGCTCACATACAAGATAAAAATATTAATACCTTGCCGGTAATCATAAACCATAAGCACCGTGGCCTAAGCATTTCAACAGAATATAATGTATCAGGTAAGTGCTCAATTATTTTTAGATCAAAGGGTCGCTGCATCAAGCTTGTCACAGGAAACTCTTTCAAGTCTTTAATTAGTAACGTCGCAGGCATTGAACGGCTTTGAATGAATTAGTTTGGTTTATGAGGAATTTTATTATTGGCGATAATTCCTTCAAAGGGTGGCACTATTAAAAATTAATTAGGCTGCGGTTTTAACGAGTAGGTAATTTTTTATTGTTTCAGTTCGTTTAAATGCACCCTTCATTTCTGTTTTGATACAGTTAATTAAGCAATTTTGATTCATTTATAATTGTATAGCAAATCTAAATGTTTAGTACTAATTAGTGTTCCAAAACTGTGAAAAATTAAAAACGTCTAATTTTACAATATTTACAGTAAATAATGATAAATAATGAAAAAACTAACATCACTTTGCTCTATGAACATAGGCGCAAAAAGCCATCGTTTATGAGATACAGGGCGTTGAAATTAACAAAACTAAAACATTTTTTTTAAATATCTGGAAAACCACTTCATCAAATTTATCCAAATTTGATCCGCATTTTTTTTTTAATAATTCTCCTAGTTCTGTATGCATACAGTACAAATTCAAAAACCAGTGGCGGAGAAACAAGGATATCCTTTCCCTATTTAAAGTAAAACTTCCACGCTACTGAATTAATTGGTAATATGAATACATTTTATAACGATCTGAAACATTCGGAATGGAAAAACAATCTTTTATTTTTGTGGAAAAGTGAATGGTTTACGAGTTTTGAAACATATTATCCAAGTAAACATCTTGCCACCTAGACTAAGTTCCAATCTGATTTTAAATTTTTTGGACAATAGCCTCTTCCAGTTAATGGAGGACATACCTAAATAAATACTGCTTTTTAGTCCTTGGAAGATGCACTAGCCAATGTCTACAGCAGATTGACACTCACCTTTATATTAAAAACACGATTTACAAAATTTGTCGTTTGACATATGATACAATTTTTTTTCTTGTACAATGCAACTATACATTGGATCAAATCCAGTTTTAAGGATGTGAATTTGCTAAAGGTATAACACTTTAACTTTCTATAACGTTGTTTGCATGTTTATTGAAAATTTAGTAAAATTTATTCGATAGCCGTTACTGTACAAAGCTACCGTTTCAAAATTTGACGAAAATCTTTAAGTGAGGTACAGATACTTAATGTTTTGTACTGCGGTGGTTTGTTGGTGACAAACATGTACTACATTTCTGTGCTGTTTTTTTCAAGAAATTATCTTTGGAAAATTGTTTTATTTTGAATTTCATGTGAATTTTGACATTTCCGGAGTCATTTTCCATTATATAATTTGCATTGCACAAATTTGTGATATTCTTTTAAATTATTTTTATAGAAATAGTCCCCCAGGGATTCTAATGTGGCGGACACTATTTGTTTTAGGTATTCCTTATTTTTATTACCGATTTGTGTATAAAACATACAACAAAGGACCCAATATCGACCCCTGAGGTACACCCCTTTCTATTAATACTACGTTTGACTTTATGAGAGCACAAGTATCGTCCGTTTCTACAACACACTGCTTCCTATTCAGCAGGTAAGATTTTATCAATTCTGAGGCAACACCTCGAATGCCGTACATTTGAATCTTTTTATTTAGAATGTCATGATCCGCAGAATCAAACGCTTTGGATAAATCCAACTATACAGCCATGGTACTGTTTTTTTCATTTAGTAATCTTGTAATTTCACACAATGCCTGATATATAGCCCTTGTTGTTGTTTTATTTTTCCTAAACCCGTTTTGTGCATCTGTAAGCAGATCATGACATTCCAAAAAATGTAATATTCTGTTATAGATTATTTTTTCAAAAACTTTGCTTATATTTGACAGTAATGCAATAGGCCTATAGTTGTTCCTTAGACTTTTTTCACCTTTTTTATACACGGCCTTAACATGGGCAATTTTAAGATTTTCAGGAAAAATTCCTGTTTTTAATGTTAAATTAATTATGTATGCTAGTGGAATTGATATTTCAGCCGCTGTNTCGGGAGTTTTTAAAATATTGGGATCGACATAAGATTAATTTTTTAGAAGATCCTACATACATCGTTCAGTTGAAAAAAGCAGTTGTTGAATTCTCGTCACGTCATATATAAGTAAACTATTGTTTATGAGCCATGTCTTCGATAATCAATGTTCACTTTACTCGTCAGATATTTGCAATGGATTTGTGCCAGTGTGAGCTCATTCAAGCCAACTTCAGTTTCGAATTTGTGTTTTTTGTTGATTGTTAAACCGATTTGTGTTTTTTGTTAACAAATCTTTGATTGTTAAACCGATTATATAAACCAATAAAATATTTTGTTCAAAAAAGAGACAAAGTTTTTATTTACAATACCCTAAAAAAGCTCATTTTCAGGAAATAAGGAAAAAAAAACAGTTTTTTGCGATAATTCAAAAAAAGGAGCAGATCCGATTTTGTGCGCAACGAGAATCGACTTTTTAAAGGTTCAGGAACAATTCCCTATGTCCAGAATATTGCGACATTTTTGTCGAACTTCCGCAGCCTTCAGGCTACCCGTGTGTATATTCATAATATTTTTAAATGTACTTACAAACCTGTTAAATGTTTTATTTGGGTCTTCCATGCAATAAACATCAGCCCAATAATGTTTTTGCAGTTCTTGTTTAAATTGCATTTTAGTTTCTGAAAAAATTCTCTTTTTGTTTATTTTAGTTTTTTTTTTGTTTCAGGTGCCTCAAGTTCCAGTAACTGGCCCTCGTGATCAGATAAAGCTGTTGTAATTACTTTACCTATATGAGCATTATCAAAGTTTATAAATATATTATCTATCAGTGACAGAATTTTTTGTTATTCTAGTAGGATCAAATATAGTTAAATTGTACATAAGTAACAAATTCCTAAAATTTTCGGCATTTATGTTGACATTAATATGTAGATCAATATTGAAATCTCCACATAATATAACTGTATATGTTCTAAAAGAATTATGTGCTAGATTTAGTATTTCCGCTAGTGTTTGAAAAAATATATCTAAATTACCCTTAGGGAGTCTATATATACACAAAATTAGCAATTTTTATTCCCGACAAACAACAGACGAACACTCTACATTACATTAAAGACTTTTTTGTTTTAAATCGTATACCTCCTCATATACAATGTCATTTCTTACAAATATACAGGAACCACCGTTCTTTACATTTTCTCTAGACCATACAGATGCTATATTATAACAATCCAGGTGCATGCAGAATATTTCTTCAGATGTATACCAATGCTCTGTTATACATAAGATGGCTGGTTGATTTTCCAAACTTCTTGTAAACAAATCCAGTTCCAAGAACTTATTTTTTAAAGACTGTATATTTTGATGAAATATTGTGTATGTAGACAGTAATTCGCTAGTTTTTGTATTTAAAAACCCGCCTCAAGAGGTTCATCATACTTGACCGCTTCAAAATCGAAACGC
This sequence comes from Anoplophora glabripennis, assembly GCF_000390285.2. Lineage (NCBI taxonomy): Eukaryota > Metazoa > Arthropoda > Insecta > Coleoptera > Cerambycidae > Anoplophora > Anoplophora glabripennis. The sequence continues at coordinate 364,156 of NW_019416533.1, read as the reverse complement.
CTATAGGCTACCCCGTTTGGCCAGCAATTTGGGTCGTATAACATATCTTTTAGGTCAAATCTAATGCCTACTTGGTTACATTTGCAATCCCTTCTTATATTATCATATTTCGTTGTGAGATATTTGATCACTAATTCTTCATCATCTGTAACTCCGGTTTTTCGTAAGATATAATTCCTTATTTTTTCTCCTGTTACATGGTCTTTTACTCTTGAAATAAAGAACCACGCCTTCTTATTTTTAGTTTCGTCTTTACCTGTGAAGTCATCTTCATGATCTTCAGTTTTTGCTGTTCCTGTCAAGATCTTTCTTTGCTTTTTATCTTCCTGCTTTTCTGTGAATTTGTAATGGCTGACAAACAACTAGGTACCAAAACAGATGGATTAGTCGGAATGGCCCCATACCTTGGCCACCTAGATCACCTGATCTACATATTTTAGATTATTTTATTTTGGGGTAATCTAGAAAAATTACGTTTATGCCGTTCCTATAGCAAATAAAGACCAGCTAGTGCAAAGGCTAAATGAGGCCTGCACTAATTTGAAGCAAAATCCAGTTTTAATCATAACTGCTGTGAATTCTATAACCAAAAGATGTCAAAAGTGCATTGATTTTGGAGATGGACACATCGAGAAATTGAGTTAATTTATTTGTTTTTCACATAACTTTACTTGTTGTTCGTGTTACTTGAAAGTTGAGCTCGACATGTTTGCTATGGTAGTGAAAAAATTGTTTTATTTTTGATAATTTCAATGCTCTGTATATTATAAACGGTGGTATATAATTTATTTGTTTTGCATTTACTTAACTTTACTTGTTGTTCGTATTATATTTGGTATGATGGTGAGTTATTTAAATTTTATTTTAATTTTTGTTAATTTTAACGCCCTCTACTCACCAAAAGTAGCTTTCTGCGCCTATGTTGATAGAGCAACGTGATATTAATTTTTGTTGTTTAGTATTTTCCCGATGTTTGACCATTAAAATCTGGACCACCCAAATTCTTTTTATTTTTCTCTATTTCAACGTTTTGTTTACTTAGATAAATACGTCTCATAACTCGTATACCATTCACTTTTCGACAAAAATAAAAAACTGTTTTTTGATCCGGACTATTTCAGACCGTTTTAAAATATATTCATATTACCAATTAATTCAGTGGCATAGAAGTTTTACTTTAAATAAGGAAACGATATCCTTATTTTTTCGCCACTGATTTTTAAATTTGGACTGTGTACATACAGAACTAGGAGAAATATTTGAAAAAAAAATGTGTACCAAATTTGGATAAATTTGATAAGTGGTTTTCCAGATATTTAAAAAAATTGTTTTATTTTTGATAATTTCAACGCCCTGTATCTCATAAACGGTGGCTTTCTGTGCCTATGTTCATAGAGCAAAGTGATGTTAATTTTTGTTGTTTAGTTATTTCCCGAAGTTTGTTGGAAAGAACTAATAAAAATCAATTAAATATTAAATTATCTTAAATATATTAGTTCTAGCGATTATTATGGATTTCTCTAATAACTTTTCGTTTTTGGCGTTTTTCATTATGGTTTTTGCAAAAAGTAGATACAAAAATTTGCGAAAATGAATTTGAATATAGAAAGCTACCAATTAAACACATAGAAAAGCGCTAAGAATTTGAGGAACATAACAAAAAAGGCTTTACTCATTATTTTTCTAAAGATTAAAAGTGATCGTAGGTGTATATTTCTGAAGAATCAAAGAAAATCATAATATCAACATCAAGATCAACATAAAGTGTACCTACGCAGCTGGTAAAGAAACTTTTGATATTTCAAAAAAATGTTTGAATCCGATGTTATTAAAAAAAATGTTCAGGTAATGACTGAGAAGGTAAGAAAATACCATCAAACTAATAATACAGGGTGATTCACAACATATCCAAAAAAATTTGGGAATAGATGCGGCATGAGATATGGAGTAAATATCTTTAAAACAAAAAATTGTAAAATCCTTATAGTTCCGAGAAAAAAATTGACGTAGTACATTCAACCATTACATAGCTGGACAACTGTAGTCTCTTGCGTCATTCGCAATACGCGTGGAGAGCTACATGACCTCAGCGACTCCAAATACTGAAATCCGATTTTACAGTCGTCATTGCGTTAGTGTTTACCTAGTTAGTATCTGCGGTGTTTACAAGACAACGTTGTGTATATTGGTGAACATTTGTGTTATGGTGAAGCAAGGCAACATTTGTATTAGTTCGTAGAAACTGAGTAAGACGGACCCAAATGTGCTAACACGTCGGTGGATAAAATTTTGAACAGTTGTTGCAACATCAGGTATGACAAATTATTTTACTATTTAAAACAACAAATTAATTTTATTAATTAGTTAATAACAATACCGGCAAAAGCAGTTGAATTTGCTGATATAAAATAGGTGCTATAAAATTCTATTTTTTTATTTACGTGCAAAAGTTTTTGTCCGTTTTTATTACACTTTGCTGCCATGCCGGTCGCATTGTGCGAGGTCAGGTTTTACAGTGGACCAGTTTCCAGTGCCGTGCAGAAGTGTACTTTTAAATCATTTTCGAATTGCCCCTTTTGATTTTTTCTTTACAAAATTATTTTTGTAAGAGTCCCCTGTATATCCAATATTTTTTTTCTTGATAAGTTTTGAATGACCCCGTATAGTCGTATTAATAATGCATTTTTTTTAAATAAAATATAAAAATTCTTTAACTACCCTTGTAGACAAACTTAGATATCCACGGTTACTAACTGTAAAGCACACTTTAGGATTAGCTGCATAAAAGAATGTATTAAGGTAAATGTTATATTTTTCTAAGATTCATTATCTCTTATTGTACATTTACGTATGTAGTAAAGATTTTAAAAATGTTACCTGATTGTGAAGTACAGAGATACAGGCGACGACGTACCTGAAAACAAAAAATACACGTATATTTTAAAATATATGTTGAGTCTTAAACTAATTTTACAAAAAAAAACATATAAATAAATAAATGAAATAAAAGACTGAATATTATGACTTAAGATTATTATTATCCAAATAGTTAACTTTTCCTCGGTTGTCACACCGATAAGCACGCTGATGAGAACTACCAAGTCTAAATCGGTCTATATCCTGGTGAACATTCATCATCAACTGAATATTTAGCCATTTACTAGATATGGCAGGTATAATTCAATGTTGATTGGGATTTATAACTCTCATAGTAATTATCTCCCATAAAATAGTTTGTAACCTAAACAAAGTTATCACATTAATACCAATTTTATCTAGTTTGGTGTATATAACATTCAATAAAACAAAAATGTGCGATTTCTTGAACTTCTCGTTCTATTACTATACATATAGACCTTTAACTGTAAATAGAGAAAATCTATCAAATTCTACCACTAAAAACAAATTTATTATATGTTCTAATAATAGGATCTTTTGAAGTAAACAAGGGCGACTCCATAACTTTAAGATCGTAAACTCTTAAAGTAAATATTCCGACACACGAAAAAGTTGAAGTGGAATGTTCATTTGCACTCGAGAAAACTTTAATTGCATTAGAAGTGCCCTCCAGTTGGAGAGCTAGGCAACGGTTGTGAGAATCTGAGGAGTTTGAATACCGGGCTAAAAATATTGGCGAACAAGCAAAATCATTCATTGCATTGTCACGTCTACTACAGTGTCGTGCATCAACTCTAAAAATTTAAAGTAACCTATGCATTAATTCAATTAAAATATATTTGGCTCCATGCATTACAGTTTATAAATTGTAATTCAGATTAAATTCAAATAATTTTGATCTTATTAAAACCGAAAATATTAATATTTTATATGGGTCATTTCACTAAAAATGTAGTCTATTTTATCTTTATTTATATCAATTATCGGTTGGGCTTATTATAAGAATTTATATTTCCATAACTATAGGTACAGGGTGGTCTGAATTTTATTACAGGAAACTTCGAGGGCAGATAGATCTCTTTAAAATATATATGTGTTTGCCATGTAAACATAAGTCTGCAGCGGCCCCGTTTTAGGGATACATGGTGTTGAAGTTGTCATAAAAAATTGATTTTTTGTTTCTATCTTCGGAATCTAGACATCGATCTCAATAAAATTTGGTACAGGCAATCTATGATAGTAGGCCTTGTAGTCCCTAAAATATGAGCTCTAAAGGTACAACTGGGCAGGGGTCATCTTCTTTTTTTATTAAAAAAACCTACGCCACTGCATTTTTTAAAAGTTATTGTAACGGATTTATATTCTCATGCACTAAATACGTAAAAAAGGTGACTTGAATTTTTTCCCTAAGATTCGCCGTTTTCAAGTTATTCATACCAATACAATCCCCTTGTGGCAAACATTTCCAATCATAATATTACAAGAATATTTATGTTTATGCTCAAAAGGAAGTGGAAATTGTAAACACATCAACAACATTTTTTACACTCGTTTCCACGTCACCTGTGAGGTAGAGTTCCTTACGCGTTTCAGTTTCCCTGTAAGCCTAACCCACTATCTTTACAAATAAGAACAATTTAAATCAAAATAATAATAAATGTACATTTACCAAAGGCGATGGGTGGTGAATTTTCACAATCTGCATATTTGGTCACAAGAAAATCCTCATGAAATTCGGACAAGATCTTTTCAACACGATTTTCTGTGAACGTGTGGCTCGGAATAATTCGCAATAAAGTTTGTGGACCTTTCTTCTTGCCACCTCGTCTAAATTCCCAGTCATTCATAAACTTTCTAGATTTGAATTATTAGAGGATGTTCCATTAAATATACCACAAAATAACTGGATACAATTGATGGTGCTCCTGCGCATTCTGGGAGAATAATATAAGAATGGCTTTATGAAAATTATATGGGGCGATGGATAGGTAGAAGACCAAATGTCAATGTCAACCATAATGGTGCAGAGGGTTCAGTGTCTTGGCCAGCCAGATTGCCATATCTAAATCCCCTGGACTTCTATGTTTGGGGTTATCTAAAAAGTAAAGTTTATTCTACACCAACAGATACAAGACCACAACTACTGCAATGAATAGAAGACGGGTGTAACAAATTAAAAGAAAACCACCACATGATATTAGCTTCAATTAATTCCATTAATAGAAGATGTCAGAAATTTATCGATGTGTGAATTTTGTTTCTTGTTTAGTTGCTGTTGCTTGGTAAATATATTTTTATTATTTTGATTTAAATTGTTCTTATTTGTAAAGAGTATTAGTTCTTCAGGGAAAACTAAAACACGACGGGGACACTACGTCACAGGTGGTGTAGAGAGGAGTGTAAATAATTTCGTTGATGTGCTTACAAATTGCACTTACTTTTAAGCATAAACATAAATATTCTTGTAATATTATGGTTTAGAAGTGTCTGCCACAAGGGGATTGTATTAGTATGAATAACTTGAGAACGGCGAATTTTTGAGTATTCGAATATAAATCAGTTACAATGACTTGTAAAGAATGCAGTAGCATCGGTTTTTTTTGTAAAAAAAGGGGTGACCCCTGTCCAGTTGTACACCACTGGTTGAACTTTTAAATCTCATATTTTAGGGAATGTAAGGCCTACTATCATAGATTATCTATACCAAATTTTATTAAGATCGATTAATAAATTCCGGAGATATAAACAAAAAAAAATTTTAACAATTACAACACCCTGTATCTCTAAAATGGGGCCGTTCCAGACCAATGTTTACAAGGCAAACACATATTATTTTAAAGAGATCTATCTACCCTCGAAGATTCCTGCATAAAATTCGGACCACCCTGTATACGGTGTGTCCACCTTTGACCAAACTGAAATCCGAAAATTTATTATTGGGGAATTTCCCTTTAATGAAAGCATTTCTGACTTGCAGTTCCATACCAAAAATTGCTGCTAGAATCCTTATTTTTAGTGAATCATCCTATATATTTCACATTTGGAATACCTAACCATTTGCACCAACATTCCATAGTTAGTTACAAGGTATGAAAAAGTTTTTGCGGTTTCAGTTTGGTAAAATGTAGGTAATCGAAAAAATGTAAGCATTTGGCGAATTTAAGTTAATATTCGGAAAAGAGTTTTGAACACCAAATTTACAACTGTTTTATTCAGGTAATTTATACAGGGTGCCAGTAACTTATAAAAATTAATAAAATCTAGTACTTTATTTTTGTGCTCACATAATGTAAATATGTTTTTAATACTAAATTTTAGCACTCTCCGATGCAATATTTTAATGGTTTGTTCAAATTCTCTAATTCTTTTGTGAAACTACACTGTTGGCTGACATTTGATTGATATTCTTGGACGTTCAGAAAATCCAGGACCGGTGTTAAAATTAATTAGAATTTTGAATTTAGTGAATTATTTGATGTGAACTCTTCTAATTAAATTTCTTGAAACCGGTCCTGGAATTTCTGAATATTGAAGTACATCAGTCGAATTTAGATTTAAACTGTTATAAAATTGCATGTGAGAATTAATATGATTATTATTTTGTAATCCTCAAGAATAAAGAAGTTCACAGAAATAAATGGGTACTACTTTTTTTTGTATTAACAGCATTAATTTAATCAGTATTATTACTCAGGAGTGCAAAGTAGTTCGTCATGATAAATTAAATTTTTTTGATTGCCAATTGCCAAAACCAACAAAATTTTAGACTTTCTTTTTGTACGTACGATAATGGAAAGTTGTTTTACAAATTATTTTATGCTTCTTAGGTTATAGCCACAAAAATCTAATAACAACAATTTAAAGTAAGTTCAGTGATAGACAAAGGAATCATTGTAACTTAGCAGCTAATTACATAATTAATTTTTCAAATTTTGACTTTTCTCCTCTAAAAGAATATTTATAGCTAGTACTAAATTGGCAGCAAAGCGCCATCCTTTAAGGTTCTCTTGAACAGCGACGGAAATACAAATTAACTTTCTCTGTATTTCACAAAGTTGGGCCATTATTATTTCTCATGTCGGAATGATTACCTGGCTGCCCCCGGACCTCGTACGCAGTACAGTCACGTCCAGACAAATTAAATTTTGTGGTAGGCTAGCTGGAAACGTGCAGTTCCATCCAGCCAACGTGTCGACCTCGATTCCACCCTCCCGCATTTCGGGAGATAGTCCGTCGTACTCCCAGTCTCCACGCCAATTCATGTCTTTTCAAATTAACCGATTCCTGAGGCGTTCTCATCCAGCTAATGAAGCTAAATTATTTGCGCCGCTGTCTTATTTACATATTTAACACAGTCTGTTTGCAAAGGGAATTAAGCTCGACTCTAGATACACGATATTAATAGAATAATATAGAGGCTGGTTTCGGGCGTTGAGTTGTTTTGCAAAAACTCTACACGCCTCATTAAATTTTAATGCGAAATGCATGTTGTTTTCTTGGATTAGACCCACGCTTGATGGTGATGAGGGACAGAACATGGCCTCGATTATGTCAAATTGTGTGTACAAGGTGTTCAGAATTTCAGCAGTGTAAATTCAGTAAGTCATCATCAATTAAACTGAAAAGACACATTCAAGTTAGAAACGTTTACACCGAGTAGCACATAAGAGCGTATTTTTTTAATTGAATACTATAATGTCCTTGTTCCAACTGAAGTCCTTTATTCATCCCTAAATTTACTTAAGCACTAAATACTGCGTTCGTAAGTTATAACTTTTAAAGTACTTTTTTGCCATTGACAACTTTTCTTTCAATATCCACTACATATCCATCCTTTCATAAAATTTTAGAGATATACTTAACTATATACAGGGTGTAAGAAGTAGTAATCATAAATGAACAAAAAAGTTGGTTACAGGGGCGTAAGATTAACAGTTTTCAAAATACAGCGAGTATTACTATTGGGGAATTTCATTACAACGTGGCAACAGCGCTTAACCTAACGCTACTCAGCTGATGCATACCATGTGTGCACGCGGCAGACTTGTCCTACGGAAAAATGTATTATTGTGAAACATTTAGTAAATTGTTTTCTAGTTTTTAAATAAATAAAATAAAATGTACCGATTTTGTAGTAAGAGGATAGTGTTGTGCTTAAATTTTAGCTCGAATTTTAGTAATTACGAATTTCTTAAACAAGACTTTTAATCAAATTATGAATTTGAAAAATATGTAATTAAAGTACCCAATGATTTACGTCATCCAAATAATCATACGTATTAAAAATAATTTAGGTACTTACCAAAAAGCAAAATTCTGTAATTTTTAAACGCACAAGTAGAAAAAAAACTACAACGTATGCTCAAAATGTCCACCACCATTTTCGATGACGCACGACACCTTCGCATCCAATTTTCGCGCACTCGCTGGAAAACACCTCAAGAAAAGCAAATAGTGGTAAGCAAAAAACACTCGGACACGGTCCAATTCCAGATTCCAACTGAATTGCGTATTGCTGGACAGTTGACAGCTTAGCACCTCGGGTTAGCCACCTTGCTCGTTATGAATTTTATCGAATTTTAAAACTACAACGCTAATTATTTTTTAGAATTTAAGCATAAAGAAGTTCAAAAAAATGATAAACATTGTATTTTATGGTATTCTATGCACGCAGTTCTGTCAATATTCCTTAATTACTCGAAGTTTTGTACATCAAGTTGAAGATTTTGATAATTTCTTTCTCGGAAATGGTTGTGTTTAGGACGCATGTCATATAAGGTTTTTTGTTTATTTTAATGTATTCCACTGTCTGTTAACATTGAGGCAGTCAAACTTCCAATGCCCTGTATATTTAATCCAACATTAGCCTTAAAAAATTTTATATACAAAATTTCCAATGTTGTTTTATGAATATCCACATCTTTCAAAACATTTTTATAATGGAATATTTTGTACATAACATGTAGCAATATATATTCTTTTTACTTTGATACTATGAAGAATACTACTGTTATCTATTTTTGGTACATAACAACGCAAAAAACAAAAGATATTTCTATAGTCAAATAAAAGGTGAAAGTTTTTTAAAAATCAAATTTATTTAAATTAAAATAACATGTAGGGATTCATTCAAGGTAGACTTTGATAACGAAAATCATAAGACAACCTAAGAGAACGTTTTAAACATATTATTGGCAATGTAGAATATTGTAGCGAATGTCACCCTAGTGTGCTTTGTTTGCACATTTGCTTCTCTCATGTTCTTAGAAGCTTAGAAAAGAGGACGACTTCATGGGAACGCAAATGCAGTATTGAGCAGACCGTGTACAGAAATATGTTCACATTGCAACCGAGCAGAGCAAAAAAAATTGGGAAATGTCCAGAACAACAGCCACTGTGATAGATGGATAACGGGAAACTACAAAACTTAGTGAAGACCAGCGAACTTATGACAGTCTAAAATTGATTATTAGTTGGAAAGAACATGGGAGTCGACCAAGGAAAAGAGTCCACAAAGTGTTGGGAGAGTTAAAGAAAGGTTCTACTGGCTAGGAAGCCCAGTATGTGTAGATGATTGATGTCGTCGGTGTGCTCCTGTTTCAGAAGTAAGAAACCTAGAACTACTCGAGGTTAGATGAAACAGTACAATGTTAGAAAGAACTGACGCAGACCTCGTCGGACCGGTTTCCCAAACAGAATCTGTATATCGTTAACTCCTAGTAGAGATGGATTATTTCAGGTCAAAAGTATACCCCATTCCCAACCAAGAGACAGTGATGGTACCAAAAGTTCTTATTGAAAATCTACTGATTTGATATTAAAGAGAACTGCATTAGAATCAAAGGTAACATTTGAATCGGATGTATTCCAAAGAGTATGTCAGTTGATGGAAATGAAAAATATCAGAACAACACCTCTGCATCCACAATTTCACGGCATAATGGAAAGATTAAACCGTATCCTGGAAAAATTCCTAAGAATAGTCGTCAATATGCTCAAATTAACTGGGATCGATATGTGTCGCTTTTCCTGTTGACCTTACGATCAGCAGTCCATGAGACTACCAAAGAACACCAACCAGCGAAGCCTTCGTGGAGAAATGAGGCTACCTTTCGACATTGTTTTTGGCCACCCAGAAGATCGGCTGGTATACTGAAAGACTAAGAAATACCATCCATAAGAAAGTTCGACAGAAAAGTTTTAAAACGACCGGTTGAAAACATACGATATCAGAGCCAACACCAGTGGCTTCTAGACAGGAAATTTGGTATGGCTGTAGAACCCAGTAAGGAAGAAAGAAATATCTCATAAGCTGCAGAACTCCTGGGAAGGTCCATTTACACTAATCAAGAGGATTAACTACGATCCATAGAGGACCCAGAGCGAAAATAAAAGTCGTTCGCCTGGATCGTTTGGCCCAATACCGAGCAGCTGTCGGTGAGGACTCTGATTGCTGATCGGGACGACTATCTTTAGGAGGTACAGATAAATTTCCTTACTGTACTTTGTTTATACATATGTTTACTTCTTTGTTTCATGGTGTTTCTAGAATATGTTCTATTTCGTTCTTTTATGTTCTTAGAAGCTTGGTTATTGAAACAAGAACTATATAAAAAATGGTAAACTTGTGTATGAATTGTATTAAATAAAGTAAATTTTTGCAATATGAAGAGAACTTTAGAAGGAAAACATTTTTAAAAAAATAAAATTAGTTGGCAACAACTTAGTAGTTGGAATATCCAGAATAGAGTATCAAAAATATAAGAATATCTGTATTCGGAAATTATATTTAAAATGAAGATTTTCTATTGCAGACTTCTCAAAACATTGAACAGATCATTTAAAAGCACCAGATTTACGAAACTTATTCGAACATTTCGTACATTTCGAACTTATTCGAAATGTACTTATACAAAAACAAATTCTTACAGAAATCATAACTTGTCAACATGTCAATGAACTTATGTATTCAAATACTTACTCTTTTGCTCAGTATAGAGGTAACTAATTTAAAATGTCCATTATTGATCTGACATTCCCATGACGAAATTTTTTTATGTAAACTAAGGGTAAAGTTCTGTGTACAGGGTGTTCAGTTATCAATTTTCCAAACATCACTAATAAACTATGAAAAATAAGGGGACTGTTCAAATACAGTTTTGCCGAGATACAGACAGGGTAATGAATTTGAGAAAAATTCAATTATGGAAACATACCCGTCTTCGAACATTTCAAGCATTTTTTTATTCAATTTGGAGAATAATAAAGCGGACCTCCACTTCTAGGTAAAATTTCATGTAAATATATAAAAACAATGACGCGCAACTTTGTAGTCTGCTACGTAAAGCAGAAATAATGACAAATGTATATACCAAAATACTCAAGTATCCATAACTAACAAAATAAAAATCAATTGTTTTGGGAATAGTGACATACAAGTATATTGACTATAAAAACACGTAACTAATTCAATTTAACAACTGATGGTATTATGTTTCTCTATTTTCTTATATCACAAATATTTCGAACACGTGAATAGTGATTAGCAACTGTATAGAAATAATTTGTTATTTTTTAACGATATTGCTAAGAGCTCCACGATATTTAAAACATGGGATGCAAACAGTTTCAAATATTGAAAATCCTATACCTATTTATTGGAATTTGGGAAGAAAAACCATTGTCATCATAGAAAAGTTTCCTTTTACATATATGTTGTAAACTATTTCTAATAAAACTCTCCAGTATTTTAAATCTTTCCATGAAAATAGCCAATCAAAAGTGAAAATTTAAACACGATGATAGAATTGCGAGCACCATCAATAGTGGGATATACTTAAAAACTAAATTTACTTAGGTTTTACAAACAATGACGCCATTTAGATGAAATAATAGTAATGCAGAAATTCTAATCGTATTAACCCAGAAGTCAGATATTTTTGCAGTAGAGGGGGTGGTATATTATTATTTAGTAGATCGCACATAAAACTGAATGGATTCGGTATACCTAATTATGTATTATTGCTTTTGGTAGGTATATGGTCGTTCGGTCCTCTTACTGTTACAGTTTTGAATCTTTGGCTTGAGGCTAAAAAATAAAATAAAAATATTGACAGTTGAAACTTCCTCAATTCTTAATTGTGACGCCAGTCTTAAAAACTTGTAAAATAATCCTATTTCAAAATCACAATAAACATTAACGTATTTTTAGTTAATGTTTATTTTGGTTTTATAATTCTGTCCATACTCCATACGCAAATACTTTTATTTTTTTTAAATTATTCCGCATATATTATTACTTTTTTTTTTAATATATTATAAATATTCCCTAGCTACATGATCATTAATTACACATTCAAAAAACCGTTTAATTGGGAGATAATAAATCATAAACATGAACATAAATAGTAACAACCACAGAAGCTAGTTCTTATTCAATTAAACGATATCCGTATAATCCCATGACATCTGAAAATAAATTACATCACTTTATACATAGTCATTCTGCCGTATTTACATTTTTTACGACAGCGTTTATCATTAATCCTTGCCTTTTTAACATGCGGTTTCAGCTATTCAGCAAAACGGAGTTCTATTTAACTCTGCGTTTATTATGTAAAGTGGATATTTACCATTAAAAGCTATCTATATGCAAAGAAGCTGCTTTTACCGGATAAGTTCCTACGAGAACATACACCCAAGCACAAACCAAACAAAACGAAAACTCTAATTAACAAATAAATATTAACGCGAGATTGGAGCTAAGAACTTGGAAGCGGAATATTCAAAGCTACTTGACAACTTTACTTAAAGCTGGAAGAGATGAGGAGGTTTGCTGATTACAAATGAATACATAATCACCCGTGTTTTTTCCGACGTGTAATCCTAGCAAAATCCAAAACATAATAGTAATGTGGTCGGAGAAAGTTTTCGGTGTATACCTACTCATTGAGGCTTAAGGCTTCTGTAATCCGCTCTGAAAACAAGGCGCTTAGTGTAGCAAAACGTTAAGCTTAAACTATAACAGCTTTTTTAAGAACAGGAGCACTTTAGGTGTTATTACCTTAAGGGGGGCGTTTATATGAGCGATCTATTGTCCAGCATTTTAGAAAATTTAAGCAGGTTAGAAACAATATCTCTTCACTGTACCAGTTATATGTTTCCTTCAGGGTATAAGACAACTAACAATACATTTAAAATAAGGGGAAAAGCATATTTTTACCGTGTATGTTTACGGTACTATGAACATAATCACACCCCGCAGACTGCTTTTAAGAAAAATATTAACACATGTTAATCACAATTACTGAGTATCTTTACAAATTTACTGGACGAAACAGGATAGGTAAATTTTCTGATGTTTACATGTTCTCCATGATCTTTCAATGCGAAAAATTAAAGGAAGTTGCTCTAGTTTAGCGTTATGCTTCGTCACTTGCTGGAAGGATCTACTGGTTCTATCATTTTCTTACTAAAAGTGCGATACTGCTGTTTTATGTCTCTAATTTTCATGAAATGGTTTATTAAAAGCTTTGAATTGTATTGATAATTTTCTTATATTTACTCATAATATAATAAGCGTACTTCATGTTACTATGGGTAACACAAACTGACAAAAAATCAGATCTTATCATTTCTTATAGATTCTGATGTACTACAACTAAATTTGAAGAATAAAAAAATGTGATCGTTTAGATTTTTTGTAATCGCAGGAACAAATCTCTTCTATATTGAACATGCGATTATCTCAACCCCTTTGTTAAATACGAAGACTACCGATTATCTATCTCGATTTTAACCTAGGTGACTGAGTTCCTATGTATTTTTGAGTGCTGAACACGAATCTGATGTCCAAACTTGGCGGACGGCCCTTTTTAGGGCAAAAAGGGAGAAATAGGGGAAAAAAGGGTAAAAACGCAATTATATTGAAAAAATAAGGTGAGTTTTCCTATTTTTGGGCGCTTAACATAAATCCGATGTCAAAAAAGGACACTCTTACCTTCCAAGGACAAATAAGGGCACAACTCAATTCTATTGGAAAATCTCAAGTGAGTAGTGTTTTTTAAGAATAGCCTAAACTGGCTTAACTAATACCAACCTACGCATGCGGCACACTTGGAAGAGTTTTAACCCTTCTAAGGGTCTTACCAAGTTTTTGCCATAAACCTTGGTTCGCAAATTCGCATACCCAGTTGGGAGCTACGCATTATTCTCAGCTTTCTTCATTAGTATATACGTCAAGACACACAAACTGTCACTAAACACTAAAATAAATAATTTACACTTCAATAAATATTACTTTAAATCTTGCTATAAAATTAATCTATTTCGATTCTTCTAAAAACGAACACTTCACAATGACAATCAAAATCACAAACATCTCACCGAGAAACAGAAAATTAAAATAAATAATAAAATGTGTCATTGTTAGAGTCTTTGATACTAATATCCTCAAAGTAAACAAAGTGATTTAATTAACAGTAATAAATACTTTTTCTTAAATATTTAAGATGAATTGAAATGAATGAAATTATTTTAAATCTATTATATCAGTAATTATTTTTATCTGTATCTCTATCTTTTATCTTGTAATGCATATTTTATAAAACTATAAAAATAATGATATTAAAACGTAAATTAGTCTTACAAATATACATGCCTATCCACATTAGTTAACATATAATAAATGATGCAAACAATTTTAGTATTTTAAAAATGCTTGCAAAATTTTGTTTAAAAAAAACATGATGACTTAAATATTATTTATAGCAAAGTCGTACAAAAATCTATTTCAAGTGCAGTTTAAAGTACGAATTGTACCTGGACTCAAATAAATATTTGATTAAAACTTAAAAATTCAGGTTAGTATTCTGGGGAATACGTAACATTATCCCTAAAAAATTAACACCAACCTACCTAAAGTTAAGAAATTACAATCCTTACTTAAAAAAATATTATTCAAAATGTTTATATGAAATTTCAACAATTAATTTAACACATTTTTAAGCAAAAGGAAGTACAATAAGTGCTCGATAGTTGTAATCAAATCAAAGCAGAGCAATAACAGTTTGACCTCGGATCCTGGCGTTTAAGCCTTAAATATTCATTAATTAAACCATATAACCATTGTAGTTTTAAAGCTTTGTGTATAATTATGTTGCTTTTATAGGAAATACTATTTTACGGAAATGAGGCTCTTAAAATATTTCAAATTTATCGAAAATTCGAGAGAAACAAATAAGCATTTAACTATTTTTCAAGTACTTGTTTTAATTAATGTTGAAAATCCTGAGAAAATACTGGATTAAAAGTATTAACCGAAATTAATAAAAACGATTTGAACTATTTTAAAAGAATCACCCGGTACATACTTGAAAAAACTTGTAAATGATAACATGCTTATAAACCATTTGGATACAAAAAATAAATACTTACTAAACAACTTACGTTAAATAAGGAATTTTAAGTAAATAAACCGCTAGATTGATTTTCTCTCTAGCTACGGACGTAAATAGATCAAGTTAAGTATTACCTCTATCTCGACATCCTTTAATAGGAAAGACAGCATTGTAACCACGCGTTAAGAGAATTCATTACACTACATAATAACACTACTTTTCGATAAGATTGTTGAACATGACCAAATGATATAATAAAGAAAATAATGTCAATTATATACTTACCATACAGAAAACTATAAATTTTTATTAGGTACTAAATAACAACGTTTTATTGCCATACCTATTTAGAAATTATTTAGGAAATAATTATACAAAAATAAATGTATTTTAAATATCTTCTGAATAAGAATACCTACAGAGAAGATTATAAGTAGGTACACCAGGTCACAAGAAATTGTCAATTATGCATTAAGAAGGATTTTTTCTTGGGAGTAATAGTACATGTTCCATAAAATACTAATTTGATATTCTTTTTTTTTAATAAAATAGATAAATATTCCAGTTATAATTCGATTTTTAAATTGCACTTTGTGGACGAACTGCCGAATATAAAAAAATATTATATTGTGTTAATTTATGTTTTGAAATAATTAATTTTAGTGTTTAAAAAAAAACGTAAGTACTTACATAATAAAAAATAATAATACCTTAGGTTTTTGAGAACAATTGTGTATCAGTATCAGTGACCTCTGACATTGGCCTAGTTTAGATGAACTATAGTACGCTACTACGTAAAGCAAACAGGAATGAATTTTTGAAATTAAAACAGGTGCCATTAAAAAGTTATAAAATTTTAAACAAAATATAGTATGCTTTTATTATTTTTTCTTATTTAGCCAGAAAATCTCAGAAAAAGGCTAATTTATATTAAGGTTATTTTATTATCTACCAGTAATAAAATGTTCAAAGGTACACCCCGCACAGTTTAAATTTAAGCAGAATCCTATCCTGATCCGAACGCCTATGAAGGGTAACGAAGGTTAGCCTCCATTGCGTTGAAAAGTTACAACGAATCCAAATTATGTGGCCCTTATGTGCAAGGTTTTTAAGTCTCTAGATTATTAGTTATTTATTTCAGAGTTTAGTGACGATACAGTGTATTTTTGTATTTTCATTTTGAACTTTCTGTGTGATATTATGAAAAAGCATGTATACGAATCAAGATGAACTATATCATACCCACTTTTTGTCAGGAGAAATATATACTACTATAAGAAAACGATATCGAATGAATTATCCGACAGTGCGGAATAACAAATTGTTTGTAGGATTGGTTCAACATTTAAAAGGTTATGGGAGCCTTAACTGCCAATACGCTAATGTTGAACTAGAAATTTTAAACCTGGAAAAAGATCACCAGTACACGAAGAGCCACAAGATTTCAAGTATGTCATACGCTGTAGAAATCAGGTGAGTAAACAGATTATTCACTTATTTTTGTGTATTATATTTATAATTATTTATTTATTACTGTTTGAGTTTTCTGGTGAAATTCGTATTTATTGTTTTTTAGTTTATTTAAAATAATTAAATTTTCATATACGTGAGATGATAGTGCTCCTGGCGAATACCTACTCAGTAAAAGTAAAGCGTCAAGGGAGGGTGTCATGGAAATTTGCTTTTTAATAAAATTCTGCTCCTTTCCTTTAAAGTTTGAATTCTTAACATCCTTTGGTTGTGAAGTTTAGGTAAGAAAGCAATAAGAAATTGGTCGATTTTAATTATTTGTTCAAAAAGGTTGTGGTGCGGCAACTTTTATGAATGTTAATGAATTGATTTTTATATTTTTGAGAGTCGTTAAGGCTCAAATTCTGTCCACCTGCTCTCTACAATTATTTATATCGTATCGTAATATAAATTATAAAATATAATTTCTTGTTTAAATTGAAAAACAGTTTTATTTCGAGGTTCTTGTGGCTGTTCTACTTAACTTTGTTTTTTTTTTAAATAAAATTATGGCTACTTTTAGAAACATGAGAAAATAATTTTGTTTATCAGTGATATTGCCAGAAACAACAGTCATTAAAATTTAATACAGCTAGGTCTCAGGCAGTTAGTAGCATTGGCCACCAGATGTAGCTTTCTGTTACATATTTTAGTTTACTTCTTTCATGGATTTAAGAAATATGAGCAACTGGATCGTTTGTCGCTTGTCGCACCTATGGCATAATCATGAGGGCTAATAAGTACGAAATCGGTTTATATCTGGTGTATTCGGCCGACAAATAATACTAACTGTATTTAATGATATTGCTGGTGTAATTCAATGCTAGCTGAGACATATAGCCCGTACAGTAGTTGTTTCTTCAATAACACAGCCCCACAAAAAAAAGTGGCAGGTCCGAAAGACATGGTATCCATATGGTTTTCGGGGTCGCTGAATCCGAATCCGGTGTCCGTTTGACGCGATTAACTCTGGTTTAAAGTCAGTTTAAGGTCAAATATAGAACATCAATTGTCAACAACATATGTGTCATACGTTTCTGGGATCGCTGAATCCGAATCCGGTGTCCTTTGACGCGATTATGTCTGGTTTAAGATCAGTTCAAGGTCAAATGTAGAAAATCAATTGTCAACAAACTAAACCTTTGTATCTACACGTTTTTGGGATCGCCGAATCTGAATCCGGTGTCGGTTTGACGCGATTAGCTCTGGTTTAAGGTCAGTTCAAGGTCAAATGTAGAAAATAAATTGTCAACAAACTAAACCTATGTATCTATACGTTTTTGGGGTCGCCGATTTCGAGTCCGGTGTTCATTTGACTCGATCAGATCTAGTTTAAGTTCACTTCAAGGTCAAATGTAAAGCCATTTATGTAGTTCGTATTTGATTCTATGTAAGACTATCCTCAAAATATGGCACTCTTGTTTCAATGTGCGTTAGGTTTATAACATCCATGTTTGAAGGGATTTATCCAACAATATCATTGTAGTAACCCAAGGAAAATTCTTCATCGTTAGAAAAATATTCCTTATTTCTTTACTGATAGTAAAAAGCTATCACTTTTCCGGCTTGCTTAGTATTTTTTTAGCCATGATATTAGGAACTCTGCTCCATTCTCTGCCAGGCCCAAATCTCGAACATCATTTACTTTTTTTGTGATATTGTTCCTGTCTTTTTCACAACGTGATATGGAATATATTCGTCATCACTAGTATCACTAGCAATATCAGTGATAGTTTCATTGCCACCCAAATTTCTCCCTTCTTTAATATCTTGGTGAAACCTTTCTCTCTGCTCAAACCCAATCAAATTTTTCACTTAGGTTTAAAACCAAAATATTTATATAAGTATCTTTCGTATGTTGATTGATCTATTTCTATTAGAAAGTATTTAATAGACCTGATCGCTTCAAACGGACATCAGATTCGGATTCAACGACCCCCAAAACGTATAGATATGTAAGTTTACTTTGTTTTCAATTGATTCTCCACATTTGACCTTGAACTGACCTCAACCCAGATCTGATTGAGTCAAACGGACATCAGATTCGGATTCGGCGACCCCAAAAACTTATAGATATGTAGATTTACTTTGTTGGCAATTGATTCTCTACATTTGACCTTGAACTGAACTTAAACCAGATCTGATCGAGTCAAACGGTCACCGGATTCAGATTCGGTGACTTCAAAAACGTGTAGATACGTAGGTTCAGTTTGTTGACAATTGATTTTCCACATTTGACCTTGAACTGACCTTAAATAAGAGCTAATCGCGTCAAACGGACACCGGATGCAGATTAAATGTACGGTTTTTCTTGCTACATTAACATACTTCCAGTATTCTATAGAATCAGAAAAAATCTATATAAAGAACTTTTCGGCAGAAATAGACATTTTCCCAATACAGTCCTGAAAATTTGTTATAGTGGCATAGGTATGGGTATACCAATAATAAAGTAATTTCCACGAATGATTCTAAAGTCAAAATAGGTTTTAGTGAAAATTAAAAATTACCCTGTATACAATTTGTATATGTATACAAATTTGCCTTAATACTTTTGTAAGTAAGTAATATTCGGTACTCGCCATTATGAAAAACTCTGTTATAAGCACAGAATTTCTCATTCTATGGATTTTTTTAGTATAACTTTCTGCAATATAAGTCTACGCCGCATCTACGATCCACCCCTGACGTCTTGAAATATGAATTCCATGATATACTCAAAAATATTTATACGAAATCAATCTAGCCGCATGTGGCCCACGATAATATAAAAATACATCACGAATTTAATATAATTCAAGCTGAAAACACCCAGTGGTTCGAGAAGCGTTTCCTTCCCCTCGACTAGGAAAACCCAAACCTCGGCGATATTCAGAAGGACCATAAACTGCACTTCAATATACAATTTAGTGCCCTGCCCCGCATACATAAGCCCGTCTGCGAAATGAACTCTTGTCACATATCTACTCCACATCGTAAAGTAGTGCCGTGATGCAGATTCCGAACCATAAATCCAAGTAGGCGTTTACGACACAGGTGCCATCTGTGCTCTGTGCCGCTTAACTGCTCGCAGGGGGGCCAGAACTCAAAATTGGTGAAGTGCTTCCAACGAAAATCTGAATACGAATTGTATCGCTTTTAGCGGTGCCATGAAGAATGGGATGTACAGGGGTAGAGATTTATATCATTTGTTACAATTCTTTGTCTAATAAATATTATACTTTGAAAAAGTGTAGGTATTCCTTATAAATGACAAGGGAAAGAAATCAAACGCATATGTGCACAGTCTTTCTGAAGTCTGTTGAATATGTATAAAAACGCCTAGCAATAAAATTTAATGAGTTTCATAGGCGCCCCTAAAAAAGTTTTCCGCTAAAGGTAACAAATTATAATAATTTGTTTATAATGTGTAGAAAATTTCTATTATATGTTCGTTTGACCAGCAACATATTTTAATTATTTATTTCCTCATACAATTTTATTATATTGATAGTAAATTTCGTTTTGTTCCGTTTCAAAAGGTCTCCAAAATGCCATGTTGTAAAAATATTAGTAAACAAAATATCCCGTTATTTCTCTCTTCCGCAATTGTAGTATGAATGAATAATAGAAGGTGCCTATAATAAATTAAAATTA
This sequence comes from Anoplophora glabripennis, assembly GCF_000390285.2. Lineage (NCBI taxonomy): Eukaryota > Metazoa > Arthropoda > Insecta > Coleoptera > Cerambycidae > Anoplophora > Anoplophora glabripennis. The sequence continues at coordinate 343,715 of NW_019416533.1, read as the reverse complement.
CCTGAATCACACCAAATTCCACATTGTGCACTGCACTGCTAGGCAATTTGTCAACCACTTGTCAACAACTGAGATTTATTGCCCAGTCGCCCATTGCGGAGGTGTTATACGTTGTTTGCCCGTGCGCGCATTCTTTAACTGGCCAGACCTATATATGGGTATGGCTAAATAAATAAGAGAACAAGTTTTTTAAATATTTCAATGCCGATTTACTGCGTCAGCGACCGAACCTGGTACATACTGCCAATCTCTTGGTTCTTTAATTGACATCGGAAAGACTATACGTGTAAATGTGCATTACAAGGTTGTACCACGTGAATTGTATCTGAAATTGTTGTTCTGGATATATTTTTTTCAAACAGTTTGTGTCCGAATGAAGTACCAGTTTAAAATTTTTCCAGTACGTATTATGCATAACAGTAGTTGTAAATTTAGCAGAAAGTAAGAGTGAAATGATTGAGTACATTTTCACTCAATATTGAGCATTTTGATAATTTTACATATTTGTGATAATATTTGAAGCACAACTGAGTATTTTCACTCAAATATATAAATAAATTCTACAGGTAAACTCGTATTTGGTACACTTGTATGTAATTTTGGAGTAAATGTCCTCATTGTTGAGTGACCCCATCCTATTCTATGGTTGTCGTGCGTTGTCTTTGTCTTATTCCCATCATACCCGTTAGGTCATCTCATGGCGTGGTGTATGGCTTTTTCAATTTTAAATATTGGAAAATATTAAGTCAGGCTTATAAAATAGATTTGTATTTACAACATTAATTTTGAATTTTAATTTATTGTTTAAGTTTACTATTTTTCTTTATTAAACCAATTAGTAATATAATTGTATTCTCAAGTATTTAATCTTAAAAATACATTTAAATAAAGAGACAATTTTGTAAAACAGACAATTTTGTAAATACTGATTTACTTTTACGATTAAAGTTTAAAAATATAAATCTATCTGAATATGAATTAATGATGACTATGAAAATGGAACCATTTTGTTTGGAGTGGTTAAGCAAAAACCAGAATACCCAAATGCAAGAAATATATTTTCAGCAATACTACCAGAAATCTATAGATTTAATATAAAAATATTTTTTCGATAATGTGTTTACTGTATTCTGAGTATGCTCGTAGCGAGCAAACACTTATAACCATAATTACATATAAATAAAATTTCATTTCTACCTTTTCAAATTTTTCTCGGGATCTCAGAAATACACCAACTTACTGGAAAGCGTGCAGGTTATTTACCTTACTAGTAATTTCCTGCAATCTTACGAATGTTCGACAAATACGAGTATGTATAGTAAAGTTGCTGGAACTGACGTATTTTCCTTGACATTTGCCTGCTCATGTTGTTAGCCTCTTCGGTCTTCCGATTCCTTCTGAAGAAGCCGACAACATGAGACTTCAAGGAATATTCAATGACCACGCCAACACCCGGAAGACTGCATCGTTGGATGCCGACTGTGAGGGTCTACAATACTACGTATTGTATAGGTGTTCAATCATATAAAACGTTAATTTGAATTTACCAAAAGAAAAGCTTGCGAGTTTTATATAGGTCGAATAATAAAAAAGTAGACATGTACAGATGTTTTAAATACGTAAATAACTTTAGTGAAATTTATTTTTCGAAATATTTATGACCATATGATCTATTTTCTTTCCAAAAAGCTATTAAGTATACGTTCTACACAATAAGCTGTACTGCCAATTAAAATATATGTGTATATTTAAAATTCGCAATTTTGAATCGTTGATTAGTTATTACAAATGTGATTACAAATGGTGATTAGTTTTAGTTTTTAAATTACAAAACTGTGGAATATACGTCATCCTTGTTTAAATTAATATTGTAATACTGTGTCATTTGCTTAATATTTATTTCGGCAAATGTAGATATTAAAATCTAAGCTCCGTATTTTTGTTGTTGTTCTTTTACTACATCCAATAACGAATAAATTAAGAAATGTTTATAATGATAGACGCTACTCTTCTAAAAATCATCAGCTGTCAGCCAGCATCCGTCGGACTTTAGGTTTGAAGAAAAAAATGTAACGGCGAGATATTTGTAGAGATTAAGCCTTTCAGTGTCAAGTCTCTTGAGTACAGGATATCCACGAGAAACGCGATAAAAATGTAAATAAAAAGTGGACTAAGCCTGTAACGCCTTTTTAGATCAGATTTGCATTTTATATGCAGAAATTGAGTTTACTTTTCTTTTTAATCATTATCTATCTTTTTTATCTTTCTATATATAATACACATTAATCTTTTCAATGAAAACCGTCTAATAGCTTTTTGCAATGTTACAAATTTTGATTTCCATAGAGACAGTATTTATGTGAAAAATCTAAATAAATGGAAAATCGACGAGAAATTTAGTTGAAGTTCCCAGTTTCCTTCTGGTCTCAGTCTATTACATCACAGATTGGAAAATTTATTTATTACCTATATTCCATTAGTTTTGATATTTATAAATTTTCCTAAGAAAATATTTACCCTTACTGAGTGATAGGTACGCCAGTCAATATTTCTGCAAGTTCCGTTGCGAGAGTAGGCCCTACATGATGATGCAAAATAATATTTCTTCCCCCGACTTATTATGCCATATATTTTTAATAATATTCCAGTAACACAAAAGAAACAATAAAGGCCAATAAGAAAGAAAATCAAACCCCTCCCAATGGGAAACCCCGCACCGGCAGTAATAACGATATTACCACGTGACTGAACTGACAATCTGAATCCGTGACGCGACAAGATCTAGCAGCCGTTGGCCTTCAGCTCGGTAAAGAAGAGATCTGCCACCTAACGACATACGTGAGCAACTAATGTACGTAGAGGGAAGATAGTGCATGCCACAGACGCGATATTGCACAACATCAATCAAAAAGAGAAATGTTTTGCATGAGGAACACGTTCTTACTGCCTACATCACTCATTGTCTGATGGATTCCAAGTCTTTTATTAATAAAATCGCTGTCAGGAAACTATTTGCTAAATACCTACTCATCATATTCGCTTTATAACTTAGATTCAATATCTATCATAGTTTTTATTCGTGTACAAAATTATTTGAAAATCTAGAGCGTCTCTCCTAAAATACATTAAATAATATGTTTGTTGTAACAGAATATATTAATTTTATGTTAATTTCACTTATATTGTTCAATTCAAGAACTAATAGTAACACTTTAAATAAGTAGAATCAGTTACATGTGATATGTCTATTTAATTCTTACCATCTTTATTATCATCAATAAAGAAAATTAGTTGCCCTCAGCCTGGGATACCTCGGTTTTTTAACTCCGTCATAATTACTATTTGAATTACTTCAAAATATGAATTTCGGTCTTTAAATTCAGCAGGATTTATACAACAGTATAAGGTCAGATATCTTTATGGCAGGAAATAATATCTTCAGATACGTCTTCTACTACAAATTCGTACCTATTCAGTTCTGCTCTGTTCTGTTTTCGAGAAAATTAACCATAAATGTAAGCCGACCCTGTGCATCTTGTGCACGTGCTTTTTATGTTGCGGTTTTTCTTAACCGGCGTATCAAACTAACACTGCCGTGTGGCATGTACTGCGGAACCAATTATTAGACACCTATCATGTACAAAGGATTCAGGCATTAAATAACAATGATTTTCAGCCCCGTGAAGAATTTTTCCAATGGTTTCGACATCAAGTAGCACAAGATGTTTGTTTTATGGCATACTCAATTTTCACAACATACACTATTGGTGCGATACAAATCCTCACGTTGTACACAGATCTCGGTTTCAAAGAATATGGTGATATGTTTTTTTTGGTGACAGAATTTTGACTGTCGTTTGGATCTTATACAGCACTCTTCATTATGTCTCTTCCTTTCAGATAGTGTTCCACATTAGAAGACTAAACGAACAGACCCTTTTCATGGAAAGATTTCGACATTATATGGGATCACCTACAGTTTCAAAATATCAGATCATCCTCCCTCTCTGTGAGTATATGTGGGCAGGCATATTCATTTAATTAATAAATAAACATTTAGCTCTTTCATTTTAAAATAGTCTTGTATCTAAAATTAAAAGTAAATATTTTATTTGACTTCGTATAGGTACGACATTGTCTTAATATTGACTCATATTGAAGATTGTAGCTTTCCGCCTATAGACACTAAAGTAATGTTTTTATGATAAAGGACCAACAAAAGATTGGTCTAACAATAATCAGCGGTTTGAGATTGGCAAAAATGCTAGTCCAACTACTTCCTAGTAGCATTCGTTATATTCGGGTGGGAAACCTTTTAAAATAACTGAAGGATCCATTGTAGCACTACGTTTACAAATAATGAGCATTATTGCAAAACACAATAAATCAATTTACACAAACTATACAGGAAACAATTTAACTGACTAGGTAATGTAGAAGAGAAAATTTAGTTTCAGTGAAATCTGGATAAGTATAAATCATGAGTTTATTAAGTTTTGCTTTTAATAGTGGGTTTGTTCGGTTTTACTCAAAAATTTATTGACATTTAATAGGTTTTGTATAATGAATAGAAATAATATAAAAATTAAACATAGATATATCTACAAAAATCATAATTAGTGGTTTATATAAATTCACTCCTAGTATTCTTACTTATTTCCTTTGTCGTCATCCTTATAGTTTTAGAGGAAAAGTGTGGTGTTTAGATTACTGTGAATTACTTTTAAATTAAATAATATGAATAACAATTTGTCTGTTCTAATCACTCACATCATTTAGGTCTTCTGCTTCATTTGAAACTTCACCTCTATCGATGGGGTTCCCAAAAATTTCGACTCCATGTATCTCTTGAAAACGGACAAGGTTTGGATATGGAACCCGAAGACATTGAGGAAGATAAAAACTCTAGCATCTTACAATTAGTGTACTAAGAAAACCACAGTAGACTTTTTTAAAATTATTATTAAACCACTAATATACATAGTATTAAACCTGGATTATAATTACCTTTAGAATATATGCCAATAATGACATTTATTAAAAAAATTATAAATAAAAGTATTGCAAATGGAATGAATCCAAACTTAACTGATGCTGAATATTATACTTTCTTTGGCTCTAAGTTAAAAAAACAGAGGTAGCTAGTTTGGAAATTAAGAGTAATGTTGAATTTGTCCTGCGCACTGTCGAAATTCCGTACATTTAAATATTGACGCCAAATTTTCGTTCATTTCAAATTAAAATAATTACGAAGGCGATTTTGTCTGATACTTGTTACAGTGTTAGTAATTTTAACATCTATATAACTGCAACCTGTGAACAATCTCTTACCTTTCAAAGAGGAAGCGACTTGATAACTTGACCAAAAAAAGAGAATTTTTTATTCAGTAAAACCTAGTTGATATAGTTCTCCGATGACATTAACTAAGAATCCAAGTAAAATTTTTAAAGCAAATTGCGATGGCATTGGAGTCAAAAAAAGTTTTTCTCAATGTCTCTATCTGTTACTAAACAACTTTAGACAGGGGTAAGTTTAGATAAATGGTCTTATTTTGAAGAAATTGTGGTAGTTCCATGTACATGGAACATTGGAACACCCCATATGCATTTGTTCTACAGTGAAAAGTTTGACCCTAAAAAGATAATTCTTCAACTAACCACACATTCAATCCGCAATGATTACTGACGGATAGTGTCCCTCTAACATTATTATTTATATACTCCCACGTTACTCGCCTCCAAATAAAAGGACTTGTACACTTTAACACCCTCGATAGGAATTCGTTCCGATCGTGAGTGCACGCCATCGAGAGAACACAATGGCTAACGGAATAGACTCTTATTTGTTGCATATGTGCGACATAAATTTAGATTTAGTGCAATAAGTTTTGTGGATTGCCCGAACTGCCTCTACGTCGTTTCGGGAGGGTCGGGGATTTAATTCCATGCCTATGACTCAGGCACGCTTATAAATTATTGAGCAACACTTGCGGATTATCCTGAGAACAATTATTTTATATTGTACAAAATACTAAGCTTATAATTAACGTAATTTAAGACTAGAAATGTAAAAACGTTCTTAAAATATTTTTTATTATTAGCTAAGGCGTTTTTACTTTAATTTAAAGGTAATTCAAATTAATTCTAAATGTATTTATATATTGTAAGGAAGTGTACTTTTTTTGCTTAAAATGGTGTAGGAATATGGTTTATTCATAAAAATCTACTTTCAAAGAAGTTACGGCAAATTAAAATTAATAATGATAGCGTACGGAGCGCCCTCTAAGTCCTGCACAAAAATTAATACCAAATTATGATTCCTCACCTCAAAAATACCCGGTTACCAAATTTTGTGTGAAAAATGTATCTTTCGTAAAAGTTATTTAAGAAAATCTAAAATAAAATTTAGTTTCAACACCCTGTATCTCAAAAACGAAGCATTTCCAGATAAAGGTCTATATAAACCTTTTTTCTTAGAATTAACTCAGGAATACCCCACTTAAATATTTTAACGTACTTAGGTTACACCCTGTATATGCTAAAAAATAATTAACAGGCAAATTTATCAGAATAGCAAAAATGAAAAAAAAAACTCATACCTGAAAATCATTTAAAAGTTTAAATAAGTGAACATTCTAAATAAAAAAATCAATTAAATTTGTATTTCATTACAAATCCATTGTTGTTATTTCTGTAAATGTATTTCCTGCCTAATGAATCTTGTTTTCAGTTTTACCTTGAGGCTGTAATTATTTTTTAATCTTTTTTCCTTTTTTTTTCAATAAGTAAAAATGATAATAAAACGCTCAACTAACGTCATAACAACAGCTTTTAATAATAAAAAGAATAAAAGGACTCCTCACAGTCTTTATGAAAACCTGTCAACCTGGCTAAAATTGTGGTAAGTTGTTGATTTTGTGTTATTGACAAAAAGTTTCTACAGTACTCGCACTGTAAAAAAATTATCTCAAATTTCACTCAATTTTACTCAATAATGTATCAATTTCTGTCCATATCCGATTGAGTGGAATTTTCAATCTATTAGTTTGAGTACAACTGAGTGAAACTATTGCATCAGAAATGAGTGAGTTTTACTCAAATCCGAGTTACTGCTAACTATCAATTGGGTGACGTTTGACTTTATTATAGGTATATGAAAACAATTTAGAGTTGACTTTTTCGCTAATATCATTTAAATTTAACTATTATTGAGTAATTTTTTATTCAGACTCAGTTTATATTCTCTTTAAATTTTAATTTAAATATTATCATATAAACTACTAAGCTTCTAAACAGATCTGTTTTAGAGACAATTAAGACAAATTTAAAGGAATTAGTGAACTGATCAGACGAGTAGATTGATATAACCTATATTCTACGTTACATATACGTAATTATAGATAACAATTTAACTATCCGTTTATTTAATCAAATATTAATCGAGATTTAATATATTGTCTTAATTATTGTAATTAAATAACTGCATTTAAATACAATTTTCACTAGAATAACCAGATAAACCGATACTTGTCCAACTCCAAAGCACACCATACGACATATTGAAATCCACCACGCCATGATCACAAGATAACCTAATGGGACGATGGGAACAGACAAAGACAATGCAGCTGCATATGAAAATGTGTAAGATAATAAGGACATTTACTCTGATTTAGGTACAAATGCACCAAATACGAGTTTACGTGAAGAATTTATTCAAGGAGTACCTATAACTGAGTGAAAGTACTCAGTTTTAGTTTAAATATAAGCACAGATGAGTAAAATGATCAAAATGCCCAATGTTGAGTGAAAATATACTCAATAATTTCACTCTGAAACTTTATTGCTTTCACTCACATCGATTCAATTCGTTCTTACTAATAGTGGTCCAAGTCAGTTTGGCTGATGATGACTGCAAAGTAGTATGAGTAGAATTGTTGTTTCTGTGTCACTGACCAAAAGTCTTAACGGTACTAAGGTCCGAAAATTATTTCCTAGTTACAGCGGTCTGAGACGTTCTGCTTGTGATGGCTGCAAAGTAGTATGAGTAGAATATTGCAACAGTAACTTTTCTGAAGTCTTACAAAAATTAATCGGATGACTTCGAAACATTGCTAATTAACATTTTTGACACGTGCCAAATACCAAACTGGTCCCGGTCCCAAGCCCGGGGCCCCATCACTCAATAAATACATGGGGAAGGAGGAGGGAGAAAATAAATAATCCATATAAAATCTAGGTCACTGGCTCAGAAAGTAGCACCACATACTTTATTTTTTTGACCATTAGATTGATTCTTGCATTATCCAATTCACTTACTGATACTTACTACATTTAACTGAAAGATGTATGAATGCAATCTACAAACTACTGTTGCCAACGGCCAATGTGGCCAGTTTGGAATCTGGCACATGTCAAAAATGTTATTTAACAACTTTTCGATGTCATCCGATTAATTTTTTCTATAAACATTTCACAAAAGTTACTGTTTTTATTGCAATATTCTACTCATAGTACTTTGCAGCTATCATCATCAGCAGAACTGACTCGGACCGCTACAAGTAGGAAGGAATTGATTTTCGGACCCCAAGTACTGTGTAGACTTTTGGTCAGTAACACAAAAACAACAATTTACCACAATTTCAGCCAATTTGACAGAACCCCATATTTGTTATCTATTTTCAAGTCAACAATATACCCTAAGTTGGAAGAGATTATATTCCTTGAGCTATTTGTCTCACGAAAAACCAATTAACACGCCTTTAAAGTTTACCGTTTTAAAAAAAATTGTTTCATAAACTGCTATTTAATTGAAACCAAAACAAATCTACATATCCAAAACATTTATATTTGCGAAATACGTATACTAGGGATGGAATCAGATTAGCAAGTCAATGAACATCGGAAATTAATTATTAAAGCCAAATTGGTTGTTTGAATGAGGAAGAATATATTTCTGTTAGGTCCCCATTGATCATTTTTATTTAATTCATTTTTGTGTAGACATACGATTTAATAAATGGTTTTAGAATGTTGACGAGCATAAAAGTAGTATCAATTTCATTATTGTGATCTAACTTATACAAGCATTTGTTTATATTAAAAATACTATCTTATAAAGAGCGTCATAATAATATAAAAAGTAATAATTACATCGTAAAAATCATAAAAGTTAGAATCTAGTCCAAAGTCCTCAATTTATATTTAAGAATTGAGACCTTGCTGATTATGATGTGTATAAAATCGATTACATGGGAAAGGTTTGAGATAATTTAATGAACTCAAAAGTATTTTTTAATTAGCACAGGTTTTAGTTATATTAATTAAGAGTTAATTAAATAATATTAATCTTTAGCTGACAAATATAAAAGCAATTTACGTTTTAGCGCCTCAAGGCTTGGCCTAATTTAATTCAAATACAGTATAAAACTGTGTCATAGTTTACTAAATAAAAATCTGGAACTAAAATATTGTCTGTAAAACAGATCTGTGTAGAAACCACTGTGGCAGTTTAGTAGTTTGTGACTTTAATACAATAATATTTAAATTAAAATTTAAAGAGAATATAAACCAAGTCTGAGTAAAAAATTACTCAGACTTAGCCAACTTTTTTAAAGAATTGAATTATCTCGAAGACCATTAGATATGGAAGCTTAATAAAAGTCCCCCTAAAATTACGCGTAGAATCCAAACATGCAAAGATATACAGGACGTTCCATTGAAAATAAGCAAGTCGATGACGACTTCCGGTATAACTGGAAATGCTACAACAATGGCATTATTTTATTTAAAAAGAGCACCCCCGAAAACTTTAACCTTAACAGGCTTAAATTTTCAAAATTGAAATCGAAGTAGTCTCTGAAATATTATAATGGGCCTTCACCATAATACGGCCTGTATACTTACATTTTATTACAAGACTAATACCATTTTGTAGACCTTAGAGGACAAAAGTAAAATGAATTTTTGTACATTTTGTAAATTTGATTTTTGAAGAAAAACATGGAGACATATTTATTTAGACATATCTGGCAATTCTGTTGCTGATTTATATAAAATATTTCTCAATAAGATTTTATTGTCCAAATTCGATTTCTCGATGTGATTTCCCGGGCTTAAGGAACGGAACGGAGAACAAAGCCGGGGAAGAATAACATTTAAGCATGCACGATTTTCGATTCTTATCACGTACATTATTGAACCATTTGTGGATCAATTCTACACAAATGTTCGGAAGAGATTTTCTGTATAAAGTTCTCTCGTAAAAAGTTGAAACGACGAAAACAGATATAGAATAATAAATAAAAACAAGTTTATAGATTGTGCAGTTTTTTTGTCCCGGTCTTTCCCTGGGCCCAGAGCGACTTGTTTGTATTCGAATGTCGATGTCTGATGCATTATTTAAGTTGGTCGAGTTGCTCGAATTGAGTATGGAAATGGAGGAGATGGAACTTTGTGGATTGACGTGCGTCTCGACGACAATAAGGCATAAAAAGAAAGCGAATATTTCAAGCAAATCAACTCGGGAGCTCGCTCTAGTTATAATACATCTGAAAGCCTATGGATGAGTTTAAAGGACTTATATTTAGAAAACAGATATTACGAAAGTTAAAAAGTTTGTGCATAACTCTCTACAGTAGTCTATAGGATAAATCACATAAGATGTTGATTGCTGCTTTTATACCGAGAATCTTCTATTCTAACAAACATGCACAGTAGACAATATGCTATGGAAAAATCAATATTTCGTTTGATAGTTAATATTGCATAAATATGGTTTTCCCTAACTGTATTTATATGCATTTCTCATACGTTCCAATATCTGTTATTCTTCGTAATTGGAATGTTGTATTATTAGCTTTAATTAGTTTAATAGCAAGAAACTAATTATAGTCCAATTAAAATAGCCTTTAAATCGCAATTTGGTCAACATGCCTGAATTTTTTATATAAGTAAGTTTAGGGTATATAATAACAATAAGTGACAGTAATTTTTGTTTCAACCTCCGGCCAGGGGTGAAAAAAGATAAAATAAAGGGGTTTTTCAATATAACTCAAAAAGGGTAAGATCTAGAAAAGAAAGTTTCGTATAAAAGTTGTAGAGCATAAAATTCTACATACAAAATGGTATATTGGCTTTATTTATACCATTAAAATTAACAGAGTTAGGGAGACTAGAAATTATGGGATGATTTCAGAAATTTAAAAAAATCATAACAAGCAAAAAAATTAATGAATTTCATAATTTTTTTTTCAATCTACTATAAAAAATGTAAACTTTCTGTTCAGAGAAATAGATATATTTTTTAATTTTTAATAAAGAAGTTAAAACAATTAAAATTTTTTAATCGCTATTTTTTATGATTTAACACAAACAATTTATTTCTATGCCATTCGATCGATTATTTAAAATAAAAAAAAGTTGCTTTCGAAATTTTGTTTTATGACAAAGATAAAAAATCACGTTCGTTTTGTGAAATTGTTATAACTTTTTTATTAAAAATTAAAAAATATATCTATTTCTCTAAAAAGATAGGTTATATTTTTAAGAGTAAATTGGAAAAAAATTATAAAATTAATTCATTTTTCTACTTATGATCTTTTAAATTTCTGAAATCTTTCCTTAACTTCTAGTCTCCCTAACTCTGTTAATTTTAATAGTACAAGAAAAAGTCAATACACCATAATGTAGAATTCTATGCTCTACAACTTTTATAAGAAACTTCTTTTTCTAGCTCTTATCCCTTTGGAGTTAACTTGAAAAACCCCTTTATTTATCTTTTTTCACCCCTGGCCGGGGGTTGAAAAAAATTACTGTCACTTATTGTTATTATATACCTCAAACTAACTTATATCAAAAATTCAGGCAAGTTGCCCAAAATTGCGATTTAAAGGCCTATTTAATTGGACAATTAGAAGTACCTCAAAAAAATAAATAATAAATAAATAAATATGTATATAAAAAATTTAATGGAATTATATTTGCACTAAATATTTTGCTTATTTGTAAATTTCGCAGCCATTTTCTTGCCGAAGCGTTGGCAGCATTGTGCAGAGTCACATGTTATAGTAAACAAGTGGTTAGACAAAATGGAGCGCTATATGACGGATGAGCGAGTGAAGATTATGAAAATTCATTACAAGTACGAAGAGTGTGTAGTTGAGACTGTGCGCAAATTACGTAGAATTTTCGATAGAAGGAACGCCCTGAATGAAACAACTGTGAAAATATTAGTTACCAAACCGTTTAACCGAAAATATTGCTACAGTGAGTGATAGTGTGGCGGAAATTCTCGTAATATATCGTAATTATATATCTTGCTAAGTTAGCAGCGGCAACAATGGTCAATAGTAGCGGCTAGTCGCTTAAGTGTAATTTACAATTTGTACACAAAATTTAGTTGCAATAAGACGCAAAAACTACTGCTGAGTAGTAAGCCGAAATCAGTTATGTATTTGGTTGGAAAATTTCCAAATTGAGATACATAGGACAAACTTTTTTGCCGGGAAGTCGTTTCCAAATTCCCAGTAGTTCCAAACCTTTGTCTCGGTTGAAATTACATCTATCTTTATTTTTCTATATTTCTATTGCTTCTCTTTGAACCTTGACAAAAATTTTCTCACTAGAATTTTAATATTATTTATATCCACTGAGTGCTCTGTATCTGCCAAGTGATCTGCAACTACCGATTTCTCTACGTTGTTATTCTTTAAATAATCTTTGCGTTCTCTTAATCTCATGCTAACTTGTCTCTTCGTTTGTCCAATACATACTTTGTTGTTTGTACATGGGATGCTGTATACACCGTAGCATTGTCATGCGTATATTTTCTGCATCTTTTGCGTCTTGAGAAAGGTTGACTTGAACTGTTATAGATAGTTCTGTTAAGGTTAAGGTTAAGGTTAAGGTTAAGGTTAAGGTTAAGGTAAGTTCTGTTAAAAGGCGACCTATCTCATCAGTGTGCAATTGCATATGGGTGGATAGGTACCACATTCAGATCCTTTTCTTTTTCATAAGTATCCTTCTGATGCCTTAATATTTCCGTTAGATTGAGTGTACTATATCAATTATGCAATTGGCTTTATAGTTGCTAGAAAAATAGTGCCAATGCCCAAACTTCCATAGACCATGTTATTGGAACTGAAATATTTTGTACCTATGCAAATTATGGAAGATAAATATGAGAAACGACTCTACTGAAATATTAATATTGTTGTCAATAACTCAATTATTATATTTTCAGCAATTTAACACCTTATTAATCATACTCAGATCTCAGTTTTTCGATAAGTATTTTACTATTGTTTATAACAAAGATAAAACATTAACCAAAGTTAATAGTACTTTTATCAACATTAGCATTTCAATATTTGCTTTTATTAAATAGGATTAAATAATTTAGGTGAACTTATTTTCATATAATCAGTTAAATCTTAACAGCTTAGATAGAAAAGACCGTTCAAAATATGTGGGGCATGATCCTTGTGTTCATTTAATAAGTTACTGTTGATGGCAATGACAATGATGATGGTATTTGTGTTTTCAAAAATTATATAGAAATATCACAAGTTGTGAATCCTAAACTTTTTTAAATTTCACTGTTAATGAAACAATTTATTTAATAATCAGGTTACAGATCATGCATTCATAAATAATGAACGTTTTAGTATTTGTTACTCACCTGATTTTAGCAATTTTAATCACTGGTCTCTGGGGACTCTTCAAAATCTTCTGCGAAGCTTCGTTCCCACTTCCATCTGATTTTTTAACATTTGTTGGACAATATACGTAATAATCCGAACTCTTCATGGAGCTATTGCTACCAAAAGTCCTACTTATCGGTCCATACTGAGGAGTATTCGAAACACTCTTTACACCTTTAAAGGTACTTAAACTCGGTAAAGTATAGTAATTGTTGAAAGCTTGTGGGTTTGGGCCACAACTTCTCTCTGAGTGGTCGGAATATCGCCTCTCGGGAGTATTGTATCCGCAAAAGAATTGTTTAATTTCTTCGTTTTCGTCGATATCAGATATGTAGTGGTCATTGTAAAATACGTTTTGATATTCAGGAGACACTTCGGTTGATTTTAAGTGCGAATCACTCTGGAACTTTCTCTTGATTTCTTGGTTTAAGTTTTTCACCTCTTCTAATTCTTGGGATAAAACTGAATCCCTAGAGAGGTATTTGCTTCTTTTGGTGTTGGTCCCAGCATCTCTTTTATGGCGTTCATCTACAGATTCAGTCTTATATTTCGGTAGTGTAGATATATTTCTAGGGATAGTATCATCAAAGTCTTCCAGTCTTACAGATATGTCCTCGATATTCCTGTGTCTCGGCAGGGGTGAGAGTGCTAGTTCTTCCATAACGCCTCCAAACCTCCTTAACATCAAGGGGCTCCTGTAACTCTCAACGTTTTGAGCTAAGGTAGACCGACACAGCAAAGGTGACCTGAACTCAGTACTCCTAGAACTTAATATCCTCCTGTAGCCACAACCACCCCTGGTCTGCAGATCAAACCGCGACGTCATCATGATATTGGCCATAGGCGGAGGTGTTGGTAGGGGAATGTCGGGGACGCACAAAGGGCTCTGGGATTTTTCTCGTCCGCTCGACGAGCAAGGACGCGTCGAATCCGATGATTTCATGTTTATTTGCGGCCTTTATTGTTCTCCTTGATTAAACATCCATCTGAGGGATTTCACGAGTCATGATCCTTTGTCAGTTCACTTTGTTCTCTCACCACAGAGCGTTCTGCATATGATTGTTACGATGATATTGATTTCAGTTCATTTTGCACTTCTATTTGTATCCCAGTGTCTAGTTTATAGTTTGATTAGTCTACATGTTTTTTCTGCCACGTATAGTGTTATCGCAACCTCAAAAACCAAAGAGCTTATTGCAAAGAATATAACCGAAAGATTAAGTTAAGCTGTCATAGAAAACTAAAAGGGTCTATACTGAAAAATTAAATACGTAGGTACAGAAAAAAAATAGTAAAAGCTAAACATGTAACATTTTTCTGAATTTTAAGTAATATTTTCAAGAAAAAAAAAATAATAATTGTTAAAGAGTAAGTATGACAAAATTATTCTTTAGATAAGTGGAATACCTTGTATGCTTACTCAATGGATTGTATGGATTGTATATGACTTGATGGATCTATTTTTAATAGTAGGGAGACATGGTCAAAGGAGCGTATCTATCATACAGGGCTTGCAAAATTAATTAAATTTTTTGCATATTAAATCATTCTTTGCAAATCAAATTCAACTTTTTCAAAGTAAATTCAAATTTTTGTGAATCAAGTGCACCCGATTCGAATGTTTTCTTATTTTCAATTACTTGACATTCTTACAGGTCGCATATGGATTGACGCTGTCCTTTCTTTTATTAGGGTGGTAAAAAGTGCGATAAAATAATAAATGCAACAATTAAAAATCAATATACAGTCCGTTTGTTGCTATTGCTTAGGGAGATTTTCTTACGTCAAATGTTTCACTTATTTATCGACATTTATAAAGGAGTTTGTTTACTTAGTTTTAAATTTTGTAAATTAATAATTATTTTAAATAATAAGCTGTTTGCTCTAGGTAACTAGGAAATATATATCTGTCAAAAATATATATAAATAAATAAATGTCTCGATATGTCACGATTTTTAATTTGAAGAACATTTAATACAAGAACTAGACATAAAACGAGCAAATATACAGTCCACTCAACAAACAAAATAAACAGAGTTATTGTTTTATCGTATATTTTGAAAAGAAAATACTTTCTTAATAGGAGATTTTAAAAGAAGCTACAGTAGATATGCAAGTATGTATATTAAAACCACTTAAAGGATTCATAGTTTTATAGTTGTCCGGAATTAATTATATGTAAAACTTACAAAACTACAGAAAGTTAAAAAGTTTTATGACCTATTTTAAGATACTCTACAAAGTTTATCAGTAAATTGTTGCACTTTATATACATTTGGTTTCAGACAAATCTCATTTAAAACCAATTAATCTGCAAACATCCTTCATAAAATCTTACAAAACAAGAGCATATAAACGGCGACTGGGAGACCCATCATCATCATCTGTTGGAATAAATAGTGAAAAGATGATAAGTTTCAAGTGTATACCCTAACATTGTAAAACATTGAACCCATTCTTAATCTCAACTGGGTGAATTTGATTTACGAGCTGATGAATTTGATTTACAAACACTTAAATTTTGCAAAAGTGTGAATTCGATATGCGTAAAGATGAATTATGGTTGACAAGATTTGTATAGATTCCGAGACAGAGAACAGTTCTAAAACGGTTCAAAGTAGTTGACAATTCCATTTAAAAAAACAGCTAAGCGAAGACATATCGACAACATAGTTAATTATCATTCTGAACCGTTGTAGGACAGTCCACTGACAAAATTAATACATGCCTAGACTTTACCGCGTGCTTACTTGCACAAACTCTCTATTATACAAACATAATAGAGATAGACTCATTAAAATTTATATCACTGTCTTCCAATAACAATAAATAGGGTGTTTTATTTAGAAAACAATAATTTTGGGTTGTGTATTTTTAATGCCATGTTCAGCCGTTCTTAAAAAGAAACATCATGAAACATTCAATTCATATTTTGGTGTAATACTCATAATATAATACTCATGAACTGCGGGTGCACTAATTAACGAATCTCAGTGATATATTTATAACAAATAAATGAAGAATAATTTAAAAAAATATATGCATTTGCATTTAAGGAATATAATGAAGCTACATACAGGGTGATTCATAAATAATTGTACATACCTTAAAATATGGGTTCTTACGGAGTTATAGGATGTTTTACTAAAAAAAATTTAAATGATTTTAGCCCATTACTTTAATCCTATTTGATAATTCAACTAATGCAATGTAATCCCATAGACGATACCGACTTGAATAATAATAATATGACAAATAAATTACATAATAAAATAAAAATGATTGTGCAGCCCTATGTTTAACTTTAAACACCTTGAGAAAATAAGGTTAATTGCATAGAAAGTATTAAAGAATTGAAAAATTGTACAAAAATAAAAATTCCGCCAGTGGTGTAGAAGTTAGGAATGGGAAACTGCCCCTCTACCCCTATCGTACGCCTCTGGTAGTAGCCATGAACTATTTTGTAGCAATTTTTAATATGTTCTAAAGTATTTAAACTTGATGCCAGGTATGATAGGGAAATATTACACAGGGTTAAAGTAATGGACAAAAATCATTTAAAATTTTTTAAATACTTAAAACACAAGGAGTCATATTTTAACTAAGCATTATGTGTCAATTCTTTATATTTTTAGCCCAGGATTGTCCAGTTAGCGTATGTACAATTATTAATGAATCATCATTTATAATCCTGAGATTTACTATGTATTTAAAAATAAGTTTTGTGTAAAGAATAATAATTGCGTGAATAAAATAGAACTGTCAGTANAAAAAAAAATGATTGTGCAGCCCTATGTTTAATTTTAAACAACTTGAGAAAATAAGGTTAATTGCATAGAAAGTATTAAAGAATTGAAAAATTGTACAAAAATAAAAATTCCGCCAGTGGTGTAGAAGTTAGGAATAGGAAACTGCTCCTCTACCCCTATTGTACGCCTCTGGTAGTAGTCATGAACTATTTTGTAACATTTTTTAATATGTTCTAAAGTATTTAAACTTGATGCCAAGTATGACAGGGAAATATTACACAGAGTTAAAGTAATGGACAAAAATCATTTAAAATTTTTTAAATACTTAAAACACCCTGTAAGGAATCATATTTTATTTAAGCATTATGTGTCAATTCTTCATATTTTCAGCCCAGGATTGTCCAGTTAGCGTATGCACAATTATTAATGAATCACCATGTATAATCCTGAGATTTGCTATGTATTTAAAAATAAGTTTTTGAGTAAGGAATAATAATTGCGTGAATAAAATAGAACTGTCAGTACCAAGTACAATATTTACCTGTTATGAAAAATATATTAATAATTTTTAAGACAACTCAAAAGTTAATTAAGTATCAATTATTTGATCTATCTGTACGTAAAACTGAATCATAACTGAATAGGTGTATGATTCAAATAAACGATTATTAATTAAGTATTATTTGGTGGTCCTATGCCTAGCTGATAATTGTGAATATTTTCGCATCCTTACACTAAAAATTATTTCAGAAGGCTGCCGATTTATTAACCATTCTAATTTTCGTCGAATTCTGCTACAAGAAAGATTGATGAAAAAAGCTAAATCGATCAGAGCACACTTCATATTATAAAGATTAAAACGATTTATAAAATGGACAAACTTTGTAGAGCACTTAGATAACTATGTTCCTACATACGGTTTTATCTCAAATATAAATTAACGAAACAGATAAAAGTTCCGGTTAGTCGTTAATTTTTAATTTTAATTCTGCTGGCAACAGTCTAGGAATGTATGAAAAATTACGTTCCAATACAAAATTGTTTTTAATCATCTCGAACTGGAAACGCAATTTGTTCTACTCGTATAATTTTATGTCAATTTAAATAATTAAAATGAACAAATTGTTAATTATCTTTTTATATATACCACATAGCAATACATTGCTGCTGCATAGAACATGATATTTTTTAAGTAAAACATTATCACTTCATTTTTGTTTTAAATGTTTTTTAGGTATATGCGAAGCAGATTTTGTTTAAGTAAAAAAAAAGAAGGATAATGCAAATCTATTTAGTTTAGTATTTTAATTAAACCAAATAAAGCGTTTTCTGCTTACTATTTTAGTCAATGAGAAAATTCGTTTTATAATTATATATTCACAAATTTACTAAAATCTATCAACAATACTTCACAAAGCCAGTAGAAGTGACGATTGCCATTTACCCTGTAAGTCGATCACAGCATGTCATATACAGAAAGGGTTTCATAACTTCATTTCACAAACATGACAGTTGGTTAGGAATTTATAATTATTCCAGAACATATGAAGTAAATAACATGTTGAATAGTTAATTAAATAAATCTTGTTTAGTTTCAATATTCAGTTATTTATTGTAACTATGTCTGTATTTACCATTATATTAACAAGAAGTTACTGTATCGTAGGTATCTTTAAATATGCATGTATGGTGTTAATTTACCTGCCTAAATATTATAATCATTGTGTACAAATATGTACCATCTTTTGTTACAAACTCAAATCTAAAGCTGTTCAATATAATGAATCATGGCTTTATAAAGGGTCCTCAAAATATATTTTAGTAATTGTTCTTATAGAAACACTGCACTGTACGCACTATCAAATTAAAATTTTGATGTAAGTAGTTTTTTGTTTCTTTAAAAATAATGTCTGAAACGATTTTATTATTTTTAACTTTTTTGAGCATATAAAAATGTGGTATACCTAGAAACAATCATCTTTAGTTTTTTTTGAAGGATATAGTTTTCTATTATTATTGTTTATATTATCTATACAGGGTGTTCCTAAATATCATGTACATAAGGGGAAGGGGATAATTCTTTGGCTTATTTCATGACTAAAAGTTCATATAAACATAGGTCCGCAAACCCTTCGTTACCGATCTACGGGGTATTGAAATTTTAAGAATTTTTTAGTTTATTCTCTATAGCTCCCACAGTTTTTGAGCTATTTAGATGAAATTTGGAATATAGGTTACGCTGTAGGGCTTACATCATTGGGCATGCCAAATGGTCGTGATATTCTACAGAGTGATATTTTTTCGGGGTTCATGCTCCCTTATCTTCTCCTGAACTTTTGTGCGGTGCGCCGCTGGTAGATTCTAAAATTAAAATTGAAATTTTATGTTTTGTTGAGAAACTTTTTTGCCTCTTATTTTTTTGGTATCTGCGACCGTTATCGAGAAAAAAAATAAAAAAAGATTTTATGTAATTCGTTAGATGAAATTTAAATTCTTAAAATGGTCCAGTAGGCTCTGGCTTTA
Source organism: Anoplophora glabripennis (assembly GCF_000390285.2). Classification (NCBI taxonomy): domain Eukaryota; kingdom Metazoa; phylum Arthropoda; class Insecta; order Coleoptera; family Cerambycidae; genus Anoplophora; species Anoplophora glabripennis. The sequence continues at coordinate 323,739 of NW_019416533.1, read as the reverse complement.
TTTAGATAATTTTTTGTTTCTATTAATTTTGACAGTTCGCATTTGAAATAGTAACTATGGTCTGCATGTGTCTAAAAATTAAAGGTTTAAGTTACAAACTGTAAGGTGTATAAGTGTTTTAAATACTCATTATAATCTCATTTCACGAATTTTGAAATAGGTCATCCCAGCTTTAATTTTTAACAGGTAGTGGCGAATAAACTGTTAAAATTAATAGAAACAAGAGATTATCTAAATAAAGCCAGAGCCTACTGGACCAAGAATTTAAATTTCATTTATCGAATTACATAAAATCTTTTTTTATTTTTTTCTCGATTACGGTCGCAGATACGAAAAAATCATAAGAGGCAAAAAAGTTTTTTAACAAAACATAAAATTTCAATTTTGATTTTAGAATCTACCATCGGCGCACCGCACAAAAATTCAGGGGAAGATAAGGGGGCATGAACCCCGAAAAAATATCACTCTGTAGAATATCACGACCATTTGACATGCCCAATGATGTAAGCCGTACAGCCTAACCTATATTCCAAATGTCAGCTAAATATCTCAAAAACTGTGGGAGCTATGGAGAAAAAACTAAAAAAATTTCAACACCTCGTAGATCGGTAACGAAGCGTTTGCGGACCTATGTTTATACGAACTTTTAGTCGTGAAATAAGCTAAAGAATTACCCCTTCCCTTATGTACATGATATTTAGGAACACCCTGTATAATTGAGTATTTTGTCATAGTAAGAGAAGAAAAATGAAAAAGTACAAACATTTGTTATAGTATGCATATGGTGACCAGAAATGATGATTGGCCACCATTTACTCAAACCGCAAGGAGGGATTTATGTGATTGATGGATGATATAAAATGAATATATGAAAGTCCATATTGGTAAATCTACCCTAAGACCTAAGAGTTGTGACGTATTCCTTATTTTTCCGAATTTCACACATATTTTTTTACATCATTTATTAAAATATTCTTTTGATATTTCTTCCCATTTAAAATATATACAAGCCTGCTATTAATTTTAGTAGCATTACTGTAGAAAAAAACAATACTTCGAAAGTTGTATTTGTCTCTAATAAAGACGTTTTACTCTATTTGAATATTTCCGAGCTCCCCCAAATATCAGAATCATATCTACTTTTCCATTGGAAATTCAAGTTTTTAATAAATGTGTTGCACAACAATAATTAAAACATGTTAGTAATAAATATAAACCTTGAAAGTATCTTGTTCACCACAATTTTTTAAATTGTTGTTGAGAAAAAAGAGAACTTTCGCATGATATAAAAAAATATTTATGAAATTAGAAAAAATAATTTTGAGGATGCAGCTCTTACGATGAAAAACTTATGAAAATGGAATGTTATGTCAAATATATCATTACCCCATGTGGTTTCCTATTTGTTCCATCAGTTTTCAATCGCCTTGTCTAATTCTGTTGGAAAAAACTAAACAAGTTATCTTAGCATCTCAGCTTTTCATAATTTTTTTGTAAAATAAAACTGATATTCAGTTATTGTTTCGTATGATAGGTACCCCTACTTTTAAAATAACTACCCTAACAAAAATAATAGTTCGTAGCTGTATGTGGTTATGTTTTTGTTTTAAATATGCGTGAAATATGTGGGAAGATTATTAAATACTTATTATCCCAAAAATTATTTGCTTATAAATAAAAAAAACAAGTACTATGTATGCAAAACACAAAGGAAATCCGTGTAGAACTGTTATATTATTTTCACAGTTCAATCTAACAATAATTATGTTACATGTATAACCATTATTTTTTTAAGTAATACTTTATAGTTTTAAATTCAACTGAAACTTTGCAAATTATTTTACTGAATACGAGTAATAATATGACAGCTTAACTTCATCAAACCTTAAAAACACTCATCTCAAGTCCACAACCCTAAACACCGACTAATTTAATACAAATCAACAAACTAAAATGACGAACTCACTTCAAAACAAACCGAGAAAACTTCATTTAGATATCGATCGACCCGTTGGAAACACGTGGCCGTTTACACACAACAAATAGCCGGTTTTCCCACACATTTTCCGTACTCGAATTTTCCGATCACCACTGCACCAGATAAAGGAAAAACACCGATACGCAATGTCGAAAAACGCTACCGGTCATAGTTAAATTCCGTACACACACTGAAAGTGATTAGACATCGCGAATGAAGGGCTGCCCCTGTTAGGGGTGGTCGAGGAGGGTGGTTGGCGAGGGTGCGGGAGGGCGAACACGGGGGACGGTGACTCAGACAACACGAGGTCTGGACTGTTCGGCCCGATTACGCTCACACTTCGTATATGTATGCCATGTGATACTTATATGTGTGGTGTGCAGTTCAATTTGCTCAGTTTACAGGTGCTGTAATTAATTTAACATGGGAATACATGGTGGTAACAGGGTTTTTTTAATTTCCTTAAAGTATTTAGTAACAAGTGATTGCGTAACTTATTTTACTTTTGCCTTTATTAACACGTGAAAATTTAAAATCTAAGTTCTATGCAGATAATTTTTGTAAGTGTAATTTTTAGTTATCAGGGAAAAAATAGGTAATGCCAAAACAAAACTGAACAGAATTATTATACAGAATGTTTCTGTTAAGTATGACACAACTTCAAAATGTAGTTTCTTGGGTTATTTTAAACTGGAGCATCTATCACGGGATTCTATTAAAACAACGACCACAAGGAACTAATCTGAATGTGCGAAAAAAGTTTAGAAGATATAGGAAGACATTTTGAACATTTCTTAGAATAAATTTGTCCAATTATAAACCTGTGACAGTTATCATAATGATTGTAACTTACCTGTCATGGCCAACCTAAAATATGTGAAACAAATGGAAACACCATTTTAGGAAAAGGAAAAATTTTTATTCGTAAATAAAATGAAAACGTATGGAATATGGTTGTTGACTATAAAAACAAACCATATACAAATTATTGTTGATACAAAGATTTTATATAAAAGAACCTGCCTGTATAGTCAAATTTTAAATATATGACAAATTAGTGGTAGAAATCATTTATCAATTTTTGTGTTACTTAAAAACTAGTCTGACGTCATAAGGGGCAATTGAACAAGAAGCTAGTAGCGATATTGCATAATTTTGAAGAAGAAGAAAATATATCAAAATTGTCCCTCAAACCCTGCCACCGTTTCCTGTTTTTTAAACAAAAGTGACAGTAGTGACACTAGTGACAGCAGTCTATCAATTAAGAGTATTTGTGATAGTTATTATTAATTTCCTGATTGTAATGTATTCAACAAAATTTAAGTGGTGTTTTGTTCCACATTCCACATTCCACATAGCCAATTGCATTATCTCCATAAGACTCCCGAACTGCACTATAATTTTCCGTAAATAAATAGGTATTTATATTATTATTTATATTATAAATAAACACAATAAAATCATTCATAAAATATGTTAATTCTTACCTGAATGCTTTTATACCTCTGATTTCGCCAATATTAAAACGGTTATCTCTTTTTAAAAATTCAATTCATGATCATAAAAATATCAATTTTCGGTAAAATTTGCGAAGTAGTTTTCACAAATTCCGTTTCACACATTCTGCTTTAATTCTAAGGGAAGGAAGATATTAAATGATTATTACTAAATAATAATTTTACTTAATAAAGGAATTCAAAGATTAAGGAAAATAACTTGTAGACGAAAATTATGCGACAATGTCACTGACAGACTGACACTACTGACAGTATTGACAGAGCATCTTCTTCCTCCAATTATTTTCATTTACGCAATCATATACACATAATTTCACTACAAGGTACCCCTTATGACGTCACAGCCGTTTTGAAATACTATAAAAAAATCAGTTTTAAATAATTATTTTAAAACTGTTCCGACGCATTTCTCAATCTCTAATTGTGCATACACACTAATTAGTACGTGTAGAATTATATTATCTACTTTTTGAAATTTGGTCAACAACCCTATTAGGCATAAGGAAACTTTAATAAAGTTACACTCAATTTTAGTGCAGAATGTGAATACGTTAAAAAATTGGGATTTCGCACAAAAAATAAACTTCTGTTTCCGGGAAAATTAAATTGCTGACAGTCTGCATCTGTCAATTTTTTCCTAAAAATCAAAATATCTCGGAAACTATCAATCCTAAGTATGGAGTGTGCTATGTTTTTAACTGAAAAATAAATGCTCTTTCCAAAAATGAAATAATATACAGGGAGTTCCATTCGAAATAAGAATGTTGGTGTCGACTTCCGGTATCACTGAAGTACGACCTTGAAAATATTTTAACTTGGTAGGCCCCACGGCCCGTATCACACCAAAACAATTTCAAAAAAAATCCCAGATATCCATCGATGGAGTTCGTGGTGGGACACCCTGTACTGGTAATCCATTTTGTCCAAAAAAACTGACACAATATTAATCATAAGAAAGTATTTTCATATAAATCCACAAAAAAATGTAATACTTTTATTGCAATAAATTTACCGACATTGTCCTACAATTTGTACACATACATATATATTTTTTTTGTAGTAGGAGGTAATATATATTTAATGCCTTTCTTATACAGGGGGTTTCTTTAATACCGTGACAAACTGTAAGGAACGATTGCTTGCTAAAAAGTGGGAGGTCTATATAAACATATTTCCAAAAACGTTATCGGAGGTACACCCTTTCAAAGAGTAGGTTAAAATTCAGTTATTGTTTTATTTCTCACAGTTTTCATCAGCACCTCAGTGAAACCGGGAGTTTTAAAACATGTACCGCGGAAAATGGGTACCCTCAAACAGTTACTCCTAAATGGAAGAACAGATGCTTTACGAAATTGGAGAAAACTCTACAACAAGCGCTAGGAAGATTAAATGTTAGCTTAACCAAGCCAACGGTTTGAAGGATTATTAAAAATTATCTTTTATACACTTCAGTTTGTAGAAACACGTTTACCTGATGATTTTCCACATCATAGAATATAAGAATCCTCGACACAATCCTCAATTTTTTGCTCAAATACTCTACCAATCGAGAGAACTGTTCTAAGGATATCGTAATGCATTTTTATAGCAGCCACATATGGACTTATGAAAAACCATATATAGCAAGAAAATCTGTATCAACACCTATTTCTCCTTCGGTGTGTGGATGGGTATATGTCAGACTTTCTGACTGACCCTTTCTTTCTTTCAGGTAGGTTAACTGGAAAAATTTGTCCTAAATTTCTTGAAGGGGATTTTATCAACACTGCTTGAAGAAATACCTATTTTGTTGTGACAACAAATGCTTATGCACGACTGTGTCAAAACCCATTTCAATTTGATTGTTTAACAGTACTTGGACGTTACATATTCAAATCGTTGGATAGGTGGACGATGTGGTCTCTAGGCTCCCCAGACTTAAATCCTCTTAATTTCTTCCTCTGAGGACATCTTAAGCAATTAATTGAAAACTTGGAAGTTGAAGATCCCCATTTCCAACAGATTTTGTATATTTACCATTTTTTTATGAATTGTAAAAGGGGAACTTACTTTATTTTATTTTTTGATTATTAAAAATATCGGTAAGATAACATTTTGCACTGTGCTATGTTCTTCAAACTGATGTAAGAAATAAAATAAAAACTGAATTTTAACTTAATTGATAACTCCAATAGCAAATGTTTTTGGAAATAAATTTATATAGAACACCACCTTACTCTTTGACAGGAAATCGCTGCTTAAAGTCTTTCCCAATTTAACCATCTATAGATCTCGTCAAAATAATGTCATTTTGAAGAATACACTTGTTCTTCCAAAGGCTTCCTTCTAGAGATATAAGCTCTTGACAAATTATTTTTGTTTGTTTTTATTTATTTTTACTATGATGAAAGCCATTTCTTTTATGTTTAATATGAAGTGTACGAATGAAAAGCTCTATCGATTTTACAAATTATTGTGAAAATAGATCAATCATAGGCGTCCGTATTTTTAATATAATTTCTACACCACTGGAAATTTTTCAGAATGAATAGGTATATTTTTTGCCGTTAATTCTACAGCAAAAAGGTCTCTTACTATTTTTAAATTAAATGCTTAGTTTTTGAGAAAATGGCTTCTTATGGAATCATTACGTGTGAAAAGTATTTAAATCTTCTTTGTTTAGAAAAACTTTACCATTTCACATGTACCTAATGAATCCATAAGAAGCCATTTTTCTCAAAAACCAAGCATTTCATTTAAAAATAGTAAGATACCTTTTTGCTGTACAATAAACCGCAATGTAAAAAAATATATATTCATTTTGAAAATCTTCCAGTGGCGTAGAAATTATAAATAGGGGTTATCAGAGCCGCTTAAAGACGCCTACGATTGATCTGTTGTAACAATAATTTGTAAACAAATGACTTTCATGGTTTAAGAAAAAATAAATAAAAACCAAAAAAAAAAGTTTTTTTGAAGAGCTTACATCTCTAAAAGGAAGCCTTTGGAAGAAAAAGAGTAGACTTCAAAATGACATTATTTTAACGAGATCTATCGACGGTTAAAGTCCTAATCATTAAAAGTAAATCACCCTGTATACTATGACCTCATATTTTTCAACGTAACATTTTCTACGGTAACTAAATATATAATTATCTAATAAGTGTTAATTAAAGTATCTGCTCCAATAATAAGCAGATATAATTATAGCAATTAAATTATGCACATCAAATATTTCAATTATTTTTGGTTATTTAATTATTTTTTTAAATTAGATATTTGATATTTTCAGTAAAATAACTGCCTTGTTAACTTGAAAAAAACGCTTATTTCGACAAAAACAAATGGATGATTTAATTGGCTCTAATAAATTTTATTTCTCCCGATTAAATCCTTTAATCAGTGCATGTTCGCACTGTAATCGAAGGTCATTTTAAAAAATCTTATTTGTCGTAGATACCTTACCTTGTTTGTCTAATCTTATACGCAAAATTATGCTTATGCCAAATATCTCATCTATAACTATTTTTAATAGACACGTATTAAATAGAATAGAGCAGCAGTGTATCCTCCTTGCTCCTGCCTGCGTTTTACAGTCACCTTTATTGAGTTACAACACCGTCGCTTACAAAACAAATTCTATGGACGAACCCCACTTGATCAAACGGGCAAAAAGTATTCAGTGAAACCCAAACTGCTCCCCCATGTACCTTATTCAAAATAAACCCCTTACATCCGACATTCTATACAATGTATGTATATGCGCGGTTACCTCCCTTAACTTTAGCTGGAGTCTAACGAGGATTGCGTAAATATTGATTAGGAATTTAGTTAATCATTGAACAAATATTCTTAGGATAAGTAAGGAGGGTGAGTGCGAAGTTTATCAGACATGGGAAGCTGGTGATAAGGGTAATAAATTTTGTTTAAGGAGGATTGAGGCAAATAATGAAATATATGGCTTACCAGTTTACAGGTTTTGAATTAAGACAAAAAAGATATGTTATATAGATTTTTTGAGATACATACTATTAAAATTATAACTTCAGGGAGATACTTGGATTTATAGTTTTGGATAATTTATTTCATGTCAAGTTAATATGTCAAATTTTTATTATTTTTAATAATTACTATAGCATGCTACTTATAAATATAAATCCAAGATGACAGAATGTTATCAATATTTATCCCAAGGATAATACTTATTCTATGTTTTGATATAACTTTGAGTAACTTCAGTTTTATATTGTTTGTAGGTATAGGATGTTTTGGAATTGCATTTCATTTTATTCTAAAAATAAGCCATTTACGACCTACGACTATTTATTCAATTTACACCTTTACCACATAGTTGAGTATACCTAAAATATCTCTAGAACTATCAGCTTCATATAAAAAAGTTTGGTAATATTTTGTTCAAAATGCAATCCTAAATACAATGCAACCATTTCCAAAATACCACCAAACCAATCCAAAAAAAAGTCGTTAGGGGGACAACTATCAAACGATTTAAAATTTATACGCATATATTTTTTAGACATTTGATGGATTCGCAATATTGAAATTTATATTTTAAATAGAACATTTTTTTTGCGAAGTAAGTAGAATTAGAGACATTTAAAATTATTTAACCGGATCATACATATTTCAAATTAAAAGATAACTTGTTTACGAATATAATGTGTAATTGTCAGTTCTACTCACTATATGTTTACTTAATGTTAGATATTGAAGCTGTAATTCAGTGCTTATTAATTAAAACATTATTATTATTACAAAGGATATGCAAATATGATAACAGGCTTTATTTATGCAAGAAACGCAATAATAACATCCAAAAAAATAATATAAATGCCACAACTTAACAATGACTTCAGCTCAAATTCTCATCGCAGATTAACAAAACAGTTTTCAATACCTACTGAAGACAATAACAAAAAAAATATATGGTTAGACATGGTATAGCGTATGTGAGTGTCTTCATCTCTTTAGCGGAGTTACCGGAAAGTTTAATTTCTTTAGGTTTAATTACATAAACTTGTCTTTAGGTCAACTTGCATCAATTTAAGTCAAACAACTTCAGATATATTTGAATAAATGTAATCCCGAAAGACTTTTTGGTTTCCTGTTGAAGTTACGACGTAAAAGACATCCTGTGCATTTAGATAAAGTCTTGTTTTGAGAAAGTAGTCGCATAAACCTGCGTAGGTAAGAATAAGAAATCTTCAGCTGCGTGTTTATGCAGAAATTCAAATTATAATAGCAAAAATTTATTTTTTAACTTGTACCTTTTAAAATTAGTCCAGTGTATTGAAAATTTTTCCCTGCTCTTGGTCTTATGATGGTAAGAAGTAGGCGTACCAACCTGTAAAAGAAGAAGAAATTATTAGATTTGGAAAGCGTTTCGCATGCTTTAACTAAAAATTTACTAGATACTAAAATTATTAGTTTATCACAATATTATTATTAATTAATTATTAGGACACATTTGCTACTTTGACATATTGTTCCACGAAATTAAGGGCGTTTTCACGAAAGGGCGTTTTTTATAAAGATAAAATTTTAAACATTTAATTGTTAAAGTAATTAGGGATAAACTGCTACATATTTTCAAATGTAACGGAGAATGACGATTGAAGCAATAAAATAGGGACTGATGTTTTTAAACATATATTTCTTCTCGATAAACAACTTTGGTTGTATATTTGACTGCAATGAAATATATGTAAATATAAATATGAATATGAATATTAGGTGAATAGTGTATTCGTTCTTCTTTCCTTTCAATATAATAAATTCATCCATTCATTCATCTTTGCATTGAAATTTCATATCGGTGAAGATGTAAATATTAATATAAATATAAATCATATGTTAAACAATCAAGTTTCCAATAATGTATTTGAAATAACATCGATTTGCGTCGTTGGTAAGCCCACATTAAAGATATATAAAACGAGTCACAAAACTGCTCGAACACCATGGCTGAATATGTCTACGCTACAGAGAAATCAATATTAATCAGTCAGTTGTATAGAAAGTATCCGGCATGACTTACATCAGCTTGGCGCTAGTCAGAAGATGCTGGAGGCGGCAGCACGAATTATTCGCTCAATTATCACGAGGAAGAATACAGGCATCGATAATGTTTTAACAGTAAATATTATTTTCAGTACGTCGACTCTTCGCTGGTTGAAGTGATTGTTTGCCACGGCGAAAGAAATGTTACTGGGAGTGACTGAAATAATAAGCTAAACACATTTAGACACCATTTGATTATGGCTTTTAACGTCATGATGAAACGGATTAGATTGATCGGTATAACCTTTTTGCAACACATAATGCAAAAAAATCGAAGAAGGCAAGGTTAGGGCCAAAACTAGTATCAAAACGAAAAAAAGTGATGAGTTCATAAGTGTAGGCGAGATATAATCTGCAAAATATACGTAACATCGTAATGCCTAATGATACAAAGTATTATTGTGTATGTACTAGCAGAAAGTGACCTACGAATCTGTAGGTATTANTAAAGATATATAAAACGAGTCACAAAACTGCTCGAACACCATGGCTGAATATGTCTACGCTACAGAGAAATCAATATTAATCAGTCAGTTGTATAGAAAGTATCCGGCATGACTTACATCAGCTTGGCGCTAGTCAGAAGATGCTGGAGGCGGCAGCACGAATTATTCGCTCAATTATCACGAGGAAGAATACAGGCATCGATAATGTTTTAACAGTAAATATTATTTTCAGTACGTCGACTCTTCGCTGGTTGAAGTGATTGTTTGCCACGGCGAAAGAAATGTTACTGGGAGTGACTGAAATAATAAGCTAAACACATTTAGACACCATTTGATTATGGCTTTTAACGTCATGATGAAACGGATTAGATTGCTCGGTATAACCTTTTTGCAACACATAATGCAAAAAAATCGAAGAAGGCAAGGTTAGGGCCAAAACTAGTATCAAAACGAAAAAAAGTGATGAGTTCATAAGTGTAGGCGAGATATAATCTGCAAAATATACGTAACATCGTAATGCCTAATGATACAAAGTATTATTGTGTATGTACTAGCAGAAAGTGACCTACGAATCTGTAGGTATTAAGAAAACATATCTTCGCACTACATTTTTTTCCTACATTCAAACAATACTTGCAGCATGTCAACATATTCGTCATAAGTAAGATTATTTGCCACAATTCTTCTCAAGTTATTCAAAGTCACAAAATCTAACGACAGAAATTAGCATGATAGCCGCCTACTTCAATAATTCTTAGTTGCGATCGTGCGGGCTGTAATGCGAATGACAATGAATTTAATTTTTTTGTTAATAATGTTAATTTTAAAGTAGAAAAGTGAGAAAGGTAGCAGTTTTAAAATAAACCAGGCTATCTGATATGTATTTTTCAATATTCAATATTTATCAAACAAAAAATTTGTAGCAAAAAATAACTTAGAACTTTTTTGGTTTTCAAATTACAGCCGCTATTCCATTTTTTTTTTTTTGAAAAATTTGAGAGGTTGTATCTCCTAAGGGGTGAACAATTTACTAAGGTCATTTTTATACAAAACGTGTTGTTTTTAACTGTAGATTCACCGATACCATATGTGTTGCTTCTTTTGAAAACATCCTGTATAATCATAAAAAAACAGAAAATTTTCTGAGCACAATTATCCTCAGAATATTTCTTAATTGTCGTAAGATTTTTCTCGATTTCTGATTTTCTGATGCAAATATCACATATACAGGGTAATTCAGAAGTTATAAAAAAAAATTTTTGTATGTACAGGGGACTCTTACAAATTCAATTTTGTAAAGAAAAAATCAAAAAGGACAGTTCTAAAATGATTTCAAAATACACTACTGCACTGGAAACTGGTCCACTGTAAAACTTAACCCCGCACAATGCGACTGGCACGGCGCGGCGCGGCGGCGTGATAAAAACGGACAAAACTTGACGAATTTTGCAAGGAAATTAATAAATAGAATTTTATAACACCTATTTTATATCAGCAAATTCAACTGCCTTTGCCGCTATTGTTATTATTAATTAATAAAATTAATTTGTGGTTTTAATTGATAAAATAATTTTATGTACTTAATGTTACAACAACTGTTCTAAATTTTGTGCACCGACGTGTAAACACATTTGGACTCGTCTTAATCAGTTTCAGTACTTCAACATAACACAAATGTTTCACCATAATACGAATCATAATCATAAATTAAAACGATATTCATCAACTCCGAGTTGCTATACACGCAAGCCATTTTTGACACTAACTACTAAAAAACTATTGTAAACACTATCGCAACGACGATTGTAAAATCGGATTTCAGTCGCTGAAGCTAAGTGCCTCTCCACGCGGATTGCGAATGATACTAGAGACTACAGTTGTCCAGCGATGTAAAAAATTTTTGTACGATATTGACTCCATCTCTCATGCCGCATCTATTCCCAAATTTTTTTGGTTAAGTTGTGAATCGCCCTATATTATTATTATTGTGTAAAAAGCTCATTTCACTAACCTAGTGGACGTAGTTCAAAAAATAATTTAGCAGTACTGTAATTAGTAGTAGTTTTCTCTTCAAAAATGAATACCTGTTATGTACCACTTCAAAGGCAACATAAATTTCAAATTCGTAATAATCCTGGCTTGTCTACCGGTCACAGACATGCTTTGGTCGGTGGCAATAAAGGAAAAGGCCGGTCGGATTCTACTTAGACATTCCCTACTCACACAGGAGCAATGCATTATCTGTTATCTTTACGACCGGGAGTTAAGGTTCGTTAAGGACCTTTTTGTCTTTGATACCGATGCAGCCCGATCGTATTTCAGTAATTTATGTTTACTTTTATTTTCGATTTTTATAGGTTAGTGGACGTAAATGTTCCAGAGAGATAAGGATGGTCTGCGGAAGAATGTGTATTTTGTTCTGAATTTATTTGGCTGTAGTCTACAGCAACTTTCGATTCACTGAGAATGTACTGAGTGAATTATATGAATGTGGCGAAAATAATATACTCGGATGTCTCTATCGAAAAATAATAATAAACTTAAAAATGAAGATAATAAACATTTAGTACAGAAGTGAATGACTCCGATGTGCGATGGTGCATATACTTATACTTTTCTCTACGACCTGATTATTATCCTGAAATATTTTTGAGAAGTAAAACTTATCAGTTTTGCATTAATCTCAATTAACGCATACGTTTAATTTGTAATTATGGGAGCTTCGTGATCTTCACTTATATCTGCTCAATAACATCGGGCCATATGATACAAAACAGACCTTGCTTGCTTACAATAAATCACCTTGCATAACTACTTCATTTCTGCTTGATCTTTCAAAAATAATACGAGGACTTTTCAGAAAATAACCGAACTTTTTGAATTACACTAACTTTTGAAGCAAACTTACAGAAATGATCCTTTGGGTCGTAGGCAATGTTACTAATGATTTTCACGATTTAAAAAATCGTCAATCAATTGAAGATGATCCTCGACCAGAAACGCGTTCGATTGCAATTGATGAAATGCCAAAATTTTGCTAAATGAAGGTGTTTAAAAGGACGATTAAAAAAGATTGGCGAAAATGATCTAATCTAAGGAAAGAAGATAGAGGAAATCTAATCTAAGGACAAAATTCTAATCTAATTTAAGGACAGAAGATAGAGGAAATAAGGAAACGAAAGTAATTTTTTGGTAACATGGAAGACACGAACTTTAAAGACTGTGTGACAAAACTAGCTCTTGGATTACTAAGAAGGATATGAAAATAATCCTAACCAAACATCAACAGTAATACGACAGGAGCTTTGAAAATCATTTTACAAAACCTTCTCTTAAACTATTATGAAGTCTCAAGACAATAGTGCTCTTTACAACAGTAAAGTAAAAAAAAATCTGCAAAATATGCCCCAAAATCATAAAAATTATATTCGGCAATGACATAGGTAGAGAACATTGTATCAGCTCATTAATTTATGGGAAATGCAAGTACCTTACATGGATATTGTAGATTCAATTCTACAGCGGCAAATCAGTACCCAATTTTATAAAATCTTAGTAACAGTACATTCGTTTTGATATGTTTTCCAGAAATTTTCTGTACAAACATAAAATAGAATCAACCTATCTATAGTAATCCAGATTTAACCAATAATTGTAACATTTGTATTTAGATTTTCATTATAGAGAAAAAAGGTAATGACGATCGGTTCGATAAAATTAATTTAAAACTCGAAGGCAAAAAAAAACACGAACTAGGTTGACTGTAATTTAATTTGACATGTAATTATATGATTATGTTATTATTCCGTCCCCTGCCAGGTGTAATAAACAGACTTTAAGGACCCGGGCTTCCACTTCACTTAATTATAATACCTGGGCTATTATTAGTTTAAAAAACTTTCCAAATATTACCACCGTGTTAGAAAATATAATCATCTCAATTCTCATGGATAGGTACACGTCAAAGGTAATAAACCAAAATACATATATTTATATTTGAAATTGGAATATAATAAAAAACATTGTCGGTTAGCTATTTATTCCAACTTTTTTTGTTTGTTATGTTTTCACTTATGCGCCGAAGAATATGCCTTATTATTGTGGTTCTCCACGCTTTTTGCGTAAAAAATATGTCACTGTTGTCAAGTGAATGGTATTTTCGCAAATTCCAAAAATATTTAATACTTTTATTGTAATAAAATTTATTATTGTCCTACTAAAGTATACAATTTATATCTTCCTCTGTGGTTGTAGTAGAAAGTTGCATATGTTGCGAAAAAAAAATAATAAAAATAAAGTGTTTTTATTTAAAATTCTTTTTACAAAACTTTCGTATTTGAATAGATCTGACCTTGACATGCGCAGTAAGAGTTATGTGTTACATATGTGGCTTTTAGCCTCTATTTTATTTGATTAATTTTACTCAGTTTTGGCTCTGATGTAGGAAGCAAACGTGTCCAATATTGTTCTATTGGTAACTAAAGACGAAAGACATAAGAAGTTGTAATTATCCTTTATAGACCGGGAGATATTAGACTGAAGTTCGACGTCTTTCTCGTCTATGCCTCTGAGAGTACTGAAAGGTAACCGAGAGACAAGTACAATAAACTAAATTTAAAAGATGGGCTGCGGGACACCTTTGTGAAAATTCAATTTTCCTTTTCAAAAAAATAATGTGTACAGCGACGTATTTTTCACTTATGCCATGTTCATAAGTTGAAGAGAAGTATCGATTTTATCATAAAATTTTTTTGGCATAAGTGTGGCAAAGGACCTAAAAATGGAAAACTTTGTAAGAAAATGTGAAAAACATCTTTATTTGTCTATCAATTTCTTATTAATGCCAATTAGAAATATGACATTATTATATTCGAAAAGCTCATTAAAAACATTGGCATAAGTCCTACTAAGGATTAAAGAAAATAGGGCTTTGGAAAAGCTGCGGAAAAAGAAAATTAAATTTTCACATACTTGTCTCTAATATATCTTTCAGTACCCTAAAAGGCATAAACGAGAAAGACGTCGTTGAACTTCTACGAATATCTCCCGGTCTATTACAGTGTTTTTCAAGTTGGTTTGTTGGTTACATTTGAATATTGTTTCTATTTTATAAAAAGACTTGTATGTACTTAAATAAGTAATAAAAAGGTATTTATTTTAATAATGTGGTACTAAATGCTAAAATCTGTAGAAATCTTCGTTGAAAATATGTGGAATTTTGAGATTCTATTTCTACTTATTTAACGCTGTTATATGTATCCTATAACAAAATAAAAAGGAATATATTTAACAAAACTGTAGTAAAGTTAATACAACAATTTGGATTTAAGAATTTCCGAATTCAAATCTTATATTCGTGATTGGTGACTTTGAAAACCGCCGACTAACAAGTTTCAGCCATAATTTTCAAATATTGAGTGCTTTTCCAACTTTTTAATCCACCAAATTAGATCCGCCATCTTTGATTCAGGAATTTTCGAAGTCGGACTTAAAATTCGTAATCAGCGACCCCAAAAACCCGCTGTAACAAAATACAGACAAAAGTATTGGATAGAAAAATGTGTGACTGACTTAAACGGGTAATTGAGACTGGTTTGTAGGAAAATCTTTTGAGGGATGTTATATTTTATTTTTTTTTAGTATGTTGTCGATCAAACTATTGCATAATATATTTCTTTTCAATGCTCAAAGTATTATTTCAAAATGTTTTCTGAAAGTATTTTCAAATTGTTATTTTTCGTTATAAAGCTTCACCTTATCCTCAATATTTCTCTTTATTTTAGAGGATATTTTAGGTTTTTACTAAAAAATGCCTTGGTAGGTCGATTTTAGGGCTGCGGGTTCGGATTCAGCATGAAAAAATACGCAATACGCATGTCTCTGGTACAGAACTTTTTTTGTGGGGCTATGTAATTAAAGGGGATGATTTAGTGAATAGTATTTCTTGGTTAGACAAAAATAGTGTAGTAAAAATAACCCTTAACTGTTTATTTTGATGCAAGGGTTTGTTTAAGTAACTAACTTTTTTAGAGGTGGCAAATTATCCAAAGATACAGAAAAAACTGAAACTGTTACAAATAAATAAAATAAAATGCATTTCTTATATAATATTACCTATTCACTACCATTTTTTTCATTGAAATTGCCTATATTAAGAAAAATCACGGAAATTTAAAAATATCCACAGTGCAATAAAAAATTATTTTACAAATTTCAATATTAAGTATTTCTTTCTTTATAACTCAGGCGTTGTACGTCGTATGTACCTTTTAGTGGAGTTTTGTTTATTAGGAAATAGAAATCAATCAATCATTCATTACACACTTAATTAAAGTAAGATCTGTAAATGTTGTTAATAGACTGTAAAAAACTATAATAATTATCTTTACGATTGATTACTGTCCAATACTTGCGGTTATTCTGAATAACGTAATTATTTTATAACAAATTATAGCTCATAATAAAAGTTACAAATGAGAAACTGACCGAAGGCCGTACGAAATTTCAATAACGCCGGAAACAATTGAATTTCAACCAGAATGAGCATTAAGTGTATCTGTGAAATAAAGCGGATTTTAATTTCATATGCCACAATTCAGATTATATATTTTAATTAATAGATACGAATTTAATAGCAAATATTTAACAACATATCTGCCCGGTACATTGAGTCTTAATTATTAAAGTTCAATTAACTAATCAGGCGATTAGACTGTGATTATATAGATCATTATATGTACACTCGAATCGCCTGATCAGTTAATCAAGCTTTCACCGAGACTCAAAGTTCCGGGCCTTAAAGTAATAATTTTATACATTCAAATCAATACTATGGGTACTATGGGGGTTAAAATGAATAACTTTATTGCGGTCACCAGAACACTGGTTGCATATTTTTAATAACAATTACCTATTAACAAAAAGTTTCTTCTATATTAAATATGCAGTTATCTCAGTACCTTTGTATGAGGAATACCCACTCTATCCCGATTTTAACCTAGATGACCGATTTTCCATGTAATTTTGGGTGCTGAATACGAATCTGATGTCCAAACATAGCGGACGGCCCTGTCTGGGGCAAAAAGGCAGAAAAAGGACAAAAACACAATTATATTGAAAAAAGAAGTACATACAAGAACAGTACAGTAAAGAAAAGTACAAAAGAAGTGTATGATGTGCGTTTTCCTATGAATTTTTGGGTGTTCAACATAAATCCGATGTCAAAAAAGGGCATCTGACCTTGCAATGGCAAAAAGCAACAACTAAATTCTAGCCAAAATTAATACATAAACTCTATACGTTTTTACAAGTTTAACTTTTAATTACAATTTAATTTTCAATTAACTGATATGGTGATAAACTCAATAAAGGAAAATTTAAAAAAAAAATAAAATGTAAAGCTAGCTAGAAAACACGACTGTCAGGAGCAGACATGAAAAAATGAGAATACTTATGGACGATTTGAGTAATAGAGAGAAATTCAAGATGAATCAAATAAGTAATGATGGCTATTTCAAAATGCAATTAAGAAATTACTGCCCGTTTAGTACCATTTTAATAACGGCCGGTTCTGCTTCAAACAAGAAATCTGAAATACGAGACAAAACGATGATTAATTAAACCTACCTTGCGTAAACTGTAATTTAAAATTTAAATTAGTAACCTCTAGCAAATGTCTAGCTACCAAGTAGTTACCGGGAAGCTTTTGTGAGATGGCTGGGAATATATTTATTTAAACTGAACAAAAATAAATTACCGAAATACAGTTAAATCTGTCTAAAGTTCTAACACTAACTGAAATATAGCTTTTTAAATATAATTAATTTTAAGCAGAATGGCAAAGGGCCCTTACTGACTGGAATGTAAATTACAACACTTATACTTAATTTAGAAAAATATTAAAAACCATTAAATTATTTTAGAAAAAGGTTGTCTTACTTTGACTTTATTGGGGCAATCCTAAAATAAGGAATATAGTATACCCGTTTTGTACTATTAATGAAATAGGACTTGAACATATAACCAAATTACGTGTTGTATATTTCCAGGCATTAGAATCTGCCAAACAATAATAGTTTATTTTCTATTTTGCCAATATACATTGTATAGGAATAGAATAGTCAATTAAAAGTGAATGCAGGTTTAACTGTATTCAAAGAGCAAAACGTACACGCATTAAAAATATGTATATACATAAAAAATGTAAAACTATAAAAAAACTTGTTTATAAGGAATCTACATAATAAAATATCAACAGATCGGGACACTTCAGACATTGATGCACATAGATACATAAAATTACATGTACTCTGACAGCCAATAAAAAGCCTTATCTATCAGATAAGTTTTTAATTTCCTTTCGAACTTTTCAATATTTTGTACTGATTTTAAATGATCTGAGAGATGATTAACAATTCGATGTAATTTGGAGTTAGGCTTTACTGATGAAATATAAAAGTCGTTTATGACGTGTATTATAACTGTGAATATCTTCTATTTAATATAAATGAGCGCACATTGTTAAATACACAAAAAATACATAATTCATAAATATACAACGATGTTAACGTCAAAATTTCATATTTCCTGAAAAAAGGTCTACATGATTATATAGAAGATATTCCGGAAATAGCCCTAATAATCTTTTTTGTGCAATAAATAAAGTATCATTAATTTTAATCGTAATATTATCTACTTTTTTTGGTAACTACGAATTTATAATAAATTAGTTTTCTCGGCATTAAAAAAGAGGTTATAATTATTAAGGTAGCTCACAAAATATTATTTAAAGCATCGGAACACCTTCGTATCAAAATGTCATGATTCTTGTCAGAAATTATTATCATTACGTCATCCGCGTAGACAGTAAGATCACACCCCTTTACAGGACTTAATTTCATTAATATATATGATAAATAGTACTGGACCCAGGATAGATCCTTGTGGGATCCCAATATCAACATTTAAAGTTCTTGATTGGAAATGAGACTTCTAATTATTGTTTGTTATAGGCAAAGACACAAATTGATGACGGTCACACAAAAATTATTTTAACCAATTTAAAGTAATTCCTCTAACCCAAATCAGCTTTAATTACACCGATTAATTAAAGAAGAAATTGTGGAATAAAAAATAATATTAATTTCCTAGAATTTGAACAAAGAGAGTGGTCACAAAATGCTGTCGCAAAATATTAAATGGTTAACATTATCGACTTTGAACAACATAACGTTTTTGTAAGACTTTTTAGTATAAGTTTAATTTTTTGAAGAACTACATAAAAAAATTTAAATTTAAAGCAACTAGTTTGGGGTCACCCTTAATAATACAGTACAACGGAAATAGTATAAAAACAATTTCTGTCAATAATATGCTTATATATAAGTTATATGTTATAACTTCCAAAATTAACTATTTTATTCAAAATAGATTTTTAATATAAATTGTCCTAGTAATTAGCATCATTGATGCGTAATAGAGAATCTAAAATATTTTAAAGAATAAGCATGGCGATAGAAAATATTACCCATTAATTACTTCGTTTCCTCGTTTAAACGACTTTTCTAATTGCATTGCCAGCTATCAATAAATCTATTAAAAGTTATGGCTTCATACAATGCAAGAAAAGATTTACCCAGCAGATAGTTCGAACATCTCTATAATGGCACAAAGAATTGTGAGTGATGGATCGCTGTACTAATGTCGAGAAACGTGCATCGCATTAGCTTCGCGAACCGAGGTAACCAGGTACCTAAAAAAGATATCAAAATAGACAAAACTACAAGGTGATTAACGTAAAGAACTGTAAATTTTAAAGTTATACAGGCTGGTCCGAATTTTATGCAGGAAACTTCGAGGGTAGATAGATCTGTTTAAAATAATGTGTTTACCTCATAAATATAGGTCTGGAACGACCCCGTTTTAGAGACACAGGGTGAGGTTTAAAAAAAATGATTTTTTGTTTATATCGCTCACTACCTCACAGGTGGTGTAGAAAGGAGTGTAAATAATTTTGTTGATGTGCTTACAAATTACACTTACTTTTAAACATAAACAAATATTCTTGTAATATTATCGTTAGAAGCCACAAGGGGATTGTATTGATATGAATAACTTGAGAACGGCGAATCTTAGGGAAAAAATTAAAGTAATCTTTTTTACGTATTTTGTGCATTAAAATATAAATCAGTTACAATGACATGTAAAAAATTCAGTGGCGTAGGTTTTTTTGTAAGAAAGGGGTAACCCCTGTCCAGTTGTACACCACTGGTTGAACCTTTAAAGCTCATATTTCAGGAAATATAAGGCCTACTATCATACATTATATGTACCAAATTTTATTGAGATCGGTTAATAGATTCCGGAATAAAAACAAAAAATCAATTTTTTTTTTGACAACTTCAACACCCTGTATCTCTAAAACGGTGCCGTTCCAGACCTATGTTTATAAGGCAAACAAATATTATTTTAAAGAGATCTATATGACCTCGAATTTTCCTGCATAAAATTCGGACCACCCTGTATATTAACTATATTTCTCATAACAAACATAATACTTTGCCGAATTGAAAATTAAATAAGGTGTACTAGCTTTCGTAATACAAATTCAATAATAATATATCAAGTGTTTCACTGGTTATATTTCCTTCATTTCAAATAACGAATTTTTTTTATTTAAAATGGAACATCCTATATATTTTTTTCGCTCCATTATAAAAAATTAAAACCTCTCTAGTCAATAGGAATATTGGTATAAATGCGATTTAATTTAGTTTTCAAGAATTTGTCGTAGGTACAAATCGTTATTAAATTAGTAGTAAAAGTACTCACTTAGAGAAGAAATAAAAAAATTATTCATCTCATTTTTCAATCATTGTGATAATATACCACCTAATTCTAGGAGTTAATGACAGCATTCAATTCAATTTAATTTCAAAGAAGGTACTTTTGCATGTCAAGACTTCAGTAAAGACAATATGACATTCTAAAAAAGAAAATGTTGTAGACAATATCTGCTTATGGTATAGAGATGTAAAAATAAATCACTAGGTAAGTGTTTTTAGGGAAAAATGTTCCACAACAAAATTGTGATTTAGAATAATTTAATTAGTTTTCCATTTTCTTTGGTATTTTGCCACATTGTAAGTTAAAAATTAAAAAATAAATAGTAAATAAACCTCTGCACCACAATTATCAGTTAGGGTTTGTTTTTTAACAAGCCATTTTTGTTTACACTTTTGAATTGTCACAATGAGAAGTAGATAAATACTCGAATATAGCTATTAAAATACTTTTCACTATGTTTTGTTAATGCTTTAAAGATTTTTTTCAAGGTGGATCTAAGTTCTGACAGCGGGTCCGCCACCACAGAGCCTCGCCCGAGGCAACAAGGCCAAGCCAAAGATTCCGAACTAAGACTGTGAAAGTATGTAACTGGCGGTGATCTGGAACATAAGCCATGGCATAAGAACTCGACAAACCAAGATACTTTAAGTTACACCATGGACTATGGAAGCTCGGAAAGTAAAGAAGTAACTGTTGACTTCTTTAAATTGCCTTAAAAAAAATAATTTAGGGTGTGGCAAAATATATTTATATAAAAAAAACATGTACTACTCTGTAACACATTCACTACCTATCTGTTTAGAGTGAATATCACAATTTATTTTAATTAAAAGTCAACTATTAAACAACTTCTTGAGATCTTAGCATCGAATTCAACTTTGTTATTACTATTAGTTAGTTTTGTTTCCACCTGTATACTGCTATATTGTTGTTACATCTTTTAAATCTGTGTCATACCCTGCAATTAGTTATAAAACACCAATGTATTAAACCGTATGCAATAATTGTTTACTATTTACCTGTACAAACATGGAGGAACTTTGTTGTACGAATTGTAATCGTTCTGTGAATATGTAATTTTAACTGTACTACCTTTTATTTGTATTATTTTCTTTTAATATTGTTGTTTGTAAATCGAATCTGGGGTATCTACAATTAGGTTACTTGGTTGTCATACATTGAAGGTTAATATATTTGTGTTAATATATTTGTTCTGTTACCATTGACCTAAGACACACCACAGAGTAAAGTTGATAATTTGTGGTGGATCATAGAACATAGACAGTGGTAGAATACGTTCGAGGTGATTATATAGCAGTTGCCAGTCTGAAATGTATTGTGTTCAACCGGCCAATCACATTGATTGAGTAGTTTTTTTTTAGAATTGAGTCAATAAAACGACTGCCGGAGCGAATTAAAAATTCTTTTATTTTGAACTGGTACAAACTAACAGCTCGCAAGTGATTACAATAAAGTCGAGTATTTTAATTAAAAATCACCAAGTGAAATGGAAATCTACAACAATATGTAATTAATTAAATGTTAAATTTTAGTTTTCTTTAAATCTGATCCAGTAAATTCCAACCTAGCTAACTATTAGAATTTTATTGTGTGTTTTTGTAAAACCTTCGACGATGTATAACCACGTGCTAATTGAATTTTGTTTCTTCCATTTTCTCTCACCAGAGCTTAGCAGAAAATATTAAAAAATATTAGAATATTAGAAGAGCTTTCTAAAAGTTTCAATACTTAAAGTAATCTAAATAGTTTACAGAAAAGTTTTTTTTAGAATTCTGCATAAAAGTTGTTCTTATTTAAGTTTTAACGAAATAAAGTTTTTGGTATTTGACAAAGTCTCAAATAATTAGTTGAATATAAAGTTAGGCGATTGTAGTTAATTTCGTCGTAACTAGTTTATTAGATCAAAATTACGATCTTTTAGTGAAGATTAAGTAACTAAAGTTTTGGTAGTCACTACAAACTTAAGAACAACTTTTATTTTATCTTGTCCAATCCCGACCTACAGGGAGAGGAAACGTTAGGGGGTTGTTGGCTTATTTTTTTTGTGTAGGTTGGCGCCCTTTTAAAATTATTTTATCTTCCCTTAACGTTCTCCTCAAACTGACAAATGTACAGGGTGTTAGTAAATAAGTGCGACGAATTTCAGGGGATGATTCTACATGAGAAAATAATGGCAGTTTGCTTATAAACGTATGTCCGCAAATGATTCGTTTTCCGAGATACGGGGTGTCAAAGTTTTTCTTAAAAACTGACGATTTAATTTATTGCCCTGAAACCGGTCGAGATGTGCAAATGAAAGTTGGTGGGTTTTAAGAGGTAGTTATTGCGCATTTCTTGACACGCAATTTTATGTTTATCATTGGCGCGCGTACGGGTAATAATCTCAGTTTTTTTAAAGAAAAAAAGGGTACACCACTGAGATATTACAAATTAAAATCATTTTTGAATTCCTCGTTCAATTTGTGACAAAAAATCTCTCTTGCCTTTTCTTCGTATGGGGCGCCGTTTTGATGCAAAAAAATAAAACATCTTAACGCGTATTTTTTATTTCTTTAATACATTACCTAGTAGGCTACTGTCAACATTTGTCTGTTAAATACGAATATTTTTAAGAAATGTCAAATTAGCGTTTCGTCATTATTAATTTATTAAGCTTTTAGTTTGCTATAACATTAGTGTTAATAAGTAATTAATTTTTCTTTTATCGAAAAGAATGGAAAATTTTACAAATGCGGAATTGTCAGACATGCATTTTGTCTATGGTCGAAGTAATGGAAATGGTCGGCAAGCTCGACGATTGTATGCTGAGTTGTATCCAGGACGTAGGGTACCTCATCACACAATATTTGCTCGTCTTCATCAACGTTTGCGCGAAAATGGTTCATTTAAGAAACAAACGGTTGACTGTGGGCGCCCTCGAGAAGTACGAACTGTGCAACTAGAAGAAGCAGTTCTCGAGTTAATTGCGGAGTCACCTGAAACAAGTACTCGAAAAATTGCCAACATATTGAATGTAAGCAACTTCACTGTATTTAAAATTCTTAAAGAACAGCAATTGTATCCGTTTCATATTGAACGTGTGCAAGCTCTACTACCTAGAGACTTTTTTCCGCGCCTATTTTTTTGCCAATGGATTAATCATCAAATCGCTCAAATTCCTAATTTTTTAAATGCCGTTTTGTTTACTGACGAGGCTACTTTTGGACGACAGTGTATACGAAATTTCCATAACAATCACTTATGGGCTGAGGAAAACCCCCATGGAATCTTTGAAGCTCATTTTCAGCATCAGTTTTCCGTAAATGTATGGCTTGGGGTAATTGATGATCATTTAATCGGTCCATATTTCCTCCCACAACGACTAACAGGCGAATCTTATCTTAATTTCCTACAGGAAGAGTTACCTGTTCTTCTTGAAGAAATTCCTCTACAGCTGAGACAACACCTATGGTACATGCATGATGGTGCACCAGCCCATTTTAGCATTAATGTACGTAATCACTTAGACACAGTATATCCAAATCGTTGGATAGGTAGGGGAGGTACGGAACATTGGCCTGCTCGATCGCCGGATTTAAATCCTCTTGATTTTTGCATTTGGGGTTTTCTTAAGTCATTAGTTTATTCCACTCCCGTTGAAAATGTTGATGACCTGAGGAATCGAATTATAGTCGGCTGTGAGACAATAAGAAATATACCAGGAATATTTGCGCGAATACGACAATCAATGAGGCGAAGAGTTGAATCTTGTGTCACGTCTGAGGGAGGTCATTTTGAACATTTGTTGTAGCTTTGCGCCTTTTCAAAATTTTATTAGTGTTATTTTCTGTTATTGTTCTGGTTTAATGTTATTGTATTAGATAGTTCTTGATAATGTATTAAAGAAATAAAAAATACGCGTTAAGATGTTTTATTTTTTTTTTTGCATCAAAACGGAGCCCCATACGAAGAGAAGGCAAGAGAGAGTTTTTGTCACAAATTGAACGAGGAATTCAAAAATGATTTTTAATTTGTAATATCTCAGTGGCGTACCATTTTTTTCTTTAAAAAATTGATATTATTACCCGTACGCGCGCCAATGATAAACACAAAAATTGTGTGTCAAAAACTGCGCAATAACTACCTCTTAAAACCCACCAAATTTCATTTGCACATCTCAACCGGTTTCAGGGCAATAAATTAAATCGTCAGTTTCTAAGAAACATACGGACATACGTTTATAAGCAAACTGCCATTATTTTCTCACGTAGAATCACCCCCTGAAATTTGTCGCAGTTATTTACTAACACCCTGTATATGTTGTGAAAATAAATTATTAGAACCGACGCACTCCATTGCCGCCGCTATAGAGAGCTGCCGTTCGCACTTTATAGTTTGAACCCAGAACGAACGCTATAACTTAAGAAGTTATAATATCAACGGTAAAAAGTGTTAAAAAACATGTTTTTGCTTATTTGTAATTAAATTCATTATCGTCATCCGAGTACTAGTGAATCTGATAAATTCGAAAAAACATATTTATTGAATCATCCTGTAGATTATCAGCGGCCGGCGAACTGCAGTTCGTAAAATGTATCGGAAAACGAAAAAAGTCAGGGGAATATTAATGCGAAATCACGAAGCGTCACAAGCAATATACAACTCCAAATCGAAGAGTCGATGGCGTAAGTTGGTGGTTTGAATAATTTGAATACAAACCCATTTGTTACGGCTTTATCTGCTAAATATAATGCGATCTGAGTTAATAAATCAGGCCGACGTGCCAGCCAGGATCGTTATTATTTGACGGCGCGGTCCTCGGTCATTACTGTCATGTGTGTTCAGGATATTAACAACCATAGTTATTTATGTCCCATTAATTTGATGCAATTTGTTAAAGTACTCCTCATTGTTGGTAATTAAAATTATACTCTAATTAGTGGACACTGTAATCTCGAGACATGTTAATAAGTAGGCAGGAATACTGTTATACGAAATATTTGCCAGAACTGCTACGATAACGGCAAGATTTCGAAAAATTGCTCATATCGACAGCAACAGTAAAATCATAGATTTTTGTAAACGTACACTGTAAAAAAAATCGGTGTGAGTGAAAGCAATAAAGGTAGAGCGAATCCATTGAGTTGATGTTCGAAATCTTTAGGATGAAGATTTTTGAAATGCTTAAATTTTCTTCAGCAGCACGCTGATGATTCAGGGTTAACATGAAAAAATTTCAAAACTTTATCGATGCATATGCTCTGGCAAAATTCTATGTGCAGAAATTCGACCATGTTCTAATTGATTTCTTAAAATTCTTCGTAAAATGTGTACTCATTAATGGTAAATGAGGATATCTCTTATTAAATACCCTGCAAATCCTATTTATTAACTTGCGACACTCTCGATGAATAAATAATAAATTTAGATAAATTTAAATAAATGTTAACGCTTTCCATTCTTTAACAATAAATAATACTCAAATTCACTGTATGTGAAATTGACAACAATAAACTGGTGACAAATTCGGTGCCTGTTTTGGAGTTTCACTAAAAATTTCACAGCCATTCTCGCAAGAAATTATGCGACATCCGTCGACTGCACGAAAAACAGTAAATACCTTAAAACCAGAAGAGATAGGTATAGGGAACCATTATACCATTCGAAAGAGAACAAAATTGTTCATCAGGTTGCGCAAAAATATAGTGTTCCATTAAAAAAAAAAAAAAATAAGTTAAGATGGTTTAAAGTTGTCTAAATTCGGCATTAAATTTCTACCACCCTGTATGAAATTAAGTCATTTTGAAATTATAGCAGAAAAGCTTAGAGTTAGTTATGTTCCCTATAAATTTATTATTGTAAAATACACATCTTTTTTAATTAGGTAGTGCTTTTTAATTTTTTTTTTTTAATATAAAAAACGGTCGACTTTACGAATAGGAAACCTTTATGAAAGTTCATCTAAAAATTGACGTAGAATTCAAAATTTCAATAATATACAGGGCGTTCCATGTAAAATAACGAAGATGACGTCAACTTCCGGTAGAACCGGAAGCGTTAGGTGGACGCCATTATTTTAGTTGAAATTGAGTGAAAGTACTCAGGTTTAAATATAATCACAAATGAGTAAAATGATCAAAATGCCCAATATTGAGTGAAAATGTACTCAATAACGTTTTTTGCTTTCACTCACAATTTAATTCATCTTAGGGAAAAAGTCGACTCTTAATTGGTTTTACGTATTCAGAATATATACAAAAGTCACTCACTTGTTAGCAGAAACTCGGATCTGAGTAAAATTCGTTCACTTCTGTTACAATAGTTTCACTCATAAAATTTTAGTTGTACTCCCAAAATTTCACGCAATTGGGTGTAGCAGAAATTGATACATTATTGAGTGAATTTGAGTGAATTTCTTTTTACAGTGTATGGTTAGTAAGTAGTTTTCAGAGTAACGTATTAGAATATAAAAAGAATAGATTGTAAAAACAAAAGTATACACATGTCTACGTTTGTTTTTACCAGCTTTTATTTAATTTGCCTTGTTAATATGGGCCAAATCTTGCAACTGAATTTTAAAAGTTATCCCCAACCGATTGAGCTGAAATTTTGCATACACGTTTAGTTTGGATGACAATGCATGATTAGCTGAGTGACGTCATTCTAAATCCAACATGGCGGACTTCCCAAAGCTGACAGACCAGTTATTTTTTATGCACACCCATGATATGGATATCAAATGAAAGGGTTTGCTGAGAAGAATACGAAAATAAAATAACGTCACTAAAAGGTTGTTTTTAATTTTTTTTTTTATACATGAACTTATGGAGATACATATAGAGTTAAAGTTAATTTTTGTAAAGAATTTTTGGCAAATATGTTCATGTTTCTAACATTACTTCTTTGATGTTAGAAACAATATATGTATATTTTCTTTTAAAATTACTTTGAAGAACTTTGTAGGTACTGATCTAGAATAAAGTAAATTCCTAAACTTGCTAAAATTAAACCTACTACATAAGGTAAATTAATATCAAAAAATATATAGGAATAAGTGGTACTAGTAAAACAATGCAGCAAATATAATAAATGTAGGGAGATTTGTTAGGATCAGGCAAAATTGTAACGGTAGGTACACATTTACAAGACCCCCGTAAAATTTCAGAGCAGTCAAAACTCCATTAACTGTATAGCACTATACGATAGTAGACAAGTAATAAGATAAGTGGATTGAGATCATAGAACCACTCGCCAGATGTGTGTCTTTGAATTCCCACTTGTTTTGCGGTTAGTTGAGTTAGATTACTTACATATCGTATGAACACGTTCTATTAGATTGTGATGCAAAAGTGTAACAACTATAACTTTTACTTCTTAACAATATTGTGACGTAATTGCATATGACGCTGTACAGGAAAATGTAAGTGTACCAAACCGAGGAGTGGTTTCACCAACTCTCCAAATACTTCACGATACAGGAATTTTATTATTAGCCCATGGAGTCACTGCGGTACAATATCATTTGTTACTTTATTTTAAGGGTACTAAGCAAATTCAAACAAATTCATTATTTTAATCTTGTCAAATGAAGTCAAACAATGTTCTTGGATACCAGAGTCGTTTCAAAATGTCACTTTTTTTCTAAAACCTTGATGCTTGCATGTAATTATTTTCTGTTAATATTTATAAATTCCATACAAGAAGGGATACTACGTGATGAAACAATCCCAAGTAACATGTGGAAAAAAAGATCTCTTTTGTAGTTGTTTTTACATTATCAGTCTATGTCCAGGGTGATAATAGGAAGAAAGAATACAGGATATTTCTTCGAATGATTTCATTATTTAACAATTTCAACATTTAAAAATAGAGTGAAATATGCGAGAGCTAATAATAAAATATGTATAAAGATCATTTGGTTCTACAACTGGTGGAAGAAAATTTATCGTTTAGCATCACGTTACCAATCGATTAGGGATAGTTATTACAAAACATGGTGTGGAAACATGGTTCACTCGTATCATTATCGCACCGAGCAGATGCCAGAACCTCAGGATTTTGCATACGATGGAAGTTTATGAATGGTTATTGGAGTATCCTACAACACCCGCAGTTTACGTGGAATATTTGACAAAACAAATAAGGAATTTTTAACAGGTACCACGAATAGTCAGATTTATATTTTAAGAAAAAGAATATCACGAGCAATACTGATTTCCCATAAATCTTTGGGTAATGCTGTACAATTTTATGGAGGTCCTAACGAATACTTACGTATCTTACAGAAGGCCTGGTTTATATACGGCGAAGCAGCTCCACATTTTATCAATAAAATTTATGTCTTTTTAAATGCCGAAGTTCATAGTGTTTTAATAACCTCGAGCACCTCACGTGACGCATTTCTTATTACAAAGCCTAGTACAATCCATCGACAATACCACAAAAATAATTCATGGGAAAAGAGACAATTGTGATCGCAAACACGACTATATTAGCCGATGAGAACTGTGACTAGTTACTTATGCGATGAAAAGTATCTATTTCACATGATCTTAAGTAAATGATATCCATGAGTACATCCATGATGTCTCTATCATATGCAGTGTTTGTTTTATTACACATTTATCGGTGAGAACTTAAATCTATTTTATTTTTGTCTATTCAAATGATTCGTCCTTCACAATTAAATAATATTTTAACTATTTTGTTCAATTGTATTTCTATTATGAACATTACGTTTATTGGACATAAATGAAAATATTGTATTTAACAATATTTTTTCTAACAAATGACAAAAAAACTTTCAAGCGTTCCTATACGGCGAGTATTCTTTTTCACTGAATTAAGAGGTGATTCAGTTCATCATTATCTGTCACATTTGCCAGTTCTGATTGAGATCTCCTGAGATACTGAATGAAAATGCTGACAGATTCTGGTAGAATTTATTAATTCTTCGTTAGCATATTTCAGCAACAAAGAGATCTTTTCATAAAAGACAACCTTTCTACTTCGTGGTTGATGACTTAAATATGTAATGGTTGACTTGAGCACGTAATGGTTAAACAAACAAGATTTTTAAAATTCATCGTGTGACTAGAAATATAGCTTTAATTTAACTACTATAGACGTCGTATAATAGAGGTTATATTGTTCAGGAAACAGATACTGATAATAAGACACGATTGGAGAATATAAAAAATCAGTTAATTAAAGCTATTATAAAATACTTAATTTGATTTTTTTATTTCAAATGGATTTTACATAAGGCAATAAGTAAGTAAAAAAATAATGGAAATAGAAGTATTAATAACACCTAGTGACTAATGCATTGTAAAATAAATTTTATATCTAATTCTGGTGCCATATCAAATTTCATTTATAGAATAATAAAATAGGAATTAGATAGTTAACATAAAATAGTAAATAATTTAAAAGTTATGCACATTTTTTAGAGCTGTTAGCTCTATAATCAAATTCCATTCATAATTAAACTTAAAGACACGTTTAATTTGTAGATTTTTCTATTAAATCTTATATACATTTGAGTAGGTACGAAGGAATAAGAAGCAAGGCCAAATTGTATGACTACTCGTATAAATGTAGATGCTATCCGAGCCAAGGATGCCTCATTGCGACACAGAAAAGCTTTAAAAGCTGGAAAAACAACTTTTAGGGTATAGGTTTATATTTATACCTCTACTATTATCAAATACCTAACTAGTCATAGCAATCTCGAAAATCAGCTGATCCTGAACAACAGTTAATTTTCAGTAAACGGAGTTAAAAAAAATGCAAGGACGAGGAAAAACGCCTCTCTTCTGCCGTAAGAGACCTTTCTCGTGCCATCAAAGACCACTCAAGGAGTCTATGACCGAGCAGTGGACTGGATAAGAAGATAAAAATTTTCACTGTAATCCTTCCACGACACCTAGATACCATTCTGATTCCCACAAAGCCACACAAAAGAGATGTCAAAGCCATTGTGACGACATAGACAGAAACACCCAGGGACAAAGAAATCTCACACCAGTTTCGAGTCCCACTAAGCGTGGTGTCCAGAAGATGGTCCTTGGGAGTTTGCGAGAAGGGTGGGGTGGGGGTTCGACTGTCGACCCAGGGAATCTGAAGTTAATTATCCAGAACCAAGTTCCTCGTGACAACGCGCAATTATCTCCAGAACACCTTAACACTTTTTATATACTCAGAGTGTCTTCACGGAGCATTTTGCATCTTATACGTGTATTTTTTAGTGAACAATAAATACATTATTGACTTTAAATGAAATTTATGAGCTACGGCATTTACTAGCCACCTGCGGTCAGTTCTATGTGAATAAAGAAGAACAAAAAGAGTTCAAAATTAGTGTAGATAGATACAACAAAAAAGAGATTCTTCTTCCAATATTAACTCTAAGCTATCATGAAGCTAAAACAACCAACACAAGGTTCACTGCTGCCAGAGTTGGATCTTGTAAGAAAATTGGCAGAGAAACCAGTTGTTATCTCATTCTTCGTGATCGAGAGTTTTCTCTTTTTCGTCCTTCCATTCGGATAAAGTGCAACGATATATTGATTGTGCCTTGTATAGATCAAAGCGAAAAAGTTTCGGACGAAACAGTAAGATTACATTACCTATATACCAGGTAGATTTTGCATACGCTCATTAGCTGTTTTGTGACAATGTTGACTATTGGTGGTGGTTTCGAGCTACTACCTTTCTTTTCTTAAATCGTATTGCATCGTACGTCTGCCTTCTCTACATAATTTATACTGATGATGAAATGCGCAGGGTCAGAGACTGCATGTGTTAAAGCAAGGCTGATATAAAAAATTGTATATAGATCAATGGTTTTGTGGGGAATACTGTCCACCAAATAAACTCACACTAAGTAATACAACAAATAATTTATTTTGCAACTAAGCGATGTATTAAGGAAACACGAGACGTTGCACAAAAAATAAATCGATGATATCAGACAACAAACTGTGCTCTGCAAGAATTACTTGCCCAAGTGTACCTGCCAGTGTTTCTGGTCATTATTCCCGGATTAGGGTTGTTAATGAATTGTGACGATTTAGTTATACCAACAAAACCCTTAATGCAGGAAAATATACTTAAATCTGCAGTGCTGCAATTATAAATATTATTGAAAATAATTTAAATAAAAACATATACATCTAAGCTTATTAATAATTGGAATTTCTCATTTATTTTGGCTTACGCTGAAATATTACTTATTATTTATGTTAAAACATACCAGGAGAGTGGTGTCCCCACAGTTTATACGAATTATTCTTCTTCAAATTATTGAGAGAGTTACCTTCTCAAACATTTTTACGTACATAAATTACAAGTTGTGCAAAGCCTTTTAATATTTATTGAATGATTGAACTTACCGAGGATTCAACAGTATTAACAAATAAATATGGACTGCATGCACCGAATACACCAATTTCAGATGACTTTTTGTCACCGCGAAACCGTTTCCATCCACGCGAGGTGAATAATGATCGGATTAGCGTTCAGTGACCATCGGTCACTATCAATTATTGCCGTAAAGATATCTATTAATTGGGATTGAAGTGTCGAGATCTGCGCGATAATATCAGTTCCTTAATTAAAACAATTAGTCCGGCTTCTAAGCAATTAACTAGATTTATAGCACAACAGAAATGTGTATCAAATTGTTCATTTATGGACGAGGTTAAGAGGATTACGTTGGAGATTTACGCTGCAAAGTTAGAAAATTGTGAATATATTGTGAGAATTATTAACTGCAGTTACCGGTAGTCGTCAGTTTAAGAAATTATATTATTATTTATTCAAATTTAAATTCTTCAGACAATTTTAAAAAATACTTCGTACCTATTTGAAATAATTTTAATGGTGTATAAAAATGTTTACCGTGTTACTTTATTAATTGTTGTAACTTTATTAATTGTTGTAATTACTTTATTAATTGTTGTAATACTTGGATTTGGTATTTTTTGTATTCTTGGGAGATACAAATTATTCTACTCATGTCCAACTAAAAACATTCCAGTATTTTAAATCATTCAGTACGCAGCGGAAAAACATGTTACACAAGCAAATGAAATTAATCAATTTTATGCTGTCATGGGTCTCCGTCCTCAACTTTGGCAATACCTATCTGATCCCAGTACTGTGGCCTGATAATTTGACAATAAAACTCCACAGGAGAAGAATATTTATAAATGAAGAAGATTAATTAGGAGAAAAAGCTGCCAATCAATGCATTAACACGCAGGAAGGACTTCTTCAGGTTTGAATAATATATCATATATTATTTATTGACTGATCTGTCTACCAGTCGTTAGTACAAATGTTGTTTATTTAATTGGCAAAATCTACCACATACAGACAATATATTTGAAGACATAGATAAATGAACATTTAATTTTATTTAACCAATATCAGCTGCAAATAAAATAACTGAGACAATGATCTGGCAACTATTCGAAATACTGAAAGATGTTTTTATATTTATAATATGGTTTTGATTACTGCATATAACAATCACATTTGCACAAACTTAAGTTATCCTTATCGTATTTCTTTTAACAGGTACAATCGAAAAGATTTGGAAGATTCCAATTATCAAAAGAAAGCTATCTAATGCCAGGAAAATGTTTTAAAGATTAGGATAAATCAACTACTCTTTTGTATTTCCTGATTTTTTTTTCGGTTACAATTAAGAGAATATCAAAGAAATGAGAGGAAAATCAAAAATTTCAACCACGCAATTCTGTAGATGTCTAATTCATCCATATGTACATCTTTCATTTTAGCAATTCAAATAGACCAGCATTAGGGACTCGTGAGTAATGGGAATCCGTGGGAGAGAATACAATGTATAGAAAAACCAAATGGTATGGCTTGCCCATGTGGCAAAATGGTTATAGATTGGGAGCTTTCTCTATAGTATTCCAAGCAGAAATTTTCGTTATAAATGCGTTTTTGACCGAGACGTTACGGAAGGTTAATCTAGGATATTATCCGATAGTTACAATAATGACCTCAGACTTAAACGACGTATCTAGTTTCGGATATGATTTGCCACTTTAACTAAAACCAAAAAGAATTTGAAATGTTTTCGTTCGGTCAGAACCAGAGTTTGGCATTCCTTATACTGCCGCTAAGAACATTGTGAATACTGGGATTCAAGACCAGACATATTCCCTTGCAGAAGACAACAAAATGAAAAGCTAAGTATAAGATAAGATCGGGTTCAGAGTAATCGCAGGGCTTTCAACAGTACATTGTTCTAGTATGACTTCGATCTGCTGAAGTTGCAAATGAGAACAAGAGTTATACATCTTGGGTGAGTGCGAAGGTTTTGTACGTTTAAATGTCCTGACTCCCCAGTAAATTTTTCTAAATCCATTAAGAAATATATCGTCTATATTTTGCGGTCGAAATTATAGAGAGTGACTCATCGCTAGCTTTTGGACTAGTAAGGAGGATGAAGCGTGCGGGAATCGAAAATCCATAGGCGTACCTGTCTAGAAAGTAACAAGATATAGAAAATATGGAAAAAAGGTAAATAAACATAACATCTATTATTTTTATGAGCAGTAGACAGTTTGCTACAACCGGCACTTTGATCCATTTTGATTATTCCTACGTTTTAAAACGTCCTGGTTCTATTTTTTTAATTTATAAATTTATTATAGCCACGAAATTTGACTCCTCGCGTACGCTTATGCTATGGCGTTCCTTAAACTACGAGAAACAAAGTATGCAAAAGTTTTGATTAAAAACAGTCTATCTAAATGTATTCCATACACTGGTAAACATAGTGGCTACAATTACATTTACGTCTTGGATTGTAAAGAAAGTTCACATTTTAAAGTGCTGGTTCACCTCTGATTCCATAGTGTTTTTTTTATTTTCTCAGTATATAAGTTAAATGTAACAATAATGAGATTAGTGAAGAACGATACACGAGGGAAGTAAAGTTATGAAGTAATGACGCACTTCTAATAAATATGTTGTCTGGTTTAACAGTGGAATGTAGGTATCTTAAACGGCTCTTCACTGGTCTCGTCGGATGCAGTCCCAGCCATCATGTTTTTCTTTTCTCAAGGTCGCGTTGGAGACAGAAACAGGTTCTTTAACCTGCAGATGCCTCGGAGATCGACTCCTGCGGTTCGGACATCTCGAAATAATTAATTTAGTGGAATTATAGGTATCTGTTAATAACCGCTGTAAACATCGTTTGTACGGAGGTATTTAACCGAGAAGATGTGTCTTACTTGCGAACATTGCATGTGGTTGAAATAAAGAAATGTATAATTTGTTGCAAATGTATCCTTGCATGAAATCATCATCTCATTTGTATTCGCGGTATCTGATCTATTAGTTGTGACTTTAAATATATCTTATATAAATATGAGGTCGCCTCGTCGTCATCCATTTTTTTTAGTAAAGGAGACTTACAAAAAAAGTACTTTACATAAACATTAGGTAGGTACGTAAAGATATATGTATTTGCCTCGAAATATCTTAGGTTCGTATCCACAGCTCGCTTCCACCCAATAACTTGTTCCAAAAATGTTTACGTTACTAGCAGAGCTCCTACAATATTAATATATTAGATTCGTTTGAAAATAAGACACTGGTGAAATGAGGAAGTAAGAAACTATGTCAAATTAAAGAAAATCTCTTGGAAGAATAATTTAACACAAATAAAAACCATGGGGAAAAAGAATGTTTAAAAATGAGAAGATCAAATATAGATGGACAAAAGGCAAAATCGAATAGGTGAAAGGAATTTGGAAGGAATATAATGAATACAAATCATGGTAAATTCTAGAGCATTATTAGGACATATCCTTAATTGCGGATAGTCGCTCGAACGTGAGAGATTTGGAAATGGAGATCAATACGAAGAAAAATAAAATGATGGTGGTGAATGGTAGACAGCAGAATCATGAACACAACGATATAAATAAACGGTGAAATAATAGAAGCAGCTACAACTTATGAGTACCTGGGTAACATCATAACACAACATGGGAAAATAGATTAGGCTCTCAACAAAACCATATGGAAAGAAATTAAAACAAAATTAAAAGTATACAATGCAGTAGCACATTCAATAGCTACATACGCAAGTGAATCGTGGGTATTATAGAAAAAACACGAGGTAAAATGCGAAATTAGAAATAGGAATAACTAAATGGGAAAGAAGGAACATAATGATATCTGACAAGAAGCCAAACTAAAATAAGACACAATCACACTGAAAGAAATGGGCTTATTAAACTGTTTATCTAGAATAATGTGTATAGCGCATATTAAAACTTTTATAACCAATATACAACTTTTATTAAAAAAAAGCAATCATCTCCATACTCATTATTCAATCAGTTTAACTGGAAGGTGCTTAATACACCTTATGCATCTATGAAATAAAGGTTATAATGAATTACTTATACATTATTAGGTGTTATAGACTTTATATTCCAGTTGTATAGTAGGGAAGATTTGTTGTATAAAGACCAGTATCCGAATTTGTATATAACAATTGTATTAACAGAATTATTCGTTCTTATACTGAATATGTTTCCGTTTTTAACGTGTAAAACGCATCTTATAATGGTTAAGTGATCGTCACCTCTCGGTGCATAATCGGTTATGATCGTTGTTAAGTTATATTCATAGTCTTGTAATAATAATCATATGTCAGACCCGAGAGCGAAGTGCGCCGACTCAATAAGAAACCTGGCTATTCCAGCCGCTGATTTAGGGTTCGCCGCACGAGCTCATCCCTTCTAAGATTTCAGTAGCATGCTATGCATGAAGCAGAACGGTACTCAACTATCTTATACAGTCCACTTTTATTGTCCATACATGTTCAATCATTGTCAAAATAAACACACAAAACCACAACGTCTTTATTATCTTTACTCAAGAAGAGAAAATACAACAATCGTAAAATTTCCGACAGTCCGCTGTGCATCGACTTACACACGTCTAGTTTGATGAAAATGGACAGTATATGCACATGTTTTGTGGGATACATGATCATATCGCGTTGTGTGAAATGGAAAATTATTATGTAAGTATCTAACTGTTTTATGGCTTGTAATTGTTTTGTTTTTTCAAATGTAAATCTTGTCTAAATCTTAAAAATTATTATTTTGTAGGTCCTATTAGAAATCGCTGATGTTAAGTTTTACATAAGATGGAGGAACAGAAGGTTAACGGTGACAAAGAAAAGCATGGGTATAAAGTCAATCAACCAGAGGAAATAAAATTATATGGAAAGAAGCTCAACCTTTCTGGGGATGCTTCATTCTTAAGGTGGAAGAGTTATAGTGCAAATTCTCATGTAATACAAGAAAATACGGGTGCATCGTTGCTAAGAAAATAAACTGGACAGTTTTGGGAGCGATTTGTCATCATTTTTAATGCTTAAAAGTATGTTTTATGTATGTTTACATTAGAACCTTAGCTTGTAATTACAGTTATCCAATAAAATTTCTGAAAACTTAATGACATATGTTTTTAACTCATACAGAGTATACAACAGTTTAATACATTTATTATTATAAAACTTATAACCAGTACTAGATGTTCTAATAACGATATGGAACACTTTAATAACAGTTATTGCTATTATTTCGTAAAGGGTATAAAAAACGTTGTATACTAGTTATACAATAATTTAATAAAGAATAAGGTTTATAGTCACTATACAACTGTGCTAGCAATACGCGTTTTATATCCAATATTCACCTGTTTAACTGTCACATATAGTATACAATGGTCTTATAATGGTATATAGAATTCTAATAAAGAATAAAACGCATTTCTTTCAGTGCAGTAACACAGAAATGTAGTAACTAAATATGGTATGGACACATAGTCAGAATAGGCAACGGTATAGTCAAAAGAGTAATAGAAGGCTAACTAGAAAAGACAGAGGCAGACTAAGAAAAATCTGGTAGGAGAAATTAGAAGAAAGGAAAAACTTTACAGGAAAAGAGGAAGTTCGCAAACAACCGGAAGAAGTGGAAGGAGATTAGAATAAACAAACATCCGACGCCCTGATAAGGGTATTAAGGATTTGAGAAGACGATATTTATCCAGGTGCATATCGGGGAATATATGATGCATACATGTACGATGAGCAGTTCGTACAGTTACGATTTCTTCTCGCGTACTCCTAGCAGAGGTCGCAGTTACAAACTGGCGTGACAAATGAATTTTTACATGTAGTGTTATTCTACAAAAAGTTCAGTCAACGTTGTGCGTTAATTAATATATTTTTTTTTATTTATTGATCTTTAACAGTCAGGATGACTAACTTCAAGAGATACAAGTACACAACAAATAGGCAAATTATTATAAAAAATAATTAAATTAAATGATGCATAATATGGGTCCACAGTTTCATCTACATTTATCCACATAATTTTTCACTTGAGCTCGATCATTTTATTCTTCTTCTTTTAAGGGACGATACAACTGAATATATGTATATAATATCTGAATGTTACATAGTCCGGATTATAGAATTTATAGTGAACAAAATTAGACAGTATAATAAAAATACCCAGTATGGCAACTGTAAGAGTTGATCCGGTCATAGCGTAAATCAAGAAAATGTTTAACATGCTTATTAATTTGAGAAGAATAAATTACACAGCCTCACAAAAAAAAGGATCGGATCTGGTATTGAGACCCATGTATTTTCATGTATTTTTTTTTTCGCTGAATTCGAATCTGCCTTCAGATTGGGCCTAACGGGTCAGAGTTTTCGGGAAAATTCAAAAAATGGGTCAAAATTCACAAAAAACGTCAATAAAAAATCAAATTATTCTACCAGCTCACTAGACGTATGATTTTTCACTCGTTTAATTCCAATTTATCATATCATAATGGGAGGATGGGTGGGTTTTATAGGTGGTACAGGTGGATGAATAAATATGCGTATTCATGCATGAACGACTGAATAGAAAGATGTATGAATTCATAAATGGGTGGGTGGATAAAAATATGGATTCAGAAATCTGCAACACGAATTATGCCATGAAAATGGCGTTTCTAAGCATTTTGATATATTTTCTGCTTTTGAATGAAATTGGACCAGCTTGTCTGACTCTATCATGATAAATAGGAATTAAACGAGTGAAAAATCATATGTCTAGTGAGCTGGTAGAATAATTTGATTTTTTACAACTTTCGTCGATCGTAAATGACGTTTTTTTGTGAATTTAGACCTGTTTTCTGAATTTTCCCGAAAACTCAGACCCGTTGGGCCAATCCTTTTTTTGTGGGGCTGTGTTATGAATTAATGTAATTATTTATAATTTTCCAGCATTTCAGCAGCCGAATTACTATTCTAAAAAAATTTAGTTATAAATTCTACAAAATCTAGATTAACGTCAAATGCGAGACGTGAGTCAATTATGAGAGTGATCAGTACTGTTAGTTGTTCAGGAAATACAAAATATCTATGTTGTTATAAACTGGGCATTTTTCTGCAGTAACAGATATTAGTTATTCGTAAAAATCCATCAACTTGATTTTCAAGTTGATAAATGCCATAATAATAATGTAAACTATTTTACCTTTACTATTTCTTCAAACTTTATGGAAGTCTGGCTTACCTGGAAAAGAAAATTTATTTTATTAGTAATGCAGTTTAATTAAATTACAATTAATTTTATTGTAAATTACGTGGTTCCATACGTTTAATAGTTAAGTGATAAACAACATTATATATATAAAAAAGGAAGTCGGGAACAAAGAGGCGTAGGTTATTTCCCTTTTTTAAAATCGCCATATAATTAAGCTCTATGTAATGCAAAAAGAGCGAATTCACGAGCGGCTTTTGCCTGACCCTGGGAAAATTTGTTTAAAACGCTGATTTGCACGTCCTTTGTTAGTTGTTAAGGTCTACTCAATTTCAACTTTTTTAAATATTTCTTTTTCGGTACATTTCTATGGATCAATTAGAACCTATATCTACTATATTAACTTCTAAAATTAACGTTTAATAATTGTGGTAAATGAAAATTGTTTATCTTTCGCTCCCTTAGTAACTTGATGTATGACTTTGTATTTGTCGTGCTCTGTACGTTTATTCATGTTTTTAGTAGAATACATTTTTTGTTCCTTGTAAATATAGAGCTGTGTGTGTCCTGAAATAAATGTCTTAAAAATCAATATCTCGTTTAAATACTATCTAGTAGCATACAGTCGGCAAGAACGCTACAGTAATTAAACAATTAGTTGCAAAAAAACAAAAGAAATTAATTAACAGATAGATGGAGCAACAACGATCAATTGAATCGGCGTTTGACAGATATGCTGATCATTGGATTGACCGTCATTTCCATAAATTTCATCAACATCATCGATTTTTGCAATAATAATGCGTAATTTTCGAGAAAATTTATATTTCCGCGTTCGACCTTTATTTTACAGTTATCAAATGAATGAAAAATGACTACCTTAAATTGTAGGTAATTTAATTATCTACAACATAAAATAACTAATATTCCGATAGGTCGTCTAGATTTTCGTGGGCAGTAAAAAAGTGAAAAGTGGATTTCTGCGGCCTTGTATTCAACATATTGTAAGTTATACAAACAAGACACTGAAAATAAAACTTTCTTCCATTCTCGCACAACAGCTGGACCATAAAGCACCTCTCATAACACGGAGCGAATCCTCCGC
The DNA here is from genome assembly GCF_000390285.2 of Anoplophora glabripennis. Classification (NCBI taxonomy): domain Eukaryota; kingdom Metazoa; phylum Arthropoda; class Insecta; order Coleoptera; family Cerambycidae; genus Anoplophora; species Anoplophora glabripennis. The sequence goes on along the minus strand of NW_019416533.1, from coordinate 283,180 downwards.
CAGATGATAGATTCCGGTGATGAAAGCAGGCATTCGCCAAAGAAAATACCTCTTAAGGGGCACGGCGGGCTACTTTCAGCACCGCACCTGCCATTCCTTTATTTACGAGGACTATATTTAGCCGAGCCAGACCTGTTTCGCTTCCCTTCTGCACCCTTTCAGATAAGTCACGACTACATCAGCGGGAGGATTTCGGGCTAATTTACGAGTGTTAGATGAAATGCACTGCTTAAATGCTCCTTAAATTACCCAGAATGCAACTGATAGCGTTTTAAAAGACTCCTTGTTCGAGCGTTGAATTCGAGATATCGGCGTAATTTAATTGACTCAAAGGGATACAACTGTTTTCATTAAATAAAAAATATACAGGCGATATAAAAAAATAATTTTAAATTAGTTATATCTATGAAAATTATTACTGTTTTAACCACGGGTTCAGTTGCATACTGCCTTGTATAAAAGTATGGTGACTAACCAATGGGGAAAGATATCTAGGTACTTATTAGCACGCTTGGCAGAAAAAGTGCTACTCATAGAGCTACTGATATACAGGGTGTCCCGAAATTAATGGGACACAGAGCAAGGGTAGATTCCTTACATCAAAATAATGCGATTAAGCCAAACTTACCATGGTCCACTTGTGGCTAATAAAGAAGTTACAGGGCGTTACAGTTCAAATTTTGAATTCTTAAAATTCTTAGAAAGTTTTCAAAGGATTATTTTGAAACTTAGTATTAGGGAGTTTTCTGGGATGAGAAAAACGAATCCGTACTTAATTTTGCTGTAGACGCTAGAGGGCGCTACGAAATGTACTCTTGGTTGATAAAAACTGGTTATAACTATTTTATCAGTGTTTGTACGAGTTTTAATAGAAAAATATTGTTCTCCTATCTATTTTTCACAAATAAGGGATACTTGTTTTATGTCGATAAATTTCACCGTTTTCGATTTATTTCTTGTTTTTCTATTGGATGCAATAAAATAAAATAAAAGTTTGTAGTTACTTACGTAAAACTGTCATGGTAAGCTTTGGTTATTTCAAAACAAATTGTACTATTGACAATTAGCTGATTGACAAGTAACTTATGTTAAATAGTGTATTCCTTTAAGTTTTTGTTTACAATTAATAATATCGCGTGAAATATGCCTCGCCATAATTTATTTTGTAATGAAGAAATGCAAAAGAAAATTTTAATGGACGTCGTGCGTGACGCAGGTACTTAGAAAGTTACCCAAATAGATTACAATCAAATCAAAAATTATTTAAAAATCTTTATGACCGCTTAGGAGATACTGGATCGTTTCGTCCTAAAAGACGAGATGCTGGCCGTCCAACAACTGCTACTCCAGGACAAGAGGAGGATATTTTGCTTCATGTAACAGAAAATCCTGAAATAAGTTTACGACGAATGTCTGCGGCTGTAGTGGTACCTAAATCATCTATTCATAGATTATTTCATAATGAAAAACTGTACCCCTATCACTTTAGCCCAGTGCAGAATTTACTACCTGCAGATTTTCCAGATACGGAACAATTTTGTCTTCGATTCTTAGACCTACACAATGATGATCCACACTTTTTAAGCAAGGTGCTGTTTACAGTAGAAGCCACATTTACTCTCCGGGGCGTTTTCAACTTCAGAAATAAACATGTTTGGGATAATGAAAACCCGCATGTATTAAGAGAACGTCATTTCCAACATGAATTTAAGATAAACATTTGGTGTGGTATTGTTGGAAATCATCTGTTGGGCCCTGTTGAATTGCCATATTATCTAAATGGCCGTTCTTACTTACATTTCTTAGAACATGATTTTGAGGAACTTATTGATGATTTACAATTAAATGTAAGACACAATATGTTTTTTTATACAAGACGGTGCCCCTGCCCATTTTTCTGTACAGGTGCGAAACTATCTTAACGCACAATTTTCCCAACGCTGTATAGGTTGCGGCAGCACGTTTTCATGGCCCGCACGAAGCCCAGATTTAAACCCCATGGATTTCAGTATTTGGGGTACTTTGAAATCAAAAGTTTACAGTGACCCTATTAGTACACGGGATGAGCTGTGGCAAGCAATTTTAAATGCTACGAATTTATTAAGAAATGAAGAAACACTATTTAATATTAGACAATCATTTATCAAACGAATAAGATTGTGTATTAATGTAAACGGAGTCATAGTGAGAATTTAATGTAGCCACCTGAATGTAATTAAATTATTATTAAAAATAATCTTTAATTTTTTACGTAAGTAGCTACAAACTTTTATTTTATTTTATTTTATTTTATTGCATCTAATAGAAAAACAAGAAATAAATCGAAAACGGTTAAATTTATCGACATAAAACAAGTATCCCTTATTTGTGAAAAATAGATGGGAGAACAATATTTTTCTATTAAAACTTTCGTACACACGCTGATAAAAAAGTTATAACCAGCTTTTATCAACCAAGAGTACATTTCGTAGCGCCCTCTAGCGTCTACAGCAAAATTAAGTACGGATTCGTTTTTCTCGTCCCAGAAAACCCCCTAATCCAAATTTTCAAAAGAATCCTTTGAAAACTTTCTAAGAATTTTAAGAATTTCGAATTCAAAATTTCAACTTTAACGCACTGTAACTTTTTTATTAGCCACAAATGGACCAAGGTAAGTTTGGCTTAATCGCATTATTTTGATGTAAGGAATCTACTCTTGCTCTGTGTCCCATTAATTTCGGGACACCCTGTATACACTAACTATCTATCTACTGAAATTAAACAACTTATATGTATATACATAGTGCCGATTTAATAAACAGAAAATCCATCTGGGTAAATTAATTACTAAATTAAAACGTTTTATATCTAGATGAACTAGTATAACGTTCCGTTAGTGAGAAATATTTATAACCATAGGTACATAGTATACTTACTGATTCTATGTCCGAAAAAAATTAATTTTGCTTTATATTACAAAAATCTTTCACTGCCGGTGTAATAAAGAAAATTGCTACTTTTGTACTAGTTTGAAAATATTACAATAACAATATATAGACCGGGACGAAATGCTATTCGGAAATTTTCTACTTAAGGAAATTTTCCAGTTAAGAATGTTTTGGGACGAAATAAACTCTAAAGAAAATATATTCCCAATTTGCGAATTTTCCGCCGATTTAGGAATAATGAATGACCAGTACATGATATAGGTATACGTTTTATTATTAAATGCATACCTATAATTATTAAAACTGTTTGTGATTATTTTATTATACAATATCATAAGTTTATCAAACTTTCACTAGTATTTCAGATAGCAAGGTTCCCCAATATGTTACTTAGACTATATTGTATTTATTGAAAACTCTAGATTTACTGTAGAACTCTAAAAATAGAATATTATAGCACCTATTTTATATCAGCAAATTCAACTGATTTTGCCGCTATTGTAATTATTAACTAATAAAATTAATTTGTGGTTTCAAATATTAAAATAATTTGACATAACTGATGTTACAACTGTTCAAAAGTTTGTCCACCGACGTGTAGTAATCACATTTGGGTCCGTTTTACTCAGTTTCTACGAATTAACACAAATGCGGTCTTGTTTTACCGTAACCACAAATGCTTCACCATAATACAAATGTTTTATAGCTTCGCCATAAATTAAAACGATATCCATCAACTCCAAGTTGCTATACACGCAAGCCATTTTACTAACTACCAAAAAACTACTGTAAACACTATGGCAACGAAGACTGTAGAATCGGATTTCAGTATTCGGAGTCGCTGAAGGCACGTGGCTCTCCACACGTATTACGAATAACGCTAGAGACTACAGTTGTCCAGCTATGTAATGGTTGAAAGTACTACAACTTCAATAATTTTTTTCTCGGAATCAATTTCACAAAATTTTTTTTTACGATATTGACTGCATTTCTCATGCCACATATATTCCCAATTTTTTTTGGATAAGTTGTGAATCACCCTGTACATATGTCTTCTTTATTTGATGACGAAAACATGACGTATTTATATCAAAATAGGAGTAAAATTTTCCGAGAAACCGAACAATGTAATTAATTTTGAAAAAAAAAAAAAATTTGTTAATAAAAAATGCAAAAAATGACTCTTTTAATTTCGTATTTTTCTTATAAACAATAGCTAGAGAAAATGTAAAAAAAGGATTTTGAAGTTCAAAGTCTATATTTTTAAGAAAAAAAATGCCCCATATTGATGAATTGATATTATCGGTTTTCCCGGTATCTCGAATGTAGGCATTGCGATTTTTGGCCCCTTTTCTGTAAATTGATGTTTATTTTGCACTCGTTTGTATAAAAATATTAATTTAAACAATACTATCCATAAATATTGACAAATACATCTTACAATAATTAAACTATTAATGAGAAAAATGTTTGAAAAATTATTAACAATAACTAAATAAACAATGTTCTAGTCTATTCGACATGTAAAATAAGGTGAAAAAAATCAGAAAGCATTTCAATTCACTTTGTTTCTAGATTATATGATATAAATTCAGCCACACTTTTGCCCACACTAAAATCACATTAGTGCGAATTGGGATCGATCGGACTTTTCACACACTTTAGTTTGGCCGACAAAAACAGACTGAGGCCAGCTGTGGTACGGCTCCACTGCTTGGGCTATAGAAGGAATTATCGTGGTGGAGAGAAATGTCGGCAGCAGCTACCTGTGAAATGCCAGCTATTAGCACTAGTCTTACTTTTGAGGGTTTTAATAATCTAGTAAACAAAAATAAAAAACGTTTTTGAAAATTTCGGAAATTTGCAATCGAAAATTTTCCAATTCCTATGAAATAGTGCTTAAAGGTATTCATGATATTTACATAAAAAGAAAATTTGATACAATCTGATACCACTTACTACTTATATAATACTAAATACTTGACTACGTTCATCTCACTCGGAAAGGTTGGATTGAGTTAAGTGGATAGAAATTTAGGAAATACAAAGCACATATTTAAATGTCTATCCAATCCATCCATCTCCATGTGTTTGACAAAGAAATATTTAAATATGTACCGTTTATTTTCTGCATATCTATTTTTACATGTATCAATATGGCTGCCATTTTCGGTGTCCAGTTAGGACAACTTTAAGAGTATTTCATATTTATATTTGTGACAGATTCAAGGAAAGTCATTCAAGGATTTGACTTTCACATACGTATAATAATGCTTTGCCATGATGTTGCACGTACGGCAAAAATAATAAATGTAATTTTATAGCCTATTGTACTGGGTCTTCCATTTTCAATCTAGCACCCATTCCAGAATCCTGATTCATTGCATTTTAAACAATGTCACCATATTTAGTGTTACATTATTCTGGATTCAATTTCGGTTGTAAATTCTGCGACCTAAATGCCTCATCTTCACACAGGATCTAATTTAAATAGTTTTCTGATGCCCTATTACAGAATCTGCATCTCTTTCGGACAACATCTGTACGCTTGATTGATGAAAGTTTGTCTTATTAGTCATGTTGTTTCAGTTTCTTATGTTTTGATTGATTTATTTCCTTCTTTGTCCCTCTACACTATAATTTTAAATATTCCTGGAGCAAACTCCTGGATAATGTAAGCAGTGAAGAAGCCTTCCTAGCTAATATGTCAATTTTCTCGTTACCCTCAACTATTGAATGTATCGACACCCGCATCATCAGTGGATTATTGGATGTCCGGTTGTATGGAATTTACATCTATAAATAATATTTGACAGTTGATTTTGAAAATTTACTAAATTTTTAAATGGCACATGACTTTATTTTCAAGTTTTTAACAATTTAAATTGTCAAAAACATTTAATGTTATATACCTAGTACTATTTTACAGTTAGCTATTAATCGATAGATTTCTATAAAAATTTTCTAATGCAGCTTCGATCGTAACATTGCCAACAATGGAAAGACGAAATAAATAATTTCAAAAAGGAAAACTGGAAGTGTGCCTCTGGCTTATATCTTTCCTGATGCTCGGAGCAGAGCAGGCTGGTACGCTCCGCCGTCGGTTTTGTTTATTTTTATATTTCTTCGTCGAGATGTTATGGCACGATTTCTGTTCACTGTTTACACTGATTTACAACGTCTTATTGCCGGTTCCGACAGCTTACACACATGTGACACATTCGATGTAGGCAGTTAATTCAACGAAAAGTAAATAAACGAAAATGGAAATAAAGATGAATCGTCGAGACAATGTCCCTCTTCATTTGCGTTTCCTGTGTTCTGGATGAGTTGCGAGAGGCAGACGCGAGGAGCGAGTTTTATTTTGGGAACTGCGGACGCTTAAGCTGAATAGATAAGTCTACATATGAAAGGTAATGGATACTAGGAATAGTATGTCGGCACTGAAATATCCAAGACAACTATGTTCCAGATGTAAAAACATTCTCTCATTATTTACTTAGAACATCTTAGAGTTCTGAAGAAAAATAACAATAGGGTCAAAACGTCACTTTTTTAATAGCAAGTTTAAATACAATAACTTAATTAGTATAGCATATTTCACCTAAAAAAAATAATCTTTATAATTTTCTAAGAATCGGTTACAAGAATAAATTTCATCTTTCCATCATTAATTGAGACGATGCTACATTTACCTTCAGTAATACCAATTCTAATTTTGATTAAATGCTTCAGTTAGTTCAGATGATATTTTATTTAAATGTTCATTTTTCTTTTTTTAAGACTAAATTCCAGCAAAATTGTTGAACTTTTTTGATAGTTAAACAGGAAAACGGTTACTCTTCTGGGTAGCTGTTGCCATAATAAATCAGCTCTCTGTACGAATTTATTCCTCAAAATGACGTTACAAAGTTTCATTTAATATTTATAGAGCATATAATTTTTTAAATATTTTTACTATTAGTAAGTCATCAACAATAAATTTTATGAAACATTTTGTGCAGTGTGAATGTTAGTTTGAAGATTTTGGTTTCTTTTTATTTCATAAATAAAGAACTAAGAATTTTCTCCACGGATTTCAAAAAATTTAGTTATCAAGGACAGCGTGGAATAATAAAATGTGTACCCCTCAAAATAAAGATTGAACCGTCGTGATAATTTTAAAACTCACTATTTACATACAAAATCAAATATTTTACATTACCATTATAAACTTGAATAGAGTTAGAAAATGAAAACAAAAACAATTTTGATATATTTTTACTTGTCTTGTTCTCTTCTCTTGTTTTAATAAAAACATCAAAACAGGATTTATTTATTTTTCTATTTAATAAGAATACAATCTTAAGCATATTATTTAACAGATTATGAATTTGCGTTGTTATTTTTGTAAAAAGTAATAAATACAAATGCAATTTGATGATATTTGATACTTACGAATAACCATTCTTCAACCAATCTTCATTGTAGTTTACTTTAGATTTCTTTGAAATATGTTTTTGTGAATTCAAATGCCTGTCAATCTTATAAATAAATAAAGTAAGCACCTTTATAAGTAAGTAAATATAGATAGTAACAATAGGAATATTTCACAAAAATTAAATGTACCTATCGATTTTTTACAAAATATAAACAGTGCCAACTGATTTTTTTAAATATATTTTTCAAATTTTTTACAACAAAGATATATCTGGGAAATTTTGTACGAAAATATATATTCTAATTATGTATAGTACGAAATTTTTTCCAATCTTTACTATTGAAAATACTTATATTACTGTTTTAGTAAATGGGAAGAAATACATCCCATCCTCAATCAAAAGACAGTGACGGTGGTAGAAGTTCTCTTTGGAAACCTCTTCTGCGGATTCAACGTTCCAAGAGAACTGCATTCGGATCAAGGGCGAAATTTTGAATCAGTTGAAGCTATATTTTATTATTGTGAAGTGTCAAAGTTATCAAAGTTTGTAAACCCTTGGGTAATAAATTGTGCTAAATAAAGGCAATTTGGTATACATTGGTCACCCAAAAAATACTGGAAATTGTTAAGATATTGTCAAAATTGTCTATATTTGTAGTAAGTGCATTTTTCATGTTAGAGTAAAACTAAATCAAAACAAAATAAAATAATGTTATACACACTAGAAATCGCACTAATATATAGGTACTGACAATTTATTGTTCAATGTATTAGGAAAATTGGTAAATGTAAAAAAAGTTTGACACTAACTTTCAGGTGGGTCAGCATTTGTCATTATTAATTTCCATTTACACTTCTTCAAAGAATACGACGGTCAGCGGCACTAATATAAAAAAGGTTTAGGTAAAAATAAATATAGAATTTAATGATGGTCGGTAGGTAGCTAGCTTACTATATAAGTATTTAAGTTCCGATTAAAGCTAACTAACTGCCTCTACCTTAGGCTTAGGATAACCATTAGAAGCTATTAAAATGATATCAACGGATTATTTATGTCGATTTTTCTAAAAGTAAGCCGTCGAAGTTACTTCCTAAACATTTTACTTCTGTAGATCTGGTTTCTTATACAAAACTAATCATTATTATAAAATTACTTGTTTTACGCCAAAAATTGTCGATATGTTTTACAGAGCTTCGTCGTAAAATACTTTTCTTATATGCTCTACATACTCAGTACAACCAAATTGTCAAGTAGTGTTTTCTAAGTGAAACAGGTAATTTTGAGGTTTATAAGTTTAAAACATACCATCAGCTATATTCTAAAGCCATTAACACAGAGTTTAATGGGCTTGCCTCTAAAGTAGAAATATGCCCAAAAGAATGTATCATAGTAGTAATGTGCCATCTTAATGAAGAAGGACTATAAAACTCAACATCCATATGGTAAATAAGGTCACACATATTAAGTGAATAAAGAACTATGTATAAATATTATGACCAGGCAGTAGGTATACATTATAAATAGTTTTTTATATATGTATAAAGCAATATAATTTAAAGTTATTATTTACATTAATGAATCATCATTTTTTACTGTTAGTAATTAAAAGAAATCAATTTATTTAAACTACAAGGTTGGTAAATATGTATCGTATGTTAATAAATATTTTCCATGCCATGAACACAAAATTATAGGCTGCATGTAATTATATCACTCGGTGAAAAGTGAAACCTGACAAAATTCGTGTCATTTTGTATTACTAACTCTCTCAAGCTTCCTGTTATATTATGAAATTAAAAACTAGGAATGGAACATGAATATGAATATATCCAAAAAAAAAAAATGATATGGAAATATTAAATGCCAGAATACTTGAGTATATCGGCTTATCATGGAAAATATTCGTCTAGTGGTGAATTTAAGTCCTTCTACAATTTTTGGAAATATTCAAGAAATAGTTATGCAGTATATTTAAAATATGCACTATATGCATATATGCACTATATAAAAATTTAAGCGATGTATATTTAAAAAGATTCATTAATATTCACATCACATTTATCTAGGAAAAATTAGTTCGAGATGGGATACATAATTCGAGATATTGCTTGTATGTGCTGAAAATGGATTATAATTATAAGGAAAGTACTATTATAATACTAAGCCTAATGTGTACGAAAAGCAAGTGTGATTGATTAAAACATAAAATTTGTAATGCTTTTGATATTCTATTTGAATCAAACAGTATGTACCTAAGTATACATGGTGTTTCAGCTAAAACTCCCCAAATTGATTACTTGGAAACAAAAAATGTATACGTTTTGCAAGTTCTATTCTTTAAATATGCAGTGAATTTATTTTTATGTAGAAATAATGTCAATAAGATGCACGTCGCCAGTGTCGGCACGCAGAAAAAAAACGTTAAAAGTAAAATAATTTTTCAACACTTTTTGTCATATTTACTTTTTCGTCAGCATCAGTATTTTTCAAAATATCCCAGTATTTATTTAGAACACCATAATTTTTTAACTTTAGTTTACTTGACTTTTACTTTAAATTCTGTAAAAACAAATCAAATTTTTAGGGTCTCTTCATTTTTCTTCAGAAATAACCATAATACCTGTAAGTTCCATCCATACAAACCAACCATTATTTGAGACCCGATGGTTATCAATGAAGGTTAGATTACTTTTGTACCGTGTTGTACGAACGAATAGAATGATGAAAATCGTTTCCATGATAATGATGTGGCAAATATACACAATTGTCATTATTGGTCAGACGTAAATCCAAAGAGGATCAACATATCTCATAACCAAAATATTTTTAGAATAAATGTTTGGTGTTGTACTTTGGCTGGTAATTTAAAAGAACCATATTTTTAAGAGGATAAACAGAAGTATTTAAACTTCCCCCAGAATGAATTACAAGACTTATAAGAAAACTTATATTAATGTACGGTACAGTACCTGTACGATTTCAGCAAGACGGTGCTCCACCACATAATGCAAGAATTGTCATAGATTATTTGCACGCCACATATGGCAAGAGGCGGATTGGAACAAATGGGCTAATCTGTTGGACTGCACGTTCACCAGACATGACCCCCCTTGATTTTTTTTGTGGGGGTCATTTAAAAATAATAAAATTCATGCAGGCTGTACTTCAATTGATCGTCATACATTATTGATTGCTTGTGAAGTTTATTAGTGAGCTAGTATTCTTTAACATAATAAAGAGATGTACATGGTACCATTATTTCGTATGTGATATAATTTTTGAAAAATTTCTGAACATAAAATTCATTTTTTACAGTCACACCGACTGGTAATTCCAAAAATTTAAAATAAAAGTCAAGCAAACTATATTTAAAAAAATATGATGTTCTAAAAAAATATTAACATTTTTCGAAAAATACATTAATGATGACGAAAAATGTTGTACTTTACTTTTAGATAGTCATACATTTTTCCTGCAATGAAAACATTTTTCCCCGGTGACACTCGTCTCATTGGCATTAATTCTACACAAAAATAAAGTCACTCTGTATATCTAACAAATAGAACTCGCAGAACGTATACATCTTCTTTTGTTTTCAAGTAATCAACCTGGGGAGATTTAGCTGAATCACCCTCTATATAAATAAACATATTAATTAATTTCTATCCATTCGTTCCTTCGATTCAATCTAGCTAAAAAAATTAAAAATTAATTGGATTATATTAAATCAAATTAGATTCCAGCTTTTGACTAAATGTATAGATTTTTGGTCTCTTGAAAATAAATTATGAAAATGGGTTTCATTTTTACTAATAAACATGTCATGGAGCCATCTCAACCTCACTAGAAGCACCTGGAATACTTTTTTAAATATTTAATATTTTTACCAATGGTAGAGGCTATAGTATAAACAATGGGGAATGCGATATTAAGTCAAAAATGGCATTTGTAATGCCTTGTCGAGCCTTGCTTAAGGAGGGCGTTTATATGCGCAATTTTGTGTCCAGCATTTTAGAAAATCTAAGCAAGTTAGAAACAATATCTCTTCACTATACCAGTTATATAAGGTTTCTTCAGAGTATACGACAACTGAAATACGTTTAAAATAATAAAATAGTTATTTTTGTATCTAGTGCGCGAAATGCTACTTTGGTGATCGAGAATTGAATTTTTTAACGAGGCGAAGCCGAGTTAAAAAATTATTCGAGACCACCAAAGTAGTTCGCGCACGAGATGCAAACAATATTTTTTCTACAAACGTCAAAATCTTTCTCTTAAANTACCAATGGTAGAGGCTATAGTATAAACAATGGGGAATGCGATATTAAGTCAAAAATGGCATTTGTAATGCCTTGTCGAGCCTTGCTTAAGGAGGGCGTTTATATGCGCAATTTTGTGTCTAGCATTTTAGAAAATCTAAGCAAGTTAGAAACAATATCTCTTCACTATACCAGTTATATAAGGTTTCTTCAGAGTATACGACAACTGAAATACGTTTAAAATAATAAAAAAATATATATTTTTACCTCGTATGTTTATCTTACCTTTCCTGAATTTTGCACACCTATTGACAGGACAAAACAGGAAAGGTACATTTTCTGATGTTTACATGTTCTCTGTGATCTTTCAATGCGAAAAATTAAAGGAAGTTGTTCTAGTTTAGCAGTACGCTTCGTCACTTCCTGGATGGATCTACCTGTTCTATCATTGTCTTAATAAAAGTGGGGTTTCTTGTCTATAAAACGCCTTGACAAAAAGTTGTACAAGTTCTATAAACAACAAACACACTGTAACAAATCTGCTTTGCATGCATCTGGTCGATGTAAGTATTTTAATATATCCAAGCGATTCAATTTCGTCCCTGTTTCTTGTTAAATGAAATGAAAGCATTTTGTTTTGGATGTCGCTTTGTCGCAAACTGTAACTTTAGCCTTCCAGAATCATGATAATTCTTGACGAGTCGTGTTCACTCGTCTCTAAATCCTTTGTACGCCGATGTGTCTTTTCGATATACTAGAGAATGTCGCAATTTTTTGCTAGTAACGCGCCATTTATCAATGTCAGCCTGCCACCGTCGCGAAAACACAAAAATTCTTTCTTTTATTCCAGAATATGCCGTGCTGACATTCACTTCTTCTTGTGGCGACGCCTTTTACGGAAATGCACAATGAATGAGAAACAATGGAAATACATTTAGAAGGAGGAATATACAGTTTGATTTACTTTTGTATTTGGATGAATAAAATGAAAGAAAATATAGATGATATAGAAGTTTGTCTGACTTAAATTTTAGGTATTGAAATGAACACACTGTATCTCAAGACACGACACCGAGTAATAGTAGAGAAAAATTCATGAAATTATAATGTAGACTATAAGAAAGACATAAATTACTTTTAAAAAAAAATAAAAATCTCATTTCATAGTTATTTCATATCAAAATTAAAAATATTATCATTCAAAATTTAACTAATACATTTCAAACGAGAAGCATGTCAAGAAAATAAAGTTTAGGATCGAAGTGGAAGCATGAAAGCAGAAGAAAATGCCACAAGAATGGCCAATTTAACAATTTTACAATTAAATAAACGTTAAATAACTTAAAACGTAAAATAACGTTAAATAATTTTTTAATAGTACAAAAGAAAATTCAAATATTATAGTATCAGAAAAACACATAGGCTGGAAGTTTATTATAAAAATTGTCATGCAGAATGTCATATAAAAATTCTTGTAAACTAGTTTTAAGATGTTAAAAATTTACTACGCGGTCACAAAATATAAATTACGCCTTAATTTAATTAAAATAAAATTACATCGCAATATGTTGGAGAAAGTGCGCAGTTAGAAAACAATATCATAGATACAAGTGACCAATAACAAAAGGACAAATCAGAAAATTTATCTTGTAACGGAAAACAACAGAGCATCGTGGAGAAGTAAACAAGTTGGAAGAGAAACAAGTTGGTCCCAGACACAGGTGAGGGGTGCATGTTATCCCGTAGCTCCCGAAATAACATCGTAGAAAACGAGGGAACAACCAACTCGCACACAAAAACTATCTTCAAGAGACGAGTACAGCTGTTAAACCACGACTAAAAGTGAGGTTAGAGTGACGATTGAACATTCCAATGCAGAGATTATGGAAAAAGTAAGTCCAGTTGCCTAAGCATATTCTCCAAAACATAAATTAAAGTGTTGCGAATTCGAAGTAAAAACATTTTGTGAAATTGAAAACTTCATTTCAAACCATAGACAATGTCAGTGGATAAAAATTAAAATGATATTTTTGAACATTTCATAGTATAAGAATTAGTTTAGTTTCTGTGTTCTTAATATAAGTGAGTTTGTTTCGTAAACATTTAAAACAGTATTAATTGGTTAACCAAACATTTTTTAAATCATGTTAGTTAGGTAGAGTTAAGAAATTTATCAGTTATTAAGTCATATAAAAGTAAATAACAAATCTAGTTTCTGTGTTTCTTAAAATATTGTTCGAAATTTAAAGATGAATAATTAATAAATATCATATTGTGAAAATCGTTAAAAATTGCTTTCATTCAGAGCTACTTACTCAAATCAATAGTGATAGTAAATTTAAATAACATTAAACCGCTTCTCTGAGGTAAGAACTCATGCTGGTAATTTGAAAAAGTGTTTCTTTTTTGAGGGACAGTGTGTCATTGATTACTAGACGTTCCTATCTACACTGTAATAAAAGGTACACTGTTAATATTATTATGCAAGATAAAGCTGCCGGAGGAGAGATAAGCAAAATCAGGGTAATAAAAGTATAATTCGTTGAAATTTGTCAGTGTTATTGCTTAACTTTATCATGAGAATCTGCATCCAATAAAAAAAAATTGATTTCAACACACACCAATTACATTATACACAACAAAAGGCGCCCAAACGAATATTTAATCATTACACATTACATTAAATTATACACACAAATTACAAAAATACAAAATTAAAAATAAATATTAAAATTATAGTATATTATAACGGATTTATGCAAATACTTAATTTATGAGGAAATTTACTATTAATTAAAAAAATTGGGTGAAATAGTGATAAAGCTGGATAATGAATAGCGACAATTTGTAAATACTTTGAGAAAATATTTTAAAATAATATTTTGAGCACTGGAAAGAAATATATGCAAATTAAATCCACACCTACCCCTACGAGGAGGTTAATTCCTCGCCTAAGATCAAATAACGAATGTTAGTGCAAAACAGTGTAATATATCTCTTGTATTTTATACTACCAAATATACAAATGTAGATTGATACGCAACATACCAGAAAAATATAATATTATTCATCCCTCAAAGGATTGAAAGCCATGTACAGACTTATCCTTTAAGACACACGTCATTTTTCTGTTCAGTATTTTTGCCTGAATGTTGTCGAATCTGAGGTCTGAATCCGAAAACTCCTGAATAAAAGATAGCGGATCCAATATGGCGGATGTAAAAATCGGAAAAACCTTCAAAATTTAAATATTATCGTGGAAACTTGTTACTCGATGGTTTTCAAAATCACCAAAATCGCCAATCACGAATAAAAGATTTTAATACGGAAATTCTTACATTCAAAATGGCGAACACACACTGTTTTACACTAATAGCCGTTACTTGACCTTAAGAGTGGAATTAACCCCCGCCCCGTACAGTTCAAAATTTTCTGCAAATTGTTGTTTTTCACTACAAAGCTTTATTTTATCCTTACTATTTCACCCTATTTTAGGGGATATTTATTTATTTATTTATTTATTTATTTATTTATTTGATACACCATTCAACAGAACATATCCAATTACTGAATGGGTGGGAACACAATATGTAATATAAAAAAAAAAAAAATGACAGTAACCATTGGTAAAACAATTCGAAGACAAAAAAAAACTATAAATAAATTTAAAAGTAATAAAACTTAATAAACTATTTTACATTAAATAAAATAACACTAGTGTAAAACAGTCATATGCTTTAGTAAAATACAATAGACATTATACATATACACAACATAAAATGAATAACAAAACAAACAAAAGCCAATTAAAATAGGTTTGTTATTGACTTTATTTTACAAGAAATAATGTCAATATTAAGTTGGAGGCTGTTGCAATTTTCACACATGACATAAATTGGTGATGACAATAATAAATTAGTATTAGGCATTGCGAGGTACATCATATTCGAGTAGCGTAGATTGGCGCGAGGCACGTGGAAGTTAAAACGATCCAAAATTTGAGGACAATCATACACATAATTAATGATTTTATACAAAAAAACAACAGAGTGCATATCTCGACGTGTCTCTAAGGACTTACAGTTAAACATGTCCAAAAGAATATTGTGGGAAAATCCAATGTTGGGATATATTCCTTGAGTTCTGAAGTGCATATATTTTAAGAATTTTCTTTGAATGTTTTCTAAGTTATTTTTATAGACTGCATACTGAGGATACCAAACTATTGAAGCATATTCCAAGCGAGATCTTACAAAACAATTATATAAATTTACTATTGTAGAAGGATCAGCAAAATCTCTACAATTTCTGATCACAAACCCAAGGCTTCTATAAGATGATGAAGAGACATTGCGTATGTGTTCATGAAAAGTTAATTTTTGATCAAAAGTTACTCCCAAATCTTTTATATAATTGGGACGAGTAAGAGAGTGATTGTTAATCCTATAATCATAGATCACAGGACAAGTCATTCTAGAGAAGGACATTATGTTACATTTACTTATGTTAAGGGGAAGACAGTTTTCTGTACACCATGTATTCACGGATGTTAAAGCATTTTGTAAGTTTTGACAATCATTTAAACTATCAATCTTAACAAATATCTTCATATCATCAGCATAAAGTAAGAAATTAACATCTAAATATTTACTAATATCGTTCAAAAAAATATTGAACATTAGGGGTCCTAAAATGGAACCTTGGGGAACTCCAGACAATACATTTATGAGTTCAGATTTAAATCCCCTATATTGTACATACTGTATCCTCCGAATCAAGTACGACTTAAACAAATTCAACAGTCTTGTAGAGACACCACATACGTCTAACCTTTCCAACAGAATACTATGATCTAACCTGTCGAATGCTTTAGAGAAATCTGTATATATAACGTCGACTTGACCGTGATTATCCAAAGTTCTAGAGATATAATCTGTAATACACACAAGGTTTGTTGTAGTCGATCTACCTATATTTTAGCATTCTATTAAAAATGCGTAGTTATTAAAAGTAGTAAGCCGGTCTTGCTGATGAATTAAAAATTTAATCTAAGATTGAAAATGTCAGCAACCGTACTTGGGGTATTATATTTCACTTTTACTTTTTACTCCGTTCTAAGCTAGAGATTATAATATCTTTCTTAGATCTTCTAAATTTATATTCTATTATTTAAAATACAATAAATATAGGATATTAAATTTAAAACTTACTACCAAATTATAATCATTTAATGCTATTTATAATTGGTCTGAAGCTACTTATTTATGGTATAGTTTTAGTTCTTACTCTATTTATTTGGGTATTCAGCTGTAAAAATATAAAATAAAATAAAAAGTAATGAATGACAAACCCTTGCGCCAAAGAGACTATTTAAGTTTTGTCAAACAAAGTTCTCACAGTAAAGAAAGCAGCCAAGTAAAAAATAATAATATGAAAACTAATACCGAATACATAAAAAAAATTAAAAACACCGCGATTATTTTATTAGATGGTCAAAGTTGTGTCAATTTACTTTGTGAACTTAGATCTTTGTTGGTCACAATACGAAAAGAAAAAGTAACAATATAATAAGGATAATATGTACCTCTAATTACGAAAACAGACAAATAAGCAAACTGTCAAAACTGTTTAAAAATGAAACCTAATTATCAGTTCGAAAATCAAGGCGAAAATAAATTGAATTTTGAAACGTTGACAACTTATGGTGATGCGTGCTGCACTGTAAAAAAATCGGTATGAGTGAATCCATTGAAATGATTGAGTACATTTAAACTCAATATTGAGCATTTTGATAATTTTACTCATTTGTGATGATATTTGAACTAAAACTGAGTAGATATTTCCACTCAAATATAGGTACCCGTTACATAAATTCTCCAGATAAACTCGTATTTGGTACACTGTACCTAAATTATGCCATTATATGGTTGTCGTGCATTGCCTTTGTCTATTCCCACCGTCCCCATTAGGTCATCTCATGGTGTATGGCGTGTACTCCATTTATCCGGTTATTTTTATGACAATTGTCTCTAAAACAGATCTGTGTAGAAACTACTGTGGCAGCTTAGTAGATTATGTTTATGTTTATTTAGTAGTACAATGATATTAAAATTAAAATTTAAAGAGAAAATAAACCAAGTCTGAGTAAAAAATTACTCAAAAATAGTTAAATTTAGAGAAAAAGTCAACTCTTAATTGATTTTACATACATCGAGTCCAAAGTTACTCACTTGATAACAGAAACTCGGATCTGAGTAAAATTCACTCACTTCTGTTTCACTCATAAAATTTTAGTTGCACTCATAATAATAGAGTGAATATTTCACTCAATCGGATGTGGACAGAAATTAATGAGTAAAAATTTTGAGTTGAATTTGAAATTGAGTAACATTTTTTATTTGTCGGCTTTTTTCAGTTTGAGAACTTTGTTCAGGAAGTAGTAGTTTCATAAAGTTTCATAAAAATAACCCTTGACTTATCCTTTTAGCGGAAGTTTATTTCATTATTATTTTTATTTTTTTCGCAGCTGGCAAAGTACCCACATAAATAGAGAATAAATAAGATTGTAAATAGAGAATTAGCAGCATAGTCCTGGTCTATAAGGTGATTGAATTCTTGAGAATGGAATTTAGGATTATCTAAATATGTGTCCATAGGTGTTGGTCTAGGTAAATTTCTGACTATTTTGGAAATTGGCTTAAATACATTTGTTCTATTGGGTCCTGGAAGTTGGAAAATTATTTATTGGTCTTTGAAAATATGGTTCTTGAAATTGTGTTGTTGAAAATTATTTGTGAATGATGGTTGACTGTTTTGAAAATTTGGGAAAGGTTGAAAAAAATTGATTATTCAAAGGAAGTCTATAAGATGAAGCAAATGAATTTGCATGAAAATGTATTTGGGGTGGAAATTGAGGTCTTGAGATGTGATTTGGATTGAATGTGAAATTATGGTTTGACTTCTTAATTTGTATTCGATTCTTCTTCCGTTTTTACATGCTTCTACAACTATATTTAGATTATTACATTTCACAATAATTTGAATTTTTTCAGGTAAATTGTTGAGACAGGTTTTTAAAGTCAATTGTTCAAAATGTAGTGTTTTTATATTTTTGGTGTGAGGAGAATAATTGGTTTCATTTAATTTTGAAATTAATAAGCTTCGAATATTTTGCAATTTTAGACCAAATTGACTCAAAGTTTCATTTTTATTTGGTAAAGTCGTGATCAAATCGTTAACTAAGCAATCAATAGTTCTAGCATCTGAGAATGTACTCGTTAAAGTGTGTTTGATAAGAGCCCAAGTATTTAGCTCATTTCGTGGACAAATAATTCTGGCTGCATGATTTCCTAACTTACTGACAATGGTACTAATAATTAGTTTATTTACTGGATTTTCAGGTTGCTGAGCATTTTGAAAAGCAATAATTAATTCCTCACTGGCTCTAATAAAGGATGGTAAAAAATGTTCACCACTAGATAGATATTTTCAGCGTAAATTCTATAAAGACCATGATCTGTTTTATATATTCACAATTCTTGAGTTATCAGTGCTTAGTGTGTTAAGAATATGGGCTAGTTCTTCCAGTTTTTAATACAATATTGTCAATATGTTCTTAAAATTAATGTTTGGTATTCTATCAAACAACCAAAATTTTAATAAAATAAAGTTTATCATAATATGAAAGTAAATTTTAAAGATCAAATTTTGAAAAAGTATCGTTGGATAGAAAACATTCTGTACTTAGGATATAAAATAATTCCTTAAGAATAACATCGAAAATTAAACGCTTGTTTAGATGATAAATATATGTATAGTTGAAATATTTGATAACAATGTGTGAGCGTTGCAACGAGATATTATCACTAATATCGGATTTCAGCAAGATATAAACTAAGAATGTTTATTTCTTGGAAACAATGCGATATGTAAATATAAAATTTAGATTTTTACAGTAATCCCAATGAACTAATTTTCCTTTATAAAATGTGTATAAACCAAAAAAATACATATCTCAAGAAATTGTAATGTTAATAGATGAGCAATGTTGTTTCCCAAATTAATTTGTGGGAATAAAGAAAAACCGATTTTTTTTTATTTTTAAGGAATTACGAGTGATTTAAAATTATAATTTTAAATATTTTGTAACAAAATAATTACATAATCGTCCCGTACCCGACCAAAAGCACCTCCACCTCCGAAAATGCGCTAACGATTTGCCCAAACTAGAAAATAACCTCTGATTATCCTCGAAGGCAGTATTTTCATTTTGAGATGGTTATAAATTAAAACCGGTAATTCCACGCCATCGTGACCGACAGTATGTTTTCTACATGTAATTTAATGGTTTGAAATTTCGTTCTGCATCAATAAAGAGCTGATTCATTCTTTCGGAAATAATTGGCGATCCGCGAAAGCGTTTCTTTTGAAAAGTTGACTGGATGTCCAGAGAAAAATACTCTCATTGCGTGTTTTGTTAAACAACTTAATTACTGTAATTATCGACACAATAAGAGGAACAGTAAAACTCCTTTTATGGGAACAACTACTTACAATTTTGATTTGTCGCATTAGTGACTGGTAACATGTAATCGTGGATCTTTTAAAAAGTTATTTAACTAAGGGGCTATCGAAGAACTATGCCAAACGGTCTAAGAAGACCCAATGTACCCGTGACCCCTCTAACCAATTTTATAAACAACTTTCACTTTATGAATAATTTATTAATACTTTACTACTCTACTGGTGCATAAATAAAATATATGTAGATAATGTTTCTATAATTATCATTTAAATGACATCTAATTTTTTACAAATGTTTAAAACATAACTGTACCTTTTATATTGAGTAGAAGTTAATCCAATACGAGTTCTCAATTCAAAAATTGTACAATTTCTTTATTGCAAATAAATGACATTAACAATTCAGAAGGCCACAAAGTAACATACATAATGCATTAAAATGATTTCTACCTATAAACCAGTTATTAAAAATAATAAACTGGGAATGAAAAAATATAATTTAATTAATGTACTACTAAATGACCAATTAGTTGACAATATTATAAATTACTACCAATGACATACGTGTTTTATTATACATTATAATGGTGGTATCCACAATAAATGTCAAGTATTTCATATTTAATTTATATTTGAAAAACGTTTTAAAAGTCAGAATTTATTTAGAAAAATTTCTTAGTATATACCTTAAACAAGGAGCAATGCCAAATAACTTTTTTTAATTGAAATAACCTAAACCTTTCGAAGAATTTAGAAGGTACAGAGCAATTTTCTCTTCTTCACTGATCTGTAACGTTCCACTCCTTCATTTTTATATGAGTACTTCCATATTCCAAATAGGTATGCATGTAAGCCCTCGTCGCCTTTTTCTTACTTTTATTCTCTTCACAACCTTGACCAAATTTTTTTCTCTCACTGAAATTATGGTATTATTTAGGTGCAACAACGGAAAGCCATGAACCATTACACTGACCGGTCAAAGAACTCCAGTTTCAGAATTTATTTTGAGGAAAAAAAAACGTATGTTTCTTGAAAGGTTAAGAAGTCTAAATCGATGTTGTGCTAACCACTCGAAAATTTGTGGTAACTTTCGCGGAACCCTGTAAGCTAGGTTAGTACTTGATTAAACGATCCTCCAGTTATCTCTTGTTTTTTATAAGTACCCAGAGGCGTTTCAATATTTTCTTTATTAGACTCAAAATGTCGATATAATATATCAAGGATTGCGTATTGTACATGCTCAAAGTATGTCATAAATGCAAAATTCTAAAAATTACAAGTAAACAAAAAAAGATTACTAGAAGTGGCACGCAAAAGAAAATTTCACATGTTGGAGTATAGAATATCTAACAACTATTAAGAAAAGAATATCGAGATGATGAATCCTTTACGAATGGATTATACTTGGTTGGATGGTGAGATGATGGTATAAAAATATTATACATTAAAAATTTCATTGCCGTTGTTCGAGGTTTTTATTCAAGAAGTCGAATCAATATCATGCATGCAGGTTCAGATGCTGGTTTTGCGATGGAAGCAGTATACATTTTTCGATATGGACTGACAACGGCGTTTTATCATAGGTAAATGAACCCAGATAATTTTAAAAAATGACAACTACTTCCAAATATATCCTCCATTTCTGTAGTCGTGTACGGCAATGTCCCTTACCCCTCTGATAAAGAAACAATTCTGACCAAGTATGTGGAAGTGTTCGGAAATGCTTTCCTGATTCCAGCAGAGTAATCTCAATCATAACCCAATCTGACGAAAATCTCAGTACTTAAGTTACAGTTTTTGTCGATCACATTCTCCGCTTTCATGAATATATTCTTTTAATATTGCCCATATACTCATATGTACAATTTGAACCCTATTGGGTTGGCTTGGGCTGGCTTGGGCGACAATTAAGTAGTATCTACGAAACCATAACATCAGTGGCCAATCATGCCCAATAATGGCCAATCAGGACAGTCGCTGATTTAATTACTCTTATAATGTGGATAATAAATGCACCAGTTGACTGGAAATCTTACAATTAGCTAAATCTTAAATTATCTTTCACTTGGGATATTAATGACGACTATGACAACATACAAGCAGATGCATTATTGGAACTATGGGCATCAACGTTAGGAATTTAACTTATATAATTTTAATGTGATAGATACATTTTCTCCTAGAATGTGTTCAACAATATGCGGGTGTTGACTTAGCTGAGTCTACATATTTCTATCAATTGCTTGGCGCTTTTTCCCAAATGTAGTCTTTTTGCTGATATAGTTTTAAAATGAATTTAGGTAATTATTTCGTATAATGGAGAACGCACAAAACCTCATACAATTTTCCTACTGCCTGCCTAGTTAATTTTGTGAGGTCAAATTATAATTGGTATACTATACGCAAAAATTGAATGATCACTATTTACAGTATTATGGCTGAAATAATGTGAAAAGTACACCAGGTATACTTTTTAATATTAACCTAAGTTAGGAAAGTGATTTTTTTATATTAAATAAAAAACTTAAAAGTTAGCTATGTGGAAATTACTAGAAAATTAGAACCATTAACAAATTAAAATTAAAAATAGTATTAAGTTTATTTTTTATTTAATAAAAATAAATTAACGGACCTAATATGACTTTATGAAGAAATTTGTGTAAATTTATAGTTAGGTTAAGCTAAATTTTTTGTATCAAATAAAAACGCAATATAATTTCTATTTCTAGTAATGGTCTAATAGGAATTTAAATTTCCCAATAATTTGTAGATAAACAATAACTGTTTTATTTAATACGAAAAAAATATTATGCATATACATAACCTAATTTTATTAATTTATCTATCTACTTTAAGGTAGGTTAACTCATGTACACTATCTTTAATTAAATAAATAAAAATATAACCTAATTTCTATACTAACGATAAATCAATCTGATAATATCTACCTATGTAGCATTATGTTTAGATATTTTTTTTTTATTTAATATAAAGGATATAAGTATATGTTATAACCTAAACTATGATCAGATGAATTTCTCTATCATGTTAGGTTAGGTCAAGATAAGTTTTTTTAATAGAAATATTGGGTTTAAAATATATATATATTGTTATTGATATATTTTTGGTTTTTAAATATTGAATTTAATTTTAGTTTTTTAATTTTTATTTATGTGTTTAATGTATAGAGTGTTGTGTTTTTGCTTTTGTTTTATTTCTGTAATTATTATTTAGATTTTTCTGTACATTGTTAAATACAACTTTCTTTTCTTTCTTACCTCGTATATCTAATTATTTTTTTTTTTTATACCCTTGCTAGCTGCCACTTAGATTTTGCTTTAAGTCTTATCTCAGGAGTCGGTTCACTTTCTTTACTTCAGGACTTGTAGCATACAGAACAAGAAAAAATAGAATTTTTAAGAATTTACAATATTTATATTTTTCTTTTAAAAATTTATCAGTTATCGTGATTATATCATAACAAAAACAAAACAGAAGAAAATTTTTAAATTGATTGGCTTTTCCTTCAGAAATATTTTCATACAATTTAATTTCTAATTGAACAAATATAAAGAATATTTTATTTGCTATTACTTTTCCTTATCCTATTATAACTTTTACAATACAAGAGCTTGATAGTTTTTTTTTTTGTCTTTTCAAAATTTTTTTGTTTTGAATTATTTATGAATTCTACTTTCAACACTCGCTCGTATATTGTATTGCATAACTTAAATATCTACTCTTAATAGTATAAAATTGACATTTAATTACAAATGGCCGTCAATGTTTGAGATTATTTGAGCTCATTCAAATTAGGATGGTTTTAAAAGCTGGTTTTGGGATTTATTTTTCTTTAGCTTTTTCCAGGTAAGTCCTGTTATTTAGTTTGACCTTTTTNAAGTTCGGTCAGGTAATATTTCCATTGTGATAATTTTTTTGTGTATTTCCAATTTGTTACAATATATATATATATAAGTATGACGCTATAGTGTATAATTTATTTTCTGAAAAACTAGATTCTACCATACGGAATCAGATTACATTGTGTTCAGCACCCTCTAGAATAGGGGGCAAAGAAAATTTTGTAAGGTCTGGGCATCTTCCGCTCAATTACTGAAGTTTATATAAAAAATGCTTGTTCATTCGACCGGGACACTTAAAAAACTACTTGCAATGTCGCTATTTTAAATCCTCCGGTAGACAAAACAGAACAGCGGCAGTCTATTAAACGTCTATTCGACAGATGTTATACGGATTTTAAAATGTCACAGCCCAGATGTTGCACGTGCCCAGTGTTGTACCATGTGCATGTTCAGTAAGCCTAGATTAATCCGTCCGGTGATTTTGTTTCGCTATGCGGCACGGAATCGAATAAATCTACCGACTTTATCGCCATTATACGAATTAGGGGGTTACGGACGTGGGGGTGGAACGAAATGTGCTGGAATTTTATCGCGGGCTAACAGGAGCGACCCACTTTGAGCCGAACCTTGGTTGACCTAAAGAAATGACAATAACTGCGTCGAAGTTGTCTGGTGTCACGTTACTGGTGGCTAACCAGCACGGCAATTATGTAATAATAGAGTTATTAATAATTAAATAACCAAAATGTTGTATATAATGATTGCTATTCCGTATACAGGGTGTTTACAAACTTGGAGAGGATGTGTTAATGGTAGGTAGAATGCTTTAATAAGCCTTTTCAATAATCAACATAATTGGTACTTAAAATCAGCATTCATATTTCGGGAGGGTCAGACTTTGTAAAATACACACAAACCAAAACAAACTACTAATAACAACGTTTAATTGCTATGGCAACGCAACGCATCACATAGAATTTTAAATAACGAGCGTTCAAATAAAAACGTGGTCAAGTTGGTTCTGAAAATTTGGACGTAGGACGTAGCGTGTAGCAAATGAACTTAAACGTCATCTGTCAAAGCGCTATATCGCCGCTATCAATTTGAATATTTTCGTTTTAAAAAGCGTTTAAAATGGTGTTTTCTCAAGAACAAAAAGTGGTTATCATAGAGTCCTACTTTAGAAATGGACGCAAGATTGATGGAATATGGAAGTATTCTATTGAGGAATGTTTCATAGAATTTCAAAATCAATTTCCCGGCGTTGTTGAGTACAAAATTTTTCCAAGTGCAGTTCAGCGTTGTGTTAATGTTTTTCGTGAAACGGGCAGTGTAACAAGAAAAGAAGGAAGCGGCCGACCTAAAAAGCGGACTGAAGAATTAAAAGAAAATGTCCAACAAATAATGGAAAATGCGTCAAGAACTTCTGTACGTGTTTTATCACAAATGGTGGGAGGATCAGTCGGTACCTGCCACACAGTGTTAAAAAAAGATTTGCGTTTGTTCTCCTTTAATTGTTTGTTATTGTTATCACGATTATTCTTTAAAATAAAGTTATATAGTCATTAACGTTATTGAAACTGACAGCTGCTGTACAGCTCGTTGAGAAATGAGGTTAAGTTGGACGCTATAAGCTACTCCCTACGTCCAATGTGTCAGAGCCAACTTCGACCACGGTTTTATTTGAACGCTCGTTACAATTGTGATACTAATTTTCACAAGACTAAATTCTAAACGTAAGCATATAATATTAATATTTTTATTGAATAAACAAAGACCGTAGAAGAAACTATTGTATGTAACAAATGCAAATATTTGTTTACAGCACTTCATTTACTTTCATGTTGTGGCTATGAACATTAACTTTTTCAACTAGATACATTAACTATCGTTAGGAAGCTTGAATCAAGTAAAAATTAATAAATAGAAGAAAATAATATGTCATTGTAGATTTACTACAATATGTCTCAAGCACATAATTTTCAGGTCAGTGATTTTTTATTCTCTTTTTTAGATCTGTAGATATTAGATTTTCTATATCTCTCTTTCTAGCTTTCGATTAGATGTCGATTTAATCCTAAAATGGATGGCCTCCAGGAACGTCTAACCATGGAGATGCCCAGGCTTACACTGATGGTGGCGTAGTTGAAGTCACGAGCCGATTTTTGGTCGTGGTAGGCGACAGTATGCAGGAAGCTTGTACGATTATAGAGAGATTGTGTGAGGAGATGGGGCTCTCAGAAAGAACAAAGAAGATTGAGATGTTCCTATTTACAAGAAGAAGGAATATAGACTACGTCAGGGCCCCAACCATGTATGACTTTGATTAGATACCTGGGGGCAATCCTGGATAGTAAACTGTCTTGAGGGCCACAGATTGAAAGATTACCCGGAAATCAGTGGCCACCCTCTGGAAGTTAAGGAAGGTAGTTGAAAAAAATTGGGGACTGGGTGTACGCGGTGGTGGTCAGACCGAGGCTGCAGTATGGGGATTTGGGCCGGTGACCGAGTGTGGACCGGGTGACGGTAGCCAGCAAATTATCCAGAATCCAAAGACTTGCCTGCTTAGGTATTACAGGGACAATGAGGACAACCCCAACGGCTACGTTAGAGGTCCTTCTGGGGTTACCTACATGGATTATAAGGCAAGCGACGGCGACATACCCATGCGGTTGGAGAGCGAAAGAACGCACTGAGAATCACGCTGCCGTGGCCCTCAGTGTGGAGAGGGATATCCCAATATCTGCCATGAGAGTCACGGAAGCAGAGACTTAGGTTAGAAAGGGAGTATGTCACCTCCTTCCCCTCGACAGAGCAGTGGAAGCAGGACGGTGATATGTTCCCACCGGGATCCCCAGTATGCTATGCTGATGGATCTCGGGTAGGAGACGAATTTTCAGGAGCAGGAATTTATCTTTAAGTCAGTGGTATCCAGGAAAGTTTTTCATTGGGTATGCATGCCACAGTCTTTCAGACTATCTTGATGGTGGCAAGCCAGGAGGAGGTAAGGAACTGTGTAGAGGAGAAAATTTTTATTTGCTCCGACAGTCAGGCTTGCGCTCAGAGTGGTTAGCTCCCCGAAGACAAGGTGTGCCTCCGTTCAGGAATGCGGAGACGCTCTG
Organism: Anoplophora glabripennis; assembly: GCF_000390285.2. Classification (NCBI taxonomy): domain Eukaryota; kingdom Metazoa; phylum Arthropoda; class Insecta; order Coleoptera; family Cerambycidae; genus Anoplophora; species Anoplophora glabripennis. The sequence goes on along the minus strand of NW_019416533.1, from coordinate 256,065 downwards.
GAGTCATTGGCCAGACGAAGAGAGTTGGTTTAGGTTCCGGGTCATACCTGGTAACGAGAGGGCTGATCAACTGGCTCGTCTTGGATCTAGGGGACCTGGCTAGGGATCTGAACCAATCCTAGGAATCACATGAATTAGTATTAACGGTGCGGGGCCCTTATCTATCAAACTTTAGGTCAAAACTGGAGGAGGAACAGAGGATATAGGCAAGCCCATAGGACCTAGCAAACCCAAGACAAGATGTCTGCTGAGGTTCAGTCGAAGAGCCTTAAACCAAATAGGAGGGTTCTGACAGGCCATTGCAGACTTAGGAGGCATTTAAGTTTAATAGGAGTTGAAATAATATGCCCAAAATGTGGAGTAGGGGCACCTTTTGGGATACTGTACAGCCTTTGGAAGGTTAAGACATAAAGTCTTTGATGCTAAAGAGCTGCAACGGGTTGAGGTGAGGGACCCTCCATGGACTAAAATCCTGGCGTTCATTAGGGCGTCCGGTAGTGTTCGAGGAAGGTCGGAGATAGAGAGTGAGGAGGTGATGGGACGGTAAGGTAGGCAAAAAGGGCTACTTGTGGCCTACTTTCCAGGCTGAGGCCGCCCCTTATTTCACTACTACTACTAATCCGAAAACCTCATGTTTGTCATACGTAGACGACACATATTAGAAGTGAAGAAAACTTTGTCGTATTTTAGTTGGATCTTCATTTTACAAAGACGTATATTTTCCATTAAAAAAAAATCTAAGAAACGATAACAATAACTCATATTGATAAGATAAAATAGAAACATTATATAAAACCACTGCAATTTACCGTATTTAAGTGTTTGGAATTTTGCTCTAAAGATAAAAATATAAAATTACACTTCATTAAATAAATTGGAATGTAAATGTTTCTAATAAACAGTTCCACATAATAATTTTCCCGCATTTCTATTCACTTTCAAAGACATAAAACCCGAGTTTGATTTTATGTACATTCATTTAATAAAATATATGTTCCTTATATGTAATATCCGCGTTGAGACCATTATAAAATGCGTCGACGAAGCCCAACCCTCCTACCACATGCGTTTTTTACGCATCTGCGTCGCTAGTTCATAAATCTATAAGAATATTGCTACCAGACACGCCAATATTGAATCCGTATTTTGTTTAGCGATGGGTGTATTACTTTATGAGGTCGACGAGATATAAAACAAAAATAAAAGTCTTACACGTTCTTCGTGGGATAATTCTGCCGTAAAAGTATCGAATGACGGCGTAGTTTTTCTTATACACGCAGTATATAAATGTTAAATGACTTATTCAACAATTTAGATCGCTTGGCATTACAAAATGTGGGGTAAATAAAATTTACTCTTTTCATATACTAACGATAAGCAAGCTTCACTGGCCAAATATTAATCGAGACTCAATATATTTTTAATTATTTTGTCCAGCACTACACGCTATACGACACGCCACGAGATGACCTAACGGAGACGATAGGAATAGGCAAAGACAACGTACGGCAACCATAGAATGGGGAGGGGTCACTCAATAATGAGAACATTTACTCCGATTTAGTACATGTGCACCAAATACGAGTTTATCTGCAGAATTTATTTAACGGGTACCTGGGTATGTTTGAGTGAAAGTACTTAGTTTTAGTTAAAATATTATCACAAACGAGTAAAATCATCAAAATTCTCAATATTTAGTGAAAATGTACTCAATAATTTCACTCAATAGATTCACTCGTCTTCGTACGTTTGTTGCTTTCACTCACATCGATTTTTTAACAATGTAGCTTTCCGAGGCAGCTGTCAATGACTGTCGGTTTAGGTTTCTTCGGAAGAAACTCTGAAAATGGATATTATGTTCTTTTGTTGGTACTTAATATTTGTTGTAGTCATTGAGCCGTGTTATTCTGATCCTTGGTTTCCGCGGATGAGTCATTTCCTGAGAAGAGAACTACTTGCAATTTGGAAACGAAATTATTTCTGACTGACGATGAACATTTTCTTGTCTTGTAAACACAGTTCGTCATCCAAAGAATGTTGCACACAACCTGCGGATCTTGTCAGGCACACTCGAGGTTATACTCCAACAGCCATTCACAAAATTCCTACTTGATGTGCGAAATTAGTAAGTCCGAGAACACATACATATTCTTGTCACAAAGTCTTTGTAGAAATTTGTAAAACCACGCATCAGTTTAATACACGACTGCAGATGCATTTTACATTTTCCTGTACTTATTATTATATCATAATTTCTTGAGTAAAAATTGTCATTATACAATTTCGTTTTTTTTCTTTTAAATTTGTTTTGGAACTCGTTTGCAAACTGATTTACTATAATACTAAGATTAAGTAACAATAACATAAATGTTGAAATATCTTATTTGATTCTATTTAAACGGATTGCATTAAGTATGATATTCTCGTCTTAATCCTCCGATTTTTTCTCAAAAAATAATCATCACGACAAGGAAATACATTGTACGATGATACAACGCAAAACAGCTAGATCGTTTGTCGATTGACGAACGATCCTAGCTGTTGCACTAGGTGTTACGAGTATAATTCAATGCCGGTAGGGGCATATAGCCCTCGGAGTAGTTGTTTCTCGCAACACTGGCAATTAAAACACTTTGTAGTGCTTCAATTAACTTTAAATCATAGTCAAAGAAGACCAGTAATAAACCTAAATCTTGTACCAAATTTAGTTCTTCTGCGGTAAAGTGTTGCAGAGATATTAATTTCTTTCGAAATTTAGGGCCACAATTTGGGGGCTAATAACTCCTCAGGGGTGCAACTTTGTATATAGGTAAGTTTGGTTAAATTCCAATATTTTGGACACCCCCCACATGCATCTGCCCTGTGTCAGTTCTTATGCGGGATACCCTGTATGTTCCCCTAATTAGCATTACCACTAAATTATTTACTTAAAATTTCTATTGTAATGGGACTTCCAACAGGGACTTCCGAACTTTGACAGTTGATAACGGCCATCTTGTTACAGCTATATCTGTCAAATTAGTTGTCATTTATTCAGTCTGTTTTGCCAAATCACCATGGACGGATATAGTATTCAACAACACGTGCAAATAATAAAATTGTTTTATCAAAATGGGTGTTCTGTTCGGGTAACGTACCGCGCGCTTCGCCCATTTTACGGTTGCCATAATCGGCCTACCGAGAGGACTATTCGCAATGTGGTGGATAAATTTGGGCCCACTGGTTCAGTAAACGATCGACCAACACCCTTACGTCGACAAAACGCAAGATCTGCCGAAAACATCGTGTTCGTGAGAGTGTGCAGGAGAATCCGAGGCTGTCGATTTCGCGTCGCTCACAAGAACTCGGCCTTTCGCAGACCACAACTTGGCGAATTTTGCGTCGTGACTTGAGCCTGCACCCGTACAAAATTCAACTGACCCAGGAACTGAAGGTAAACGACCATAGACAACGACGTGTGTTCGCTGAACTGGCTCTGGAGCAGTTGGCAACTGACCCTAATTTTCATCGAAAAATCATCTTCAGCGATGAGGCCCATTTCTGGATGAATGGGTACGTGAACAAACAAAATTGTCGAATTTGGGACTATACCAATCCGCAGCTGTATGCGAATAAGCCACAAACCACAGCGGTCCTCAAAGCCAACATAACCCATGCCATCGATCAAATTCAGCCTGATTTATGCGCCAGAGTCATGGGCAATTGGACATTTCGGTTGCGCTCCATCCAGAGAAGCCGTGGCGGACATTTGAACGATGTTATATTCCACACATAATGGCATCAGACCTATTGATGCCATTTGTATTCAAACGAATAAAAAATTTCGATGATATCTCACACACAATTTGTTTTATTTAAATATAAAGATAGGAAGCGCTTAATGAAAGATCCGTTACTTTCTATAATCTTCTGCAAAAATTGACCAGCTATTCATACGTAACTTGTCTTTTAAAAATAAAACATTAGACAAAACCTGTGCGTGGACGCCCGAGGTAACTAACTAATCAGTTACAACTGTAAATGAAATTTTAATAATTATCTTCCACGATTTTAAATAATTATTCAAGAATGCCGGCGACTCAAATAACGGTAGTACCTACCTCGAGATCCATCTGGAATTCACCTTTTATTATACCTAGTACCTAATAATAGTACTGCCTGTAGCAGTACGAACAACACTACAAGCAGCGTATATAGATAAGCGACACCACGTAAAGACTACACATTATCGATTCCCTTTTATTTTATTGTATTTATCATCATCAACATACACCTAGGCATGTTGTGCTGAACATTTTTATCATTAATTATAATAAATTGCCTCGCCACATTTATAACTTTCGTTCGTTATTAATAAAAACCCCTTGAAGATAAGGAGTGTTCCTTTCAGTGAAGCACTGAATAATACCTATTCCCATGAAATACTTTTGTTGTCAGTGTAAATTAATTTTGACACGATAATTGCGTGCATTGTTTACCACACGGACCACAATAGCGGGAACCTATACTTCCTTTGGTAATTTAAATGACCTGAACTCCGTGAATACTAAAGCCAATATTGAAAGGATGTAGGCATAGAAGTTATAATGTTTTTAGTTATAATGACTTAAATAACGGAGGCTCACTTAATGTTGTATACAGAGTGGTCCAGATTTTAATCGGTAACTTCGTCAAGTGACACAATAAATTACCATACAGTTGAGTATATCGAAAGTAACACTAATACTATTTGTCAGCTTGTAGCCTTTAGGTTATTTCTGCTACCGTGGCTAAACAACGACGCCAGGAGACGAGCAACCCCCAACTTGGAAATTTTGACGAACCACCACTTTGTCGTGGGGTCAACGGTTATGCACATTTGCAAAGGATGATATGTCGTCCTGCCTAATATAAATTTGTATAGCTTCTGTGAATACACCAACACACAGGCTACTAGAAGGCGAACGAGCATCGCGAGCCTTCCTCGGATGATCACCCATCCAAGTACTAATCGCGGTCACGTTGTTTTCATATTAACGACATGAATGCCAAGTCGCTAAGTCGCATTCGCCCTTAATAATATTATTTGTTCAACAAAAACAGTTTATGATAATTTTCACATTGGAAATGTTTACGGAATATAACGTTAGATGTTAGGAAAACAGGTGTATAAGGTTGTACAAACTTTCAAAGTGTTACAAACATTTGATCGAGACCGCTGGGCCTAGGGGTGGTCCGATTGGAGTGAATTTGATGTCTTTATGTAGGTTGGACCTTTATACATTGAATAAAAGTAGGGCATTCTACAAGTACGAGGTTGACAATGGGAAAGAAAGTGGTAAACCTCAATATATTGCTTATTTTTATGACCCTGTCGTTGTTTAAGAGAGCTTAGCGCGAAAACCAATTTTTCCAAATCGCGTAGGGTAGGGGGCTCGGTAGGGAGTGTAGGGATAGGGATTTGTTTGTAGTGGTGGCAAATCAATATAAGATTTTCAAAAGTAAAAAATGGAAAAATTGTAACAATGACATATAGTTGATGGAACTGTGGCGTTTTCGGTGGTTCTCTGAGTTGTTTTATGATCCTAGTGGTAAGTGGGGAGAAATATAGTGGTATCTTTTAGAGTAATGTACAGAGGTCATTGACATAAATTGTCACATACACTGCTTAAAAAATATAGTAACACAATAATTGATTGTAAAACTTTAAAGGATTTTAAAAAATATTTCATATCAATCAGATTAATATAGTTTTATTTAATTTTGTTTATGTTCAGTTTTCAAAACAGCAAAAATAATTATTTTAAAACAAATTAGTTTTACTTCCAATTATTAATGTAGTACATTCTAAGTAATACGGGTTAATATTTAAAAAATCATGTAAAATTTTTTAATTTTTTGAAAACAATGTTCGACGCTTCAAAAAAGTATGGGGACTTTAAAATAACACGTTCTTGTTTTATTTCAATAGTTTCGCTGCCTAACAGTTGATTAAAAAATATACAGATTTACAATAATTAGTAGCGTAACTATGTTCCAATATTAGTTAATATTTAATAAATCATGAATATTTTTTTATTTTTATTTAGAAGCGATATAATCTTCTTCCAATATCCGGCGCTCCGACCACAGTGATATCAAAAAATATTAAATAACATGTCGCTGAGTTATACAAAAGCAATCTGTTTTACTACATTATTTTCCATTGTAACTTCGCAAAATTTAGGTTGTATGAAAACAATTGACAACTCTAATAATGCACTAATACGCAAATTCCGGTTTACGCCATCCAGTGGCGTACACAAGAATTAAAGTGAAGTTTAAAAAACTATTTATAACTCAACTATTTATTTGATTAAATAAAAATAATTTCATATTCGTAGTCAGGAAAACACGCACCTACTCTTAATCCTAAAAAACTATCAGTTTAGTAAAAGGTGATTATTCAGTATAGCTTTTGTTCCCTATAACCTTAATATATTTTATTGCATTTCTAACTTATATTATCAGTACCTAAAATTACTTCAAATTGTTGGCAAATAAACCTGTAATCAGTTTTAAACGTTAAATGTAAGGTGCAAGTTGAAGATTACCAAAATATTCGAGATCGTGTCTTGCGGATAATTAGAAATCCCATCACACGTCAATTTGTTGCGGCGTTATGGTTACGTTACATACACATAATAAGAGGGCGGGTAGCCTAATATTTTCGTCCTGTTTTTTTTTTTTTGTTGTGGTCGACCTCGATTCCACCACGGCCACGCATGCATGAGAAAACCTGAGATTCCTATCCTCCATCATAGTTTTATAATGGGGATAAGATACAGCTATAAATAATGGTAAAAATGATCTGAAACCTTCAATGTTACCAAAATCGAATGGGATAAAAACATAGGTAGTGTCTATAACATCAAAATTATCGCAAAACAATTTACCAAAATATCAACTATGTTAGTAAAATGCGGTTGTCAATGAATGAAGAACAATAAATAAATTATAAGACAATAATGAAAAATTACAAACTCCTGATAGTTAATTATAAAAAGCATATAAACTAGTCACAAAAATTAAGGGATTAAAATAATCTTAAATTTTTAGGTAATTTCCCAAAGGCTGTAACTTGGCGAAAAATGCTTGTAGAGCCATTAAAAAGCAAATTGAAATTGAAGTTTGAAGTTTCTAGTTTCAGAATGTGAAGGAAAAGTCAACAATTTGTATAGCCATTTTTAACAAATCATAAAACATCCAGCGGAAAAAAATTTCCAAATTTTTGCCTTCCATTTTATGGGCTATCTAAGCTGTTAGTTATTTTAGTTTGATTCACCCTCTTTAATTTCAGCTGTTCAAGAGCTTTGTCAATTCAAAAATAAATTACCGAGTTCTCCATGAGCTTTAATTAGAAAAAAAAACAGCTTTTTCCAAAATTAACCCAAGAATCTTTTTTATATTCGAAAAAATATATAATAAAAATGTATTTCTTTCATTTTATATTTTTTGATAAAAAAGATATACAGATAAGTATTCGAGAAAAATATAAAATATGGTAATATGTACAAAATGCTGCAGAAGCAGAATGTACAGTGAGAAAAACAATTGAATATGAATTTTAAAATGATATGGCTGCTAAAATGATTTTTTAAGAAAACAAATATAAAAAGCAAAATTTATGCCATCATTGATTTTCAGCAAAAGTGATAATTTCAATCATACGGAACACAATGAAATAAAAATAGCAGGAGTTTGAACACTTACTTTTTACCTTTTGAACCGAGTTTCTTGTATCAAAAATTTTTTTTTTATCAAAAAACGATAAGAACGCCTGGTAAAGGACAATTTGAAGTCTTCATAACCCTGTTTAGATTTTCTGTACGATCATTAGTTCCCGAACAATAAATTATTAAAGCCAAAAAGATCCAAAGGTACCAAAAAATTGCAAATATGTATATCTCTTCAAGAACTAGGTCCATTTTAATGGATCTGAACACCTATGGCGTGTAAATCTTTGAAGAATAAATATGATTTTTCTAAAATCAGACTAATTTAAAAATCATGACGGTCAAAACAAACAGTAAATCTGAAATGTAACACAAAAAATGTTTCCATAAATTTTCTTCAGACATGTTCTTGAATCCTGCATATAATTCTATTTATAGGCAACGCTAGACATATACTTATTATCGCAAAAAAATACAATTTCTCATCTCATGGTCAACATGAGTATTATAGTCCTAGAAATTAGTACCCTCCACAAGTTACCTCTTACATAAGTCATAATTTTTCTCAGACTCATAGTTTTCCTCCTAGTTTTTTTTCATGTATAACTGGGCACCAGGACATGCAGAATGCTCCGTAAAGGAGTATCCACACGACATTAGTTTACGTACATGGTGTACATTGATTTCATACAGAAATGATACCAGTTACTTCGACCAGGAACTTTATACATGCATATGAAGAGTTCACACAAGGTGAGAGAGAACTCGTGGCAGTCGTTTTTCGAGTCTACAACACTGTTAAATTGATTGCCACGTACTACGGAAGCGTATGTGTTCGATTTGTTAATGAACTCTACACAGTAAAGAAAATGTCTAAATAGAGATAATTGCAGGCCGATCTGTCACCATTACTCTGGCGTCCTTCATGTGATAAGGTTGAAACCACATTTTTAAGCAGTTTTTATTATTTTAATTTTTAATTTTGAATATCCCTATTCGTGTAGTGTCGTCAGATACTTTTAACCACACACAGTGATCTTGATAAAGTTCATGCCAAAAATAATACTAACCAAATAAATATTAAATTAAAGTAAAATAACTACTTATACCAACTTTAGGAATTTTAATTAACCCAAAGTTGTTTTAAATTTAATTTGAAAATATATTCGTTTGCTTTAGTAGATTCAAAATTATAAACCCTTTAGAATTAATGTTCTATCATTCGACATCGGCAGGTACGTTTATAAAATTAAGATAGGTACTTAAAATTCCAAGAAGGCTATAAAATACAACTTCTACAGATTTTATCATATGTAACTTCTCATAAATAATTAATTACCTTATAAACCGTCTCTTTTCCTACTTTTTTATTTGGAGCTATAATTCTACGTCATAGAGTACTTTCTTTCATATTTATACAGGGTGATTTTTAACTTGATACTTTCCTTTTAACACTGTATAGAATGCAAGAAAATAAGAAAATTTTTTAAATAAAATTATGTCCGAAAATGCTTCGTTTCCGAGATACAGGGTGTTAAAGTTTTAAGGAAAAAATGCCTTTTTTATCATAACTTTCCTACCACTCCAGATATTTCCACAAAATTTGGTACACTTCTTTTGACCATTAAATTACATTTTTTGATGTAAAAGTTTTCAAAAAATTTCTACCAGTGGCGTTCGAACAGGATTTGTATTGAATTGTTTTAAAGAAAAAAAAAGTACGCCACTGCTTTTTCTTAAAATCAATATTATGTTTGTAATACTGATTTACTTTGGAGTTAATTTGGTCTCTTGATATTTGTTCATACGACGAACGGTTTTCGTTTAAAGAAATAAAAGCCATTTTGATGCATGGCAAAATCGCTAAAATCTGATATGGTGTTTTGTATGTAAAATTCGTTTTTGACTAATTTGTATTAAAGTAAGGCCAATTACTTACATTACTACAATTCAAATGTAATGAAAAAAATGTATCAGTAGGTATTATTTTCAATAAAAGAAGCAACATTTTCAAATCGCTTGATTTAAGTACCTAAAAAAAAAGGATCCAAAAACTGAACCACCTGCAAAAAATTATCGGTTAAAAGTATGTTTATGTTTAGGTTTTTATGTCAAGCAATGGGTTGTCAATTTCTTGTCGATCACTTGCGTCATACCTTTCCGACGTGATTTTATTAGTTTGCGACTATTTCGATTGTGAAAATGGCTCATACTTATGAGAATAATGAACTTGTGGATATGCTGCTAAGTTACGGAGAGTGTCATCGCAATGCGGCTGCAGCTTCGCGGCTATACGCGGAACGCTTTCCCTTAAGAGTCCATCCCACACCCCCGTACCAATGTTGTTCGGAGGGCAAGAGAAATAGGTGATTTAAGGGAACATCGTGGGAGACATGCAGGAAGACCGAGACAACCTGACAATGTGCAGAAAGAATAACAAATTTTAAATATTATCGATGAAGACCCATCAAGAAGTACTCGAGTACTTTTCCAAGGCTTGCGACGGTTTTTTGTAATGGTTTCTTTTAAGCCAGTTTTTTGTTTTGTTCTTGACACTCACTGTCTTTGCTTTGAGCTATGGAGCACTTTTGCATTGGCCTGATCTGTAGCGAACCCTGTCTGATTTAGAAGCTATATTGTGAACTGGATCTGAGCCTTAACAACAATAATAACAATTTGAAATTTAAGTATAATAAATTTAATGGGTATAAAAATTGATAGGATTTGATTACTTACATTCAGGTTTTAACTATTGAAACTAAAGTCGAAATTCAATCATGTCTTGTTGGCTGGATGATTGACTGGCTCTTCGAATTCTTGAGATGAATCTTCGCCGCTGTTTCTTGCCTTTGAGCTCTCTCAATCTTCTCTTTGGTGAAGGCTTGACCCATTGTTGAATACGGTTGGGTTTCTATTCGTCAGAGCATGTAGTGTTACTAGAAAATTCGAAATGGTGTTGCTTTTCTGGTCGACTGACTACCACAGTTATCGACGGTCGCTCTTTCAACAGAATCTAGATCTCTGGGCGTCATTTGCTTTGGCTCGGTGTATCTCGATCAGTTTTGAATAGCTCCAACGTCGGAATTTGAAAGATCGTTAAAAAATTTTATTCTAGACCGGCACTGTCTAGATTAATTGACGTCTTTGGACATGTACTGGTAGGGGCGTATTGAAAACATAGGTGAAATTTGTTTTTGCACGATTAGTTATTTGTACTAGTAGGTACAAATTAACTATATCAATGTAAATGCCGCTTAAAGTTCGACGTAATAGGTCAACTTTCAGTAAATCATAGTAAATCTCAATTTTTTTTGGAAACAATAAAATCGAAAAAAACTGAATTTACCGCAGTGTCTTCATAACAATTTATTCCCCTACAGTACACTGCTTTGGCGGCATATATTATTAAAAACAATTAAAATTTACATATAAATTTTACAGATAGATTTCAGATACATTTACTAAACTAAAACGTTAAGGGCATTTCCGTTAATAAAATAATGGGGGCACGTCAAAAACCGTTCCAAGTTAAAGCTCCGGAGGTAAAATTCCTTTTATAGTTAATTTACACCTGATGTGTTGCATTACAGGTCGAGTATAAGGCTGGGTATGGTGTGGAATCTCTCAATTTTATCAAAGCCACGATCTTTTACCCGGCTAGCTAACCTGTACTCAGGTCACATAAATCAGGCTCGTAGAAACAGAGGGGCGTTTGTTGGGAAAAATGCCTCGGCCAGTTATAAAGAATCGTTTGTATGGCATATAAAAGTTATCTATGACTCATTTTCGGAATTCTTGTCGTATAAACCGAGCTGTAAACGTTAGAACGGGGTTTTAAAAATAACGTTTACATAACGAAAGCGAGGTTAAGTGAAACCAGACTGAAAAATAAAGCGGAAGGGAACAAATTAAATTTAGTCCAATATTATCTAAAAATTATCTATTTATTGGGTAGTTGAAATACAATCAACAAACAGTTGTAGTGTTATAAAAGGAATTCGGTAAATTGTTCTCAGATCTCTCTTTCTGTCAATTATGACAGTTCTAAAATTTGAATACTTTTTTATTTGAGAACCATATAAAATTCTCATTCCAGAAAACCTTACTTTCTATAATAAAGATCTTAACAATAAAGGAGAAATTGTCAATGGTTTTCCTAGATTCTTTTTGGAATTACTTCTTTAGAAAACCACTTGTAACGAAGAAGGTTCAATTGACATAACAACTTTCGTTATTAAAGACGCAGTTACTAGCTGAATCACTTACATGAATTTATCCTAAAATCTGATGTATTTCCGGTATTTTATAACATCTCCTGTAAGAAAGAGGTTACCAATAACATAGAAAACAATTGTCCTATCACTTTAATTTCTAATTTTGCGAAGCTATTTTAAACGACCATTTACGAATTAACATACGTAAGGCTCAAGATGAATTTGTTCACGGTAACTCCAAGGTTATCAATCTTTGCTCTGTCACAAACTATATTTTAATCTTGAGGATGCCAGTGTTTAGGTTGATATCACCTACAGCAATTTTTCAAATGCATTTGACAGACTAAATCACCGTATGGTCACTAAATGTTTTAATCTTTATGGGAGAATATATCACGGCATCTTCCAGAGTATCTCAGGGCTCCTTACTGGGCCCTCTTTAATTTGTAATTTTTATTAATCACATTGTGGTTGACTTGGATGTACCCTACTACCTATTTCCAATCCAAGAATGGTGTTTGCTGTATTGTTTCCTATCAACGAATGAACCATTTCCTTAAATTTATCTGTAAACTAAATGGATCAGCTCTTACCCATTCTGAATACTATTGTCATTTGAGTGTGACATTTCATTATAAATTTGTCCCCCACACCCGAACTAATTCCGATGCTATGAATTATCTTTTACCAAATTTTACGAAAAGATAGCTAGTATAAGAGAACTTCATTGAATTTAATATCTTCAGTAGTTCTCGCAGGTATTGATTAAAAATTGTTGTTGATGCCCTTATAAATCTTAAACAAGAAAAAATAGAAGCATCGCTCCTGAAAGTAAGTGGCTACATCGGTGTTACACCCTGTATACTTAATAAAATGAACAGCGTATTTTTTAAAGCACATTTTTATAAATCCCAATTATAACAATCATCGGACAATTGATTACAAATAGATTATTATTAACATTGTATTAGTGCGACCAACCGTTACATTATGCAGTCCGATTTGCGCCGTTATAAGCTTATTGATAGGACACTGATTTGTCCGAGATAATTATGATTAATTGTCGGGCTTGTAAATTAAAGAGAACGCCGCAAATTTTAATTATTAATTGTTATGAATACGCCCGTTAATATGTTTGATTTTTCATAATCTGAAATTGACACTGACTGATGGGCAACGATGGAATCAATGAAGCATGTAATTCTTTTAAACATAAGAAATATTAATCAGCAAGTTCTTGTAACTTTTCCCGTTTCGTTGAATTATAATTGTTATGTTTAGTCAGAAATGTTCAGTTGCGGATATACTGGTTTCATTGGAGTTCTTAAATTGATCTACAAACTGCAAATTTAAATAAATGCCTTAAAAATTATTATTTGAAATTTTCCGAACAGCACAAGTTAAAGGAAAGGAAAAGATGTATATACATATTGTCCATATTTTCACGTAGAGGCGTATGTATATATCCATTTCTTGGATTATACGCCCCTATGTGACGAGAGGGACGATATGTTAATTTTTTTTCATTTGACACTATAACATAGCCTTACCAAAAAGTACTAAAAATAGTACGGAACCTATATCGCTGATTGATTATCTTTGCTACATTATTTTCATAAAAAAAACAAAATATATTTTAACACAAATCATTTCTTTTTCTTTATGACTGTGTGTATGGTCCCAATTCAGAAATACATTTGATTTTACAGTTACCTTACTTATGCTATTGAATATGATTGATCTGTATAAAAGATTAAACTAATTTTTATTGAAGTAGTATGAGGATTTGCAACATTTCAAACCAGCAAAAATAAATTGAGTATAAGTAGCGGTAAATCAAATTTTACGTTAAAAAGCAAAGTTAACTTGGACTTCTTATTCTGTTCAAACCTGTTTTGTTGACAAACGGACAAGGTAGTATTTATTAATGGTGATATAAAAGCTGTTCATTGTTAATTTACGAAGACTTATCATTTTCACAGTACTTAGCTACTGAAAGGCCACTGAAGTTATAAATATTTCGTTACTACTGCTATAACATTTTAAAATTCAGTTGAAATAAATGCCTTTATTTGAAATTGAAAATTTTATAAGAGGATTTGATGGCACTATTATGTACACGTACATTTGACCCTAAAATCATTTTCCACAAATACACATATTATATAGACATAGATACATAAGTTCCAATATATAATTTAGAACATACTCTCACTATCTAGCTAAATAGAAATAAATTCTGAAAATTCAATTGAGTGCGACTTATTTAGACTCCATGCTTGTTTTATGAACCCAGTGACACCTCAACGTAAGTAGTCGTTATCATTTTATAAATTACATTACAATATGAATCAATTCACCTTCAATCTTTGAATGACACAGCCCTTAGGGAACGTCTTTGTGAAAAAATTAAATTAAATTTGTTTTCGAGATAATGTCGAAATTTGAAAATGTCTTCTAAAATATTTCTACTTGAATGTTTGTATAATATAAGGTGTAAATTTAGGTTTGGGTCAGTTTTTTAGGGGAAATTATATCTATATGTTCCTTAGATTACAAATGTGAAATCTTGTTTTTTAATGAAAGAAACAGTTGTTACAATTCGATTTTTAAACTGCACTTAAACTCTTGTTTATGCTGCAACTGGGCGCTATAAATAAATCAGACCATCCGAAATTAGCTTAGTAAGTTGTATCATCACTTATCAGCGTTGCCAGTTGTCATCTCTTTAAACCAACTGGAAACCAAATGACGGAAAATAATTTAGTAAAACAAGCTTTTGTATGACTTAGCGAAGTGTTATTTTAAAGTCGTCAATATGGACGAACTGTCAGACATTCGGAAAATACAGGATTCCCCATATTAGACTATGTAGTTTAAAAGTCGAATAAAAACTTTCTGATCAAAGTAAATTAAATTTTTAATGGACTGACACGTAGCTAATTTTATGGGATTTATGACTGAAATAAATAATAATTCAATTTTTAAAGATCATATCTTCCAAATGCCCTCCTTCGATTTCAATGCAATTTTGAATTTGAAGTTTAAAATTTCGCATTACTCGACGAAGCAAATCAAACCAATATTACCAAATGATGCTACACCATTAGGATCACATTTTAACAAGTAGGCGCCTGTCTCTAAGCAACGACAAAAGTAAACACTTCATTGTTTTAGTCACAAATGTCACAACTTAATTTAATTTTCATTTTTTAACAATTTTCATTGCGTTATGAATTATTCAATTCAAGAGCGTGTGTTTTCCGTGGAAGTCTACATTAGAACTGGTTCAGTGGAAGAAGTTCGGCGTGCATTTCGACGGCAGTTTGGAAATAATAATAGGGGCGATGCACAAACACGCGTTACAATTTCGGCATGGGTTCGTCATTGGCGTGAAAATGGCTCTGTGCAAAACATTGAAAAACCTGGACGTCGAAGAACGGTGCGTACGCCTGCAAATATTGAACGAGTGAGAGCTGCCTTCACAAGAAGCCCTAAGAGATCTGCTAATCGGCAATCACTTGCCCTAGGAATATCCAAGGAAAGCCTCCACAGAATTCTGCATGAAGATTTAAAATTTCACCCCTATAAATACCAAATGGCGCATCACCTCAGTGATACAGATAAAGAAGCGAGGTTGACATTTTGTCAAGAATTTTTAAATCAGCACCATGGAGGAATACATAATTTGCTAATGAGCGACGAAGCAAATTTTCATTTGGACGGTGTTGTTAACAAGCAAAACTTTAGGTACTGGGGAGCAGAAAATCCTCACGAACTGTTTACCAAAAACCTCCACAGTCTAAAAGTCGTTGTGTGGTGTGGTGTAGCATCATTTGGAATTATCGGTCCTTATTTTTTTGAGGATGAAAATAACCGTCCTGTTACAGTTAATTCCGAGCGCTACATAAACATGTTGCAAACGTTTCTTATCCCCGAACTAACTAGACGGGGACTACTAAATGGTGCCATATTATTCCAACAAGATGGAGCTACAGCTCACACAGCCAGAAACACTATGAGGATTTTGCGAGATTTTTTTGATGGCCGTATAATTTCCCGATTTGGAAATTTGAATTGGCCCCCGAGATCTCCCGATTTAACGGCCCCAGATTTTTTTCTCTGGGGATACCTGAAGCAAAAAGTTTATGCAAGTCGTCCAGCAACAATTCTGGAGTTGAAAGAGCAGATTCAAAATAAAATTGCAGAAATAAATGGAGATTTGCTGCGTCCAGTGATGCAAAATTTTGAACTTAGAATTCAAAATTACATTGAAGTCGAAGGAGGGCATTTGGAAGACATGATCTTTAAAAATTGACTTATTATTTATTTTCGTTATAAATCCCATAAAATTAGCTACATATTTAGTCCATTAATAAGTTAATTTACTTTGATCAGAAAGTTTTTATTCGACTTTTAAACTGCATAGTCTAATATGGGGAACCCTGTATAAAATAACAATAAATATATTGTTTAAATTTTTTTTAAATAATATTCGTATGTAGATACGTTATTAATTGTAAATAAAATTGATTTATGTTTTAAAATAGCTATTTATGATATCGTGATGATATTCGTGAAGTTGAAAAACTCGCTACGCTCGTTTTTTAATCATCTTCACTCACAAAATAAAATCTTACTTTTAACACGTATATCATACACTATTTTTTCTACAAAACTGTTAAAAGTGGGCTTTTTAATTAGTGTTAAAAGTAACTTACTTTTAACACGCGTGTCAAAAAATTACATTTTTAACATCAAAAATGACAATTAAAAAGCCCACTTTTAACAGTTTTGTAGAAAATAACTATTTTTGCTGTTTTAATTATCTGATTAATATAAAATATTTTTTAAATCATTTTAAATTTTTAAAAACAACTGTGTTAGTACTTTGTCACTGACCTACTTTGGTTGAACTATACCTAAAGAAGGCAGGGACACATTTAGGAAAGTTAAACACGCACTATTAAAAAGAAAATTCTAAACAACATACGGTAGATTTTAACTCTTTTTTCTTAGTTAGCCACTTCATCAAATAATAATATTGAATCGCAAAAAGTCTAATTTATGTTAACGTTGTTTATTATTATTAGTTATTATTACTCATCAACGAAACGCCATGCACAGTTTAAATTTAAGCAGAATCCAATCCTAATCCGAACGCTTACGAAGGGCAGCAGAAGCTAGCTTCCACTGCTCAAGCTGCATAAATCTAGTGTGGCGAAGCCACAGCGAAACGAACTGTGTGGCCATTATATGCAAGATAGGTACATGTGGTCTGTAGGGGAGCGTTGCTTCCGGTGTATTTTTGGCGGCCTATAAAAGGGCGCAGAATGAACGAATACGTTGTTACCGTTTCTTTTTTCTCGTTTTAGTTTTTAGTATATCGGTTTATGAGGTGTTTCAGTAGTTAATGAATGCAGTGTTTTTTTTCTGTTTCCTTTTCAAATTTCTGTGTGATATTATGAATCTATACAAATCAAGAAAGAGGTGATATGGTTAAAACCTACTTTTGTTAGGATAAGACGATGTTGCTGCAAGATGACAATATGAGACGGATTATGGTCACCGACAAGTACCGAAAAAGAAAATTTTAAGGTAAGGCTTTAAGGTAAAATTGGTTCAACATTTAAGAAATTCTGGGAGCTTTGAAAGCCAATACGTTAATGTTGCAAAGGAACAAACTCAGATAGTGAGAAACCAAAAATTTTAAACGCCTTGGAAGAGGATCAAGGTAGGTACCAGTACTCGAAGATTAGCCACAAGATTTCAAGAATGTCATATGACTCTTCAACGAACGTTGAAGCTTCACGATTATGTCTATATCATGTTCAAAAAATACAAATCTGGTATAAGAGAAAATGCAACGAAGAAGGAGACAGCTTTTGTCTCAACTGTGTTGAGGCGTGTTTGGGCAGCAATGGTGGACATGTTGAGCATATGCTGTAAAAATCACGTTAGTAAACAGACTATTTACTTATTTTAGTGTATTTCGTTTATCATAATTTTTTAATTACTTTTTGAATTTTCTGTTAAATTAGTTGTTAGGTTTCATAGTTAGTCTACGGCGAGTGTGTATGCTTTACGACTAACGTGCGGTGCTGTTTGAAGTCACTCTAGCTTGTCCAGCAGTGGAGTATGAAAATTACGAAAAAAAGGTTATAAAAAATTCAGTCTCCACAACGGAGTCTGAGAAAACAAACTTATGATATGTACTTCTAAAGGTCAAAACTTACGTATAAATATGATTCCATTCAATATTACATTCATCAAGTCATATTCCTTAAAATAATACGTTGCTCTCATATCAGATAAATATTTTGAAATAAAGGTGCCTATGTGATTTATCTAAATGAGTATTTTAAACAGTCTCTTGTGTAATTTCATTATAATTGTAATTAGTTATTGTTAATTCTAGATAATATGTTTGCAAATTGTTGCCTTAAATTGAATTCGGAACATAGTATTTTAATAAATATTATCCCAGATAAAAGCGGTTACTATTTCATTTCCATCTCAACAATTTGTGTAATTAAGGAGATAAAATTCATTAAATCTTAAATGCTCGTTACGTTAGCAGCTTCTTTCTCGGTAGTATCATTCGTGCTCAGTCATCGCGAATATACCTCGGTACCGTCTTTTATTATTAGACTTTTATAATAAAATTTAATTACAGGCTTATCTGACAGCTTGAAATATATCTACGGATCCTTTGTTGAAATATTGCTGCAGATGGAAGACCAAATTGAATCTGCTTTCATTCACGCGTTACAATTAGTTGATGAAATTAAAACACCAGCAACCAGCAACAGAAAAGAATATAATTACGATGTTTTGTCTACAATTCTATAACAACAGATTTAATACTGACTATAATTTTGTAATTTTGTACCCTTTGCTATACTATACAGGGTGTCCCGGTTCTTGATATAAAAAAGTCGAGCACAGATAGATGAGGTCAAAATAATATCAGTTCTTTATAACGAGCGTTCAAATAAAAACGTGGTCGAAGTTGGCTCTGACACATTGGACGTAGCGAGTAGCTTATAGCGACCAACTTAACCTCATTTCTCAACGAGCTGTATAGCATCTGTCAGTTTCAATAACGTTAATGATTATATACCTTTATTTTAAAGAATAATCGTGATAACAATAACAAACAATTAAAGGAGAACAAACGTAAATCTTTTTTTAACACTGTGTGGCAGGTACCGACTGATACTCCCACCATTTGTGATAAAACACGTACAGAAGTTCTTGGCGCATTTTCCATTATTTGTTGGACATTTTCTTTTAATTCTTCAGTCCGCTTTTTAGGTCGGCCGCTTCCTTCTTTTCTTGTTACACTGCCCGTTTCACGAAAAACATTAACACAACGCTGAACTGCACTTTGAAAAATTTTGTACTCAACAACGCCNTAAGTGAAACTTCATTATGCCCAGAACGCCAGGGACGGACTATACCCAATGGATAATAACCCAGAATTTTTGCATAAATAACGATCGCAATCTTCCTGCATCAAAAATAAGTTCCCTGAAGAATTTACTAACGATAATACCCTCTTGGTTCAACTCGGTAAAATTAACAGTTTAAGGAATATTTGTGATTTTATATCACAGTGCACATCGAGTGGCGCCTCCGCCATTTTTTATTTTTAATTTTGAAATGGACATAATTACTATGTTAGAACCGTACATATTTTTAAAATAAGAGCCTAGAAAATTTTACTGTCTGCTAATGTAATTTTCACTAACAAAATTTGACAAACACACTTTACACAACACAAAATAGAAAAACAGAACAATAATAAGTTAAAATAAGTTAAAAAAATAATTTAAAAGAAAGAAAACTATCAAAATACATTTTCTAATTGTAAGTAGTGATAATAGAATTTGTCGCGGATTTAGATGTTGGGCGCCATGACGCAGATTCCACTTAGAGGGACATAGAGATAGACCCTCATATGGGACGACTGCTTTATAGGAATCTTCCAGATTCGGATGGAGTGCACACTATGGCCTAGCGTCTCATCTTTGGTTAGGTTGGATTACGATGGTGAGCAAACATTTTGGTCGTGCTGCTCGCACTGGCCAGACATTCCTGTTCTGGTTAATAAACTGGGGGAAACCTGGGTTGGTGTTCGCACACTAGCTGTGTGGATTCCGCTAGGCGGCCTGATGTATGGTCTAGTTTATTTCTAGAAATTTTGAAACTGGAAAAATTGCGTCTCCGCCGAATACGGCCGTGAGGAGTTGTAGGTCTGAAACTAATGTGGGTTAATACTAATCCTAAGGTTATTTAAAGCTGTGAATTTGAAGTCCCTAAGATGCTATTTTGAAAAGTGGGGCGATTTTTGACGCTCCTTGCACGCGTCGGTGACCTCCTTGGGGAGATAGTGGCATACGTTATCATTGTCGACGGCATAGAGGACTCTTGGTAGCAATCGTTTCATCCGGGTAACTTGTTGAGTACCTATAATTTTAGAAACATTCCATGTTGTCTCTTCATGGGTGGAGAAATGCAGCACTCGATCCGCATCATCGTTTATGTCTCTGGGACTATTCTGGCGGCAATCGTGACATCTGCGGAGTCTCGCGAGAAATATTAGAAAGATCGGTGAAAAACTGAGCTTGTGAATTCTTTTTATGTTAGTGGAACTGCTTTATATGCTTTTATATTCCCATTTTACGGCAAATTCTTGATGCTGTCATGGTACGAAACGAACATGTAAATTTGAATTTTGATTAAAAATTAAATTATTTTTTGATAGGTCTAGAAATTAATATTTTTCACTTTTATTGAAATGGAATAAAAAAGAAAACGATACAGATTAGGTAAACGCAATCAGCACATTATGTTTTCGACAATCTGGTGATTTTTCGTGTCCTTGCTTAATTATAAAATTTTCCTACTCGTTGGATACATATTCCCTACTATTCCTCTTAATTTAAACCACCCAAATCCCAAGTGAGGCTTCTTTACCTGTACTATTCAAATTAATTTAAATTTAAAATTTAATTAACTATTTGAATATTCATTAACTCCTTGTTTTGTATAGCTGACTTTCCATAACATAGTACCTACTTATTGTTAGGACTGAAACGTAAATTCTTATTACTGGTTTAATAATTTCTTTGAGCACAAAAATCGTTACGTGTTAAAATAAATTTTAAATTGTTGCATTATTGAACAAACTACTTGGCTAAACTTTAATTGTATGTCATAAATTAAGAAAAATGTTTCTTTCTATAAGACATGTGAAAAAATGTTTAACATATATTAATATTTCTAGCCTTACTATAGGCATCGTTATGTTCAGTTATTACTATTAGATGTTAAGTGATAATTTATTGATTATAAAAAACGGTTCAAACAAAACCTTCCATCAGTTGAAACTATTAAAAATGCTTTAAAAGCACTGTGGTGTCAGCAGATGATAAACATCCAAATTCCTCTAATAATTGAAAATTTATTCCCATAAAAAATTTACAAGCTATTAAAAAGTGATATCCCAAGTTTAATACCAAGAAGTTACAAAAAGTTAACGACAGAACGCTAATGTGGTATAACTATAGTGTTAATTGAATTTTACGGATAGAATCGTTTTTATAGGAGAAATGTAATTTTAATAAATATAAAAACCACAATTTATTATTCATCTGCATGTAGATAACTTATGCTTATGTTTTAATGTCCTTACACTTCACTATGAGAAACATTACATAGATTTTGAGATAATCATCAAAGTTATGAACAGGTTTTAGAACTCATTTTAATAATAAGTAGTAAGCATAAATATTCAATTTATTGAAGTAGATATTTATCTTTTAACAAACAGCTTTAATATATCACTTTTTGGTTTTATTTAAACAATTGAGTTGATTTTGTTCTTGAAATGTGGATTCCTGAAAAATATAAATCACCCAATGGTGAAATTATTTCTACCGACTTAAAAATTCTAATTAAAATTGTAATTAATGAAACTTCATAATGGAAAAATCGAGGAGAAATGAAAAGATAATGAAATTGGACTGCTAACTGCTGTAAAACAATAGAAATAAGTAAAAAGTATTACACTGCATTAAAGATTCTGTATTCCAGCAGGCACATTTTAAATTTTTCTTAAAAAAAAAACAACTTTGTGAGTCAGTGAATTTATTTATGGTTGCTATTTAGATGGGTCTACTAAAAATTCTGCATTCGTTTTATTTATAGCTTAAGAAAATATGATCATGCAATAAGTTTCATGACCTTGGATGATTAAAAATGGATAGTCGAATTAAATTGCACTTCGGTTCTTTTGTTGTGAAAATTATTAACGGCCCTTCCTCACCTCTCTCTCTTTTGGAGATAAACTTGTTTCTAGATATAATGTTCATAATCTTAATATACATGGTGGACAAAAATTAACTATTCCACACCACAGTACTGCACTGTTTCGTTGTAGTTTCACTTATATTGCTGTAAAATGTTTTAATTCAATTGCCGACTCCTTTTTAAAATTTAATACAAACAAATTTAAATTTAAATTTAAAAATGTTCTTAAATTACAGGTAACTTGAATACATTTTTGTGTATTTTCTTCTTTTACTTTAAGTAAATTTTTTAAATATTTTCTTTTTCAGTCGTGTCTATCCGTCCTATTGTTTTATCTATAAGGGTTTATTTTATGTACAATTTTTATATTTAACGTACTGTGTCGCATTCTACTATCACGTTCTGTGATGTTTAAGTAGAATACCTTCTAGCTAGACTTCGTCATCTCAGATAATGTATATCTAATGTATTTCTTTGTATTGTTATCATATAATGTAATAAAGACCATTATTAATATTATTATTATTTATTCTTATTAAATTGAAATTATTTTTTTAGCAATTTAGAGAATGTAACTTTGTTCTCTATGAGTAATTTCTATTATGAAAACAATGCACAATAACGATTTTAATAAAATATAAAATTTGAAAAGTTGTATTTTTTCTAAAAGTAGGTATTTCTAAAAACGTTTTTTATACATATAAGTACAAACAATGCTCGACACAATGTTTCTTTGTTAAAACTAGATATGTATTTTAAAATGGTGGTAGTTTGCATTTTAATGGTCATAATGTAGTTGAGTTAAAGTTAACACATGTATTCTTACAAATCTATTAAAATCCTGAAGTTTATTGCTTCTCAAAAGGAAAACTACTATTAAGAAACTCTATAAACCCTATTACAAGAACACAATTGTTTAATTTATTCCTTACTTTCTACAGATTACACAGAATCATTTACTAGAATATAGTAAATGTCATGAATGAAATTTTAGTGGTCATAACTGTGTTTTTAAATAGTTTTTTTTTGAAAGTTATTGAAATTTACAAATTTACTAACTAAAATAAATGACTAAGAAATTTGAAAACTGAATGAAGCTATACACAGTATGTTTTTATAGAGAAGCTGTCTTCGTCCGAACAATAATTTATAGGACTACTTTTTTCATGTTTATCGCCGTTTTCCTTTTCGTCTTTCATACTTTTTACAAAACGACAATAAAAATAAAAAACTAGTGGTTCACAAACTATCTGCCAGAGGTCGCTCCACAGGAAGAGAATGCCGCCATTGTGGAAAAACCAATCATGACGAGAGGAAGCGTTTCTTCAAGCGTGCGCGCTGTCATCGTTGTGGAGAAGTGGGGCATGCGGTTAAAATGTGTACCAAAAAGTGTAAAGATAAGGAAAGAAACAAAAAAGGAAGTCAACAAAAGAAATCTGTAAGAACCTATAACCTAAGAGTCTGAGATTCAGACGATTTAAATTAATTTTTTGACCAGATCGACTTACAGGAAATGTTTAAAATTGAACAAACTAATTCTAAACCTTTAAAAATAGATGTTTTAATAAATAATAAAATAGTATGCAAGGAGGTCGATACGGGTTCTGCTGTTTCTGTAATATCCGAATTTATGTATTATAAATATTTTGTAAATAGTAGCTTAAAACATTCTTCTTTAAAATTGAGATCGTATTCAGGTAATTGAAATATTAGGATTTATACAAGTAAAAGTTGAGATAAATGGTATGTCGCATAATACAAAACTTTTTGTTCTTAAAGGTAATGGCCCACCCCTCATTGGACGAGATTGGTTAAAAAAGTTTAATATATCAGTAGATAATTTATTTCATATTTCAGATGATAATAACAAATTTTCAGAAAAAGTATCAAATCTATTACTTCGTAATTATTCTGAGATTTTTATTAGTGGGCTTGGATGTTTTATTGGCGAAAGAGCTAAATTATATTTAAAATAAGATGCAGTGCCGATTTTTTGCAAACCCAGATCATTACCTATTGCATTAAAAGAAAAAGTAGAGAAAGAACTTTTGAGGTTAACCAAGTTAGGTGTATTAACCCCTGTAGAATTTTCTGAATGGGCAACACCCATTGTACCAGTTCTGAAAAAAACTGGTGATGTTCACATTTGCGGAGATTTGAAAGTTACATTAAATCCAAAATTGTATATTGTGCAAAACCGTACTTATCTTATCAACTTCGACGTCACCTGTTACATAGGTTTTGTATAACAATGAAAAAGTAATATTAACGGTCGATAGAAGGAAGCACAAAAAACAGGCACTTAGGTAGGAAATTCTGGGAGGAAGCCAATATAGTCGAAGATAGGCAGTTGAAGTGAGAACAGTGTGCAGATAAGTAGCAAAACGATCGGCGGGCAGGGTGTCAAAGTAGTGAAAAGTTAATTGTTTAAAGTGTTATTAGTTAGAAGGTAATATTCTTTAAGTACTTTGTTGTTAATTGTTCTATGAAATCTTATGATCGTGATGTTTATAGATGTTTCATGATAATAATTCTTTGTATGTTTAGCTTCCATTGCTTTATGCTCAAGGGCATATATTTTTCTAAGGTAAAATTGTTATACTGTTATATTATTAACGATTGCTCATTATTTATTTCATGTTAAAATATGTATATCGTCGTGGGCGCCCCCGACTTTACAATAATGACTCCTTTGTTTTACAGCTAACTTGTTTTTGTAATGATGACGTTGTTCGTAAAATATAGATGTCTCATGATAATAATTCTGTATATGTTTA